>NW_027466066.1:5005000-5430000 GCF_046127955.1 Nelusetta ayraudi | reverse complement strand
ACTCCTTTCGTTCATTATTCATTTAAAAAAAAAAAAGAAAAAACCTCTGCAGGTGTTCAGAATATTTAGCCCTCTGTTTACAGCCTGCACGCTGAGACGCTGTATAGCTTCATGCTAAAACTGACGCTTTATTAGACCTCCCACCTGTTTGAGGAGGGGGAGAAAAAGCATCTTGCTTCTGATTGGATGAGGGATTCGAGTCAGGGATTGGTTTAGGAGGAGTACTGGCCAATCAGAAACAAGTAGGGGAGGTGAGGGGGGGGGTTGCTGATCTGTGCTGCAGACAAAAAAATAAAACGAGGCGGCAACGGCTGACTGGCTGGTGGGGTGTCACCAAGCAGGGAGGGGAACCAGAGACGTATCATCATGGCCCAATGTGACATCACAAAGGGAACGGAGGGAGCATAAGGGTGAAGAGGACATTAAATAGCACGTGGATCTAAATTCTAGTTAATTCCAACTATCCACTGTACTTTTCACTATAATAGCATTTTATTTTGAAATTCGGAGATACACAGTTGTTTGCGTGGGTGCGTGTGTGCGTGCGTATGTGCGTGCGTGCGTGCGCGCTTCCTTTGCTCTGGCTCCCCAGGTGTTTTCTGCATGTTACTTGCGTCTCATGCTTCCTCGCGGGTTTTCGCACATGATTGAGTGGCTCCACCGTTGCCACGGTGACCACAGCAGACCCTGGTCGCCCCCCCCCCATTGTTGTTTTTTTTTCCCCCTGCCTTTCCCTCAAGTCCTCAGAAAGGTCAGTGGAAATCAGCAAATTGCCAATCAAGCTGCCAGTCTGAGAAGAGAGAACCGCGGACAGATGCGGCGCAGCCTCTCGGATCCCTCCCGTTAGCGTTTTTTTTTTTTTTTTTTTTTTTTTCCCCGCCGGAAGGTGTGTGATTTTCCAGCTTTACCTCTGCGTCGAAGAGCCGAAACACCGAGTCAAAGCTGAAACCGCGACGTGAAAACCTGTGAGAACCAACGGCTAGACAGACACATCTGGCTGGCTCTCCCCACCGCTCTGACCTTTGCATATTCTCTCAAGCGGAAGCTGCTTTCTGATGTATGTGCGTGTGTGTCTGTGTGTGCCAGCTTGTGTTTATTGTGGGGTTTACACTTCTCCCTGTTCCAGGTTTATGCGTTTGACTGCTGCCGAGCTGGCAGCAGCAGCAGCGGCAGCAGCGGCAGTGGCGGCAACACTTTCAGGATTTTGATGGGCTGGTGCGGACATCTGTGTCCGGAGCGCCACCATCACCGTGAGCGGTGGGAAAGACAGCCGTGCCTGTGAATCTCAATGAGTCAGAGGCACCAACACACACACACACACACACACACACACACACACACACACACACACACACACACACACACACACACACACACACACACATCAACACAACACGTACACACACGTAGTCTTACAAATAAGCCAGGGTAAAGCTCCCATTGCTCTTTATGTTGAGACGTTGCATTCAGGTTCCATTAAAACGCCAGTGAAGCAAACCCAAGCAATTAACCATCCAAAAAGTATCAGCATTGTTAACCCCGTGTTTGCAGCCTCCATGAAAGCATCCTGCTTATAACTGATGCTTCGCTGCTAACCACTGAGGTGCAAGGAGTAAAGTTCAGACTAGCCGGAGTCCAAAAATTCAGACCAGTACCTCAAAAGAAATGATGTATAAAACCCAGATACATAACCGGGAAAATGCCCCTCTTGGCCAAACCATGAACTGCTTATCACTTGCGATGCACGACCGGCGTAGGACCGAACCGAACCACAAACGTCACACCCGGATATTGTCTTCAAGTGCATTTACAGATTAAATACGGGCTTTGCCTCTTACCTTCGGTGACGTTAGCCTTGTTTTGACTCGTCGTCAGTCCTCGTCGTAAGACTGCTATCCGTCCAGGTGTTCTAGCATGTTGACTCGGTTCCTCTCTCGTTAACAGGAGCAGCAAACGTTCCTCCGCTCGACGCTTGTTCCGTCCGTTCACTCCCGCAGCGGCGCGTTGGAAACTTTAGCTTGGCTGCTCGGTGTTCGGCAGCTAACAAACCACTACGTGTCATTGTTTTTACCCCCAATGTTGACATATGGGCAAAATCCTTAAGCTAACCCTACGCTCGGGTCCAACAGGTGCGACACTCCCACTCACTCGGTCAATGAACGCCCCTCGGTCAAGTATGTTAGCTAACTGGAGACCCAGGTGGCGCCAGAAAAAATAGGCATTTCGACTCATGGGCGTTTTGTTAGCTTGCGCTTGATAACTTACGTAAAGACCGGCCACAGCTCATGCCTAACAACGCCTATTAGTGTTGACACGCCCACTATCCTTGATCTCCAGGCCCCCCTGTCAATCACATGACCTCAAAACGAGGCCACAGAATTGGCCATCATCATCATCACCATCATCAAGTCTGAGTCTCAAGCTAAGGACGGACCTTTCTCATTCCGGGGAAGTTCATTACCAAGCAGTAGACATAATATTGTTAGAAAATGCTGATTAAGTGAAATTTGCATAATATAGGACCTTAAAGCACTCAGAGCTCAGACACTTTCAAAAGAAAGTAGGAAAAGAAAGAAAACGCGAATTGAGGGGGAAAATGAGGAATCTCTGTAAGGGGGACAAAACAAAAGCAAAAGATTGTCATTCAAATGCCTGTGGCAGTGCTGTTTTTGTTTTTTTTGTTTTGTTTTTTTTAATCGTGGTGCCGGTCTAACACATTGAGCTGCGCCGAGGAAGGAAAATAAGCAAACAGATGGAGTCGGTGGATGGCTGACAGAGAGGGAAGTGTCAAGACGAGGCACCGGCTTCTCGCTGAATCCTGTTTCTCTCTTCTTCTTCTTTTCTTTTTTTTTTTAGCCACCTTTAATGATGAAACGATGATGAAACTGCATCTCTGGCGGACGGGGGGGCTCGCGAATGTGTGAACATCCTCTTTGCAAACATACACACACACATACAGAGACAGACACACATACAGAGACAGACACACACACACACACACACACACACACACACACACACAGATACACACACCCCGGCCCTTAACAATCCTGGATGTGAGTCCCTGTGTTGCAGTGAGTCACACTTGCAGCAGAAGACTCGGCCAGCTCGCCGTGGCTGCAGCGCTTGGGGGGGTGGGGGGGGATTGTGGTGGGGGTTGAAGCATGTTGACGCTAAGACGACGTGAGGCGCAGAAACGTATGACGTCATGAGCAACCAGCAAAGTGCTGTGCTGGGAGGCCTGAGGAAGTTACATGGAAATGGGGGAGGGGGGGGGGGGTATGGAGATGAAGGCCATCAATCAGACTGCAGTCACATGGGTGGAGACGCATCTCCAAAAAAGTATATCTGAGAATCGCAGACTTGACTACAAATGTTGATATAAGCATAGAAAACTGATTGTGGCGCTTGCTGGAAATCCATTTTCACGTCGGATTTGTTCACCTCGGTGTGAACGCAAGCTGTGACGTGGTTCGTTCAGGTGGCGTCACCGCTGTCTCTCTCTCGTCCCTCTGTCCTCTCCTCCGCCCGTCTGTCCGTCCCTGGCGGGACCTCACCTTCCTCCGCGTCTGTAATCTGCGCCACTGGCTGCCGGCGACCTCTCCTGACCTCCAGCTGTGTGTCGTGACAACGGGACACTGACAAATGTCAGAAGAGATATTGGCTCCTTCCTGCTTCCCTAAGCCTCTCCCCTGGGTAGGATCCTGGACCTGGCCAAGACCGAAGAGGAGGAGGAGGAGCAGGAAGACGAGGAAGAGAAGGAGGAGGAGGGGAAGTTGGAAGGGGAGGAGGAGGAAGAGAGGGAATAGGAGGAAGAGGGGCAGGTGGAGAGGGAGAAAGACGGAAGAAGAGGAGGAGGAGCAGTAGGAGGAGAAAAGGGAGGAGGAGGTGGAGGGGAGGAAGAAGAGAAGGAGGAGGAAGGAGAGGAGATGAGATGAGGAGAGGTGGAAGGGTAGGAAGAGGAGGAGAAAAGGGACGAGGAGGGGTAGGAGGAAGCAGAGGAAATGGAGGAAGAGGAGGACGAGTAGGAAAGGGAGGAGGAGGAGGGAGAGGATGAAGAGGAGGATGACGTGTCCGTCCATCTGTCTGGCACTTCTGGTGCGCTCAAGCAGGCCTCTTATCGAGTGGAAAGGGCAGAGCGTCCACCGAGGGGGGAGGTCACTGACAGACACTACCTGCCTCCTTATTGAAGAGGCCGTAATTAGGCAGGAGGCAGCGGCCGCGCTGATTGGGCGGTGGCGGCGGCGGCGGTGGCGGCGGCGGCGGTGGCGGTGGCGAGGCGTGTCGCTGTGTTATTTCGGGGGCTCGCGCTCTGTTAAACGGGATGTCAAAGGCAGATGTGCGAGACAGCAGTGCTGCTGCTGCTGCTGCTGCTGCTGCTGCTGCGGGTTGGATTTGGGAGGGTGTCGCGGGGAGTGCGGCAGGAGCTGGAGGGGGTGGATGGGTGTGTGTGTGGGAAGGGGGGGGCGCCGCCACGCAGGGGTTATTTCTGAGCGCCTTGTGAAGGCTGCCGCCGAGCTGCCGGAGCTGCGGCAGGTGCACATCCGGGGCGCAGCTCTTGATGATTCTGGTGTCGGCAAAGTGTGAACGTGGTGTGCGCCGGGGTGAGAGATGTGCGCGTGTGTGCGCGTGCGTGTGAGTGTGTGTGTTTCCTCCCAGGCTGCTCCACCTCCCCAGTACAACTGCCTCTGCATGCATAATTAACCAGGATGACTGGGGAGGTAAACACACAGGGAGACGATCCATCCTTCCACTCTCTGCGCCCTCATTTATGTGTGTATCAGTGTGTGTGTGTGTGTGTGTGTGTGTGTGTGTGTGTGTGTGCGTGCACGTGGTGTGTCCGTGTGTGTGTGTGTGTGTGTGTGTGTGTGTGTGTGTGTGTGTGTGTGGTGGCATTTGAATGGGTGTGTTTGTGTGACACACAGAGCACCGGAAAGAGTCCTTCAGAGCCTTAGTTTATGGAACAAGAATGCTGCGAGAGTGTGTGTGTGTGTGTGTGTGTGTGTGTGTGTGTGTGCGTGTGTGTGTGTGAGCAGAGAGAAGATAAATCCCATCTCAAGCTGCCTCTGAAGATGATGCGATGAGAGAGGGAGAGAGGATAAAAAAAGAAAGACGGTGGGGGAGGAGGGTGTGTGTGTGTGTGTGTGTGTGTGTGTGGCTGGGGGGGGGGGGTATAGCAGCCACGGCTCTGCACATTATGAAGCATCCAGCGGAACAATCAGATTCGCCCTCATCTCTTCCTCCCCTCCTCACGTTCCTCTCCTCATCCCGTCAACTCTTCCTGACAATACTTTATTCCCAGGCAGATAAATTCAAACGCTGACGGCAGGGAAATCACAAAGCGAAAAGCTCGATCCGAAAAGCGTTGACAGGATGCTAAACCCGGAACTGAAATTTTCAACCCATTGGCTGCTCTCACCGCTTTGCGGGATGGAGGCTTTGGTGGCACCTTCAGATCCAAGGAACCACTCCGGAGTTTCACACACAAAGAGAATTCCATCCAGCGGATGGCAAAACATTCAATCTCCACGCCGCTTGTGGCCCGGGAAACAAAAGCAGCGTCGCGGACGCCCGCGTTTCACATCCGTCCTGCAAAGCCGCTGCCTGAGAGCTGCTTGTGCGAAGTTATTTCAAACCCAGCGGTAGTTCGAAATGGAATGAAGCGACGGAGGGCACCACAACGGAGAAGAGGTGCCAGCTGTGTGAGGTTACGTGGCTCCTGTCTCGGGAGGCGACCTTGGAGTGTTGAAAATTGAACTCCAACTCCAACACTCACTGGGTTGAATGAAGCTGGGCGTCGTACACAATAAACATCAGCAGAATGTATAGGATAAAAACTATTTGTCCGTCTATCTATCGCGAACACACGACTGCTAGCAGGCTGAACCGCACCAGCTGTACGGAGACACGTGACGTTTTCCCTCTGTTGTTTGTTTACATGGCAACCCTGGAATTTTTTTTTTCTCTCTCTCTCTCTCTCTCTCTCTCTCTCTCGTGAACGTGGATGTCGTTGTGGGCCGACAGTCCCCTCTAAAGGTTTTCAGCTCACGATGAATTGTGCACTGTGCGCGCGAGCGGCCGCCTCGACGGGATCGCAGTGGGCGTGGCCAACCGATGATCAATCACTCATCTCGACGGCCGTGTTTGTCTGGGGTAGCGACTGAGGCGCTGGGCAAATGACAGGCCCTGCTGCATTGTGAGCTGGTGCATATGTTCTGCATGCTGCCCGCGTGCGTGCGTGCGTGCGTGCGTGCGTGCGTGCCTGCGTGCCTGCGTGCGTGCGTGCGTGCCTGCGTGCGTGCGTGCGTGCCTGCGTGCCTGCGTGCCTGCGTGCGTGCGTGCGTGCGTGCGTGCGTCAACGAGCCTGCCTGTGCGCGGCAATTGCTGCGGCTCATATTTCCCGCAGGATCCCAGGTTGTAAAGCGCTCTCAGTAAATCATCCGTCCTCCTCTGTCCTCCGAGCACACACACTCCTCCTCCTCCTCCTCCTCCTTCTCCTCCTCCTTCACCTCCTCCTCAGACTTATCACTCCCTTCCTCCAGCTGCATCCCTCGGCTTTCATCTCCGCATCGGGCCGCCTCGACCGACTCTCACCGCCTCTCTCTGGCTCTCCACTCTTCGCGCTGTGTGAGACCCGCACCTCGCCACTGTGCTTCAACTTCCCGACTAACAGAAATGACATTCCGAACATGTTGAAAGATGAAGGAAGAGGAAGATCCGCGCGTTCACTGCAATGACATGCAACACCAATATTCCCAGTTTCCAGTCCGAGTAATTCTCTGATTATATATATAAGATAAATATTCCACTATCATTCCCACTTCTATTCAGCTGTGTGTACGTTCACAATGCTGCCTGTTGTGCAATAACATCCTTCAAGAAATTCTGCTTGCCTTTGTTTTTTCAGCAGTGCATGACACAACATAGCAATATCGCCCGGGAGGGGAACAGAATTTTGCCAGAGCCGACTGTTGTTGTAAACCGAGGGGTCAGGTGCAGCAAAAACTGCTGTGAAACATACAAATTTTCCAAAAATATAAAAATGCTTGTAAACAACCAGACCGACATGAGCTCGCTGCTTATTCAGAAAACGTGAAATTTGATAGTGCCATTTATGCAAATACGCCGGTTGACATGACCTCTATCAAATTAGGAGTCCTCAAATATGCAGCAATGTCATTTGTTCAAGACGTCAATAAATCTTAAAGCGTGCGCGGGAGAAAAGCAAACGCAAAGTGTCGCATCTTCGTTTTCCTGCCTCTTTTGTTTGCTCATGTAGCGGCAAAATCAATGCAAACGCTGTAATAAACAGACCGCGCTGATCAACAGACGAGCCCAGCTTGCACCCGCCCCGTCTTCTCTTCTCTCTGACCTTACCCAGGCAGGGTGCAGCTGGACGTGACGTGGCGCATCCACAAATACAGCAGCCGGCCGTCTGTAGCGCGCAGGTGCTCTTTCTGGAAGATGGAAGGGGGGAAGGAGGCGGTGCAGCGCGGAGGTGGAGGGGAGGACGTGATTTGAATGCCGACGGCGCTCTTCTGTTTGAGCGCAGGGGGGAAAAGACAGGAGGAGTGGAGTAAATTGATGGGAGAGAGCGTCTCTTTTGCCTCTTTGCTTTGTTTTTCTTTTTTCCTAGTCAGACACACGCAGACAGCAAAAACCCAATTAATTACTCTTCGTTATCAGCTATTGTGAAGGAAAGCGTAAGCGACAAACAACGACCAAAAAAAATAAAAAATGCATTCGGGAAAATCAAACGTGCTCCTCATTCCTTTCTGGACTGGCAAGCTTGGCATTTCCATTGTTGTTCACCATAAACATCTTATTTGGGTCAATGTGCAAACATACATGCAGCTACAGATAGAACGACATGCGCAGGCACACACACACACACAAACACACACACACGCAGTACGGCACCACCCGAGGTGAAGCCCAAGCAGCCTGCAGGCGGTGGAGATAGAAGGGTAGGGTAATCTATAGAATCCTGTGGCAGTATGTGTGTGTGTGTGTGAGAGAGAGAGCATGTGTGTGTCCATGAATGTATGTTTTGCTTCTTCGTCGACACTCTGGATGTTTCAAACGTGAATATTGCCACGGCGCATCTGGTGGGATCCACTACTGTCCCTGGAAGGGAGCAGAGTGTTGAATGCAGGAACATTGTGATATTGTGTAAGGACTGATGACTGATTTACACACACACACACACACACACACACACACACACACACATAAGGGTGCAGTGGATACTTCGGAAATTTGAAAGAGAGCTCATCATATTTTCCCTTTGTTTTCTCTCTTTCCCGTCTTTCTACCTGCAACCAGAACCCCTATCCACCTTTCCCCTTTCCCATCTCACCTCCCCCTCTCTGATCTGACTACAGACCCAAAGCGATATGCAGTCCTTCCGTGAGCGCAGTGGTGGTTACCACAGCAACCAGCCCTGCTACCAGCAGGAGCCCCATGAATTATCCCGCTTGGAGACCTACCGACAGCACCCACATCACCCACACCCCCAGCACCCACATCCTGGTCCTGGGCCACATCCAGGACCAGGGCCAGGGCCAGGGCATTCCCGGTCAGGTTATGAGGCTCATTCACTGGCAAACCCAACAAGCATGCCTCCCACTGGAGTACCAGGTACTGCAGGAGGACCCAAGGACTGTTACAGCCAACAACAAACCTACCCTGGTTACCCGGGCAACGGGGGAGGAAATGGAGGTGGAAATGGGGGCTCAGCGTCCTCACAGGCAAAGAAATCCTACAGGGGAAACAAAGTGCCCCAAAACCCAAGTCAGCACCTTCAGGGTCCTGGAATGTATGGGAACCACATGGGAACTGGAACTTATTCAGCTCAGTACTTGAGCGAGGGCCACCTTCAGCAGAAGTGGGAGGACCCGGCCCAGTTGGCACAATATGACCAGGAGGTGGTGGTACGTATGGAGGCTGCTGGGACTCCTGCTCCTAGCTCCTCCCAATACGTAGACCAGAACATGCTGGGCCCTTCTCAGACCCAGTGCCACCAGCCCTCTGCCAATGCATACACCAGCCCCCATCACCAATCCCACCCTCCAAATCCTGCCCCTTCCCCTCTAATGTACCCCCAGAGCCACCTGCACTATCCCCAGCACTCACCATCTCCAGCTCCATACATGGAAAAGTGCAATCCAATGCCCCACTGTTATAAAGGTTACAACATGCCCCCCAGTTCACAGTACAGCAGACAAATGAGCGGCCACAGCAAACTGAACCAAGGGAGCTACCGGCCCACTCAGAACAGTTACAGCTACCAGCAGCCTCCCTCCAGAGGTTATGAGCAGCAGACCCCTTTACAGGCATTGACTAGTCCCCAGGAGACACACAATAAGTACCAACACTACAACCAATCCCAGCAAAACTATTGCCTCTCTGAGCTCTCAGTCAGATCACCTGAACAGTATTATCAGACCTGCAGTCCATCTTCAAGCCACTCCCCCGCGCGCTCTGTCGGGCGTTCTCCGTCATACAGCTCTACCCCTTCACCACTGATGACCAATCCAGAGTCATTCCAGTATGGTCAACCTCCCATGACTCCTGGGGCGGCTTCCTCCAACTCTTCCTCTTCAGCTGGCATGCAAGAGCAAGCCAATAACAATTCCATGTTGATGCCTCCACGTTCACACCCCTCGCCCAACATGCAGCATGCGGCTTCTCATAGTTACACCACCACACCACAGGTCCCAACCATGAAAGAACGTTTTTCAGAGAAGCTGCTGTCTAACCCCAGCTTGTGGAGTCTGAATGCTCTCACCTCTCAGGTGGAGAACATTTCTAATAATGTCCAGCAGTTGCTTCTTTCAGAGGCTCTGGTAGCAAATAAAAAAGGCAATAAGCGCAATAGTGGGAGCAGCAACAGTAGCGCAGGAAGTGGAACATCATCCAAAAAGGGTGAGGAGTATAAAAGTCCTCCATATCCAGACAATGGTGGTAATACTGTGGGCAGCGGCCCCATGCAGGACCCTTACTCTACCCCACAGCATCAGACAATGCCAATGGAGCTCCATGAAGGAGGATATTCCAGCAGCAGTGATGAACAACTAGACAGAGGCTATTTTTTCTGTGGACAGGGTAGAAGTCCTGCGCAGGCTTCCAATAACATACAACTTAACCTGGATACAGCCTCCTCATGCTCACTGACGTCCCCAGATGACATGTCTACCAGATCCGGTGACTCTGGCCTGCACAACTTGACCCCTGACGCCTCTAGGTGTCAGTCAGGACTGGGTGGAGATGGCATGAGCACTCCAGTGAAAAGCATTGGTGATGATAAGTCTCCTACAAGTATGACAATTCCCAGTCCCATGAAACAGGAAAGAGACTCCCCCTCAGATATACAGCATATCAATGACTCGATCAAAGAGAACTTTGAAGAATCAGCCTGGAGGGAGAAATCAGCTGACAAAGAGGAGGTGACAACAGACAAAAACACAGACTGTGAGAGAGATTTAGATACAACCAAGTCTACTGAAGCTCTGGAAAAATGGCCAGATGAAGAGAAATACCCATCTTTCTACAGTAAAGTAAACAAGGGGTTGATAGAAAAAAGCTTTTGCTACAAAGACACCATGTACCAAGAATTCCACAGCAAATATGACCCTGATGCAAGAGACTCAGTTGAACAATCCCCTGCAGCTCTTTCTGATGCCAGCCATAAAGAAAACTTTGGCCAAGACATGAAATCAGAGGCATTCAAGTCTGAGTCCCCAACTGCGTCTGAGAGCTCAGTAAAAACACTGCCTTTCATTTCAAGGGGTGACCTCGAACAGGATCAATATTCCACAGAGAAGGAGGACAATTCAGACAACACTTCTCCTATCCAGGTTGAGGCCTTGTTAGAAAGAGACTCTGAAAAGACACTAAGCAATTGTGAAAAGGGTGGGGAGGACAGGGTAGAGGAGGAGGAGGAGGCTGATGACGAGGATGATGAAATGCAAGAGGAAAAACAACACCCTCTTTCTCCCCCTTCATCTGCAGAGGTTAGGGACGAGCTATTTGAGGGGGATGAAATCAGTCATTCATTGACAGAGGAGCACATTAATGACAGAAATAAGAGAGATGGACTGGAAAAGACACCCACAGAACCCTTCAGCAGGACAGAAAGTCAGAGTCCTGAGCTCCATTGTGACGATGAATCCGCAGTGACAACTGACAATTTTATTGCAACAGTGGCTTCAGCAGATATTTGTGCAAGGGAAACAGCCATTGGTGACATTGCCCCTCATCCTCAGTCTGCTATGTCAGTCTTCTCAGCACTGAATGATAAGGCAACACCTCCTGCACCAGCCAGGGATCATATTGATCACAGTGATGCTAAAATGCTAGAGCCAGACTCACCTCAACTTCCAGGGAAGTCAATACTTCCCTCAGCTCCTTCCTGGGCAGATACTCCACCCTCTCCAAAAAAAGGGGATGAGGACATGGAACCAGGCATCAGCTGCGCCAGTGCTGTGACACCCTTGGCCAAGCCGGAGCCTGTGGCCCCATCTGCTCAGCCAAGGGCATTTGGACGTAAGCATGCCAGAGGCAGAAGAAGAATTATGAATTCAGGTGTGGATATGAGGCAACAGTTAAGCCTGGAGCAGGAAGGGGCCAAGGAAGAAGAAGGAAGTCCCTTACTCACACAGAAAGACTGCATGCCCCCCAGCAACACAATGTTATTCTCAGATCAAATCGACTTAGCTCATCCCGAATCTATTGTGAGTCAAACTCCCAAAATGATGGCGGTTGACAGTTTCCGTTCAAGAATGTGCACTCGCTCATTCAATGCACCAGACTTGCCTCCCAAAGTCGAACAACAAGTAAAGAGAAAACCAGGGCCAAAGCCAGGTTCAAAGACTGGGATTAAACCCGGACCCAAACCAGGGAGCAAACCAGGACCTAAACCAGGTGCAAAGCCTGGACCTAAGCCTAGTTTCAAGCCGGGACTAAAGCCTGGACCAAAATCTGGATCAAAACCAGGTCCAAAATCAGTTCCAAAACCAGTTGCAAATGAACCAGAACTGCCACAAATTGAGACTCCTGTGAAGCGAAAACCAGGTCCTAAACCTGGATCAAAACCTGGGCCAAAGCCTGGATCAAAAGCAGGAACAAAACCTGGCACAAAACCAGCTCAAAAACCAGGCCCTAAACCCAAGTCGGGATACAAGCCTGTTGATGTTTTACCCCCTGTTGAGACATCTTCCTTCAAAGCATCTGTGGGTCGCCCAAAGGGCTCCATTACAAAAGCCAAACTGGTACAACCTGAAGAAACCCTTCCTCTTTTCACAGGACTGCAAGGCAGAAGTAGAAAGAGCCCAAAAGCAGTTGAAACACAGGAAAACCAGGATGGAAAAGTAGTTGACCTGCAAGAGAAACAAGTTAATGATGATGTAAAGGCACCAGAGGAGAGTAAAAACATGGTTTTGAGATCAAGAAAGCCTTCACAAGACAAAATATCTAAAGAAAAAGAAAAAGTAATTGGTACAGATGGTGAGGTTTATCCAGGTGTACAGGATTCTGAAGCTGATGAGCAGACTACCATTTCGAACACAGTCAAAAATCCTGATGGTCTGGCAGACCCAACCATTCCATTTCCCTCAGTAGTCCCCCTTGAACAGTCTGAAGAAAATACTTTACTCCCAATAAAACGGAGACAGAGCCCAGAGCCTTCCGCAACACCAGCAAAGAAAAAGAGGGGTCCTAAGCCTAAAGCAAAACCCTTAGCACCCCAACCTCCACTGCTGGATCTAGTTCTTTCAACACCAAAAGAGAAGAGTGCCAGCACTTCCAAACGAAAGCGAGGCTCTTCCATGAAAGCACCTGTTGTCGCCTCTACACCCAAAGACGCTGTTCCTTGCATCAATGAAATTGACATTGCTAGTGATTTGCCTGCAGTGGCTCCTCAGTGTCCGACAAAAACAAAAGTTCTCCCTCCGCGCAAAGGCAGAGGACAGAAATATGAGGCAATGGTGCAGAAAATTACATCTCCCAGCTCAAAGAAGCACCTCTCAATATCTCAGATTGACAGCGTTCTATGTGACGAAGTGACAACAAAAACTTTGTCTCAGCACGTTTTGAGGGAAGGTGAGATACCAATGCTAATGAATAGCACTGAAACAGTAGACAGCGAGTCAGCAAACACAGAGTCAAGACAAGAAGGAATCAAAGTCCAGAAGGAGGAGGAAGTGGCACAAGAAATAGTAATGATTGAAGCGGCTCAAAAATTGCCAGCACTAGAAGAATTGACACAAGAGTATGAGGAATCCAAAGATGAAGACATTAAACATGGGACACAGCAGAGTGACGTACCTGCTTGGAGCTCAATAGACGGCCCAGGAGAAGTGAAGGCTGAAGGAGAATTGACGCAACAAGTCTCAGGAGGTCTACCTTTAGTTTCTGACAAGACCACCAGAACAAAAAGGAAGCGATGGGCCATGGTAGAGAGTACAGATCCCTCAGCAGTAATTCTAGAAGCAGGGAGCTTGATAGTTACTACACCAAGGCTAGCAAAGCAGAGGGCCATTAAAAACAACCATGAAATGCACCTAAAGCAGAGGAGGAAGAAGAGAAAAGGTCAAGGCTCCCTTGAAGAGACAGACATTGAAATGCCAGAACAACTAGGGGATGTAGAGGAGAAGGTAGCCACCACAGATTTTGCTGTACCTTTAGCAGATAGCCTGAATGAAATTACAGAGGCCACCAAAGTAACAAGCACAGACCTCGTCCAGAAACCTAGAAGAGGCAGAAAACCGTCAGCAAATACAAGCAAGAGGAATCAAGGCAAAGTCTCATCAGAGACGATCGCAGGGAAACCAATTAAGGTCCATAAAAAGCCAGGACCCAAACCTGGGATGAAAGATGCTATTGAGGTTATTGAGGCAGTAATAAGAGCTGCAGGCTGTGAAGGGAACAAGAAAGAAGAAAATAAAGTGGAGAAGAAGGAAAAACAGACAACATGCGTTGTAGGTCCTGTAGTAACAGTATCCGAAAAACAGACAGAGACAATTTCTGTCAAGAGAATCAGACGCAAAGTAGTTCATCAAAATCCCAAACTGTCCTTCTGCCCTTATGTCAGGATTAACAACTCCAGAGACTTTTCTTCTTGGTGTGCCATAGTCAATAAGCCAGAGGATGCTGTGGTATTTCAAAGGCGCAGAAAAAAGGGTATACTCCGAATGCGGAATCCTTTCACGGTCGCAAAAGGAGTGCCACACACTGCTGCCATGCAACAGGGACCCTTGGTAAATAAAGAGCTAGCCGACAGGTGTCTAACATGCAGTCTGTGTGGAAAACCCGCAAATTTCAGAGACCTTGGTGATTTGTGCGGCCCTTACTACACAAATGACAGCATTCCGAGGAAAATCCTTACGATTGGGCATACGACACCTCTCAGGACAGATTCACAGGAGACCAGCGACGGCAACTGCAGCAAGAGCGAAGAAGCGGGCTACCACTCAAAGGACGAAGGCGATGGTAGCACCGAGAAGGATTCCAGCGGAGAAACGTCCGCTCAAGAGGCCACCAGCAGTAGGCATCACCTCTGGCGCCACCGGCGCGCCGAAAGGACGGAAAAGATGGAACACGGGTGCGGTCCTCGAAGGTTAACTCTCCGAGAAAGGTTCAGGAGGATGCAGCAGCTCCACAGCAGCAGCACGGGGTCCCCGAGTGACCAGGAAGGGTGTGGGAGTACGTTCCAAAGGCTGCAAGAGGAGGCAGAAGCCAAGGAGTACTGGACACATGAAAACTGTGCCATTTGGACCAAGGGAATTGTTATGGTAGCAGGGAGGCTTTACGGGCTCAAGGAGGCAGCCGGCAAGTCAGCACAATCGGTACGTCGACAAATTTTCATGAAACTTAAATCAAATTACTATTACTGTTTGCTTTTCAACTGTTTTTCACTCCCTACCTCAATGTCTCTCTGTCGGTCAATTTGCTTCTTTGTTGAATCCGGTCCATATGTCCCTCTGTCTTATTAACCTCAGAGCTGCTACAAGTGCCAGATTGCGGGGGCATCCCTCAGCTGCTGTTGGAGAGGCTGCTCTCATAAATACCACTATGTCTGCGCCAAAGAGATAGGTAAGAGTCCGCAGCCGAGGGAGGAGGGGAGGAACATCGGGTGAGAGTGGGAAACTAAGTCGGTGAGCGGGGGGAGATTAAAAAGACAAAGAAGGAGACGCAAAAATTGAATGGGCTCGGAAGGCGACGGCCAGGGGAAAATTAGGAAAAATTGAAGGGTTGACAATTGAAAAGGGCGGGGACAGTGAGTGAAGAAATACTATTATTGAGTGGGACACAGGAGGATGATGAGAGGAAGGCTGGACCCTGACGGTTCCAAATGATCGTGTCTGCATTATTGACCACAACCTGTGTGCTTCATCAATTCATCCAGCAGCCCAGGGGCCGGAACTAGCAGGAGCGTCTGCCTCACGGCTTGCATGCCCGTTTAAATAGTTCATTTTAAAAGCCGCTGCTCCCCTTTGTGTGCGCGTACGTGTCTGTTTCCCCGAGTCGGTTTCAGCCGTCGATAGGAGCGAGTGTCAGCACATGTTGCGAAGCGGCCTCCCCTTACATCACCCCTCGCCGCCGAAGTACAGTCTGCAGATTAGAAAGCCTGCCACGTCTGCCCAGCCAGCACAGCGAGCGGAGCGAGGCCCCTTTTTTTTTTTTTTAATCCTGCTGAGTGCACCGGCCATATCTGCCCGCCCGCCTGCATCACATCTCATCCACTCCGTCACCTCCTTCCTTCTGTTCAGCTTCCTCCTGCCTCCTCCTGGCTCAGTTTTCAAGATTCAGCCTGACTTTTTTGTCGCCTCTATGGCTTTTCTTGGAGGGTTATTTTGTCAACTTATGTTGTTTGCCGCTTTTATCGTTATTGACTCGTGTTTTTGTCTCTCTTTTTCTTTGCTCTTCTCCTCCCCACCTAGGCTGCACATTCCATGAGGACGACTTCTCCATCAAATGCCCGAAACATGAGGTGAGGAAACGAAAGCCTACTGTGTATATCGGTCCATGTTGTTTGAGCAAGTGGAGTAGGCTGGCTTGTGACCAGTGGGAACAACTAGTCAGCTATTTGTCTTCTGTGATGTGCACCCCTTCAAAGGGGTAGGAAGAAATGCTTCCTGTAGGCTCTTCTCAAGATGGATGTTATGAGGATTTAGGGGAAACAGCTACATTTGTTGTGCCAGGATACAGTTTGAATTTCCAGAGTAAATCTGTAATACCCAGATGCAATTAAAAATAAATAAATAGCTTCAATAAGCAGGTTTTAAAGATGGATCTGCAAGAATTTGGGGGTCTCAAAATCTCGGCAGCTCTGCCGTCAGGCGAGGTTAACGTTGTCTAGCGAGCAGCAGCGCAACAGTTCAAAAATGACGGGATGTCGCGCAAAAAAAGCACGATTGTCGGCTCTTGTCAGACAGAGGAAGAATCGGAAAGAAAACAAAAACAACGACAAAGAGGAGACGCACAAGCATTGGTGGGGCTGCTGGTCCCGGCAAACCAGTGGGGCAACATTTCGCTCACGATAGCCAGGATCTCATCTCAGACTTGGAAGTAGTGGGGGAGGGTAGGGGGAGATTTTTATGACCAAATCGATACGTACCCAATGACCTTGGTAAGCTAAGCCCATATCAAGCAGAGGCAGCTGTGCGAACGCACCGCTGCGTGTGTCCTCTGCGCACGACTTGTCTGTCAACACCCACTGTTGTGACTGCAAAACCGCTGCAATTACGAGGCCCCACCTCCATCCCCCTCCCCACCCTTTCCTATTTTTTTTTTTCTTTCTTCTTTTTCTGGAACGCGTGTGCGTCGGTGTGAGGAGACCGTCCCAGTGGTGTGTTCCCTGCAAGGCGGAGACGCCATCTGTGGGCGACGCGCTCGAACTGCAGCAGCAGCAGCTCGGGGAGGAAGGTCAAATGCGGAGGGGTGGAGGAGAGGGAGGAGGAGGAGGAGGAGGGGGTGGCAGCGGTGCGTTGAGGCGGCGGCGGCGGTACCCCTCCCTCCCTCCCTGCATCACCCTCTTCGCCTCCACTCCCCCACCTCCCTCCCCCTGATCTCCTCGGCGCAGAATGACGGGGATGAAAAAGCTGGCTGTTGATCAAAACCGGCCTCCCGTCATCACTTCCTGCCGCCCTCCTCCCCGTGCACTCTCTCATCCCTCCCCCCCCCCCCCCTTCTCCCACTCCTTATCCCATTCCCCTCTTTTTTTTTCTTTTTTTTTGCGGCGGCGGCGCACCCCCTGCTGCTGCTTCGGCTCCAGCATCCGTCTCCCACTTCGCTCACCTCACATCTCTCCAGCTCCAGCTCTCGTTCTACCCCCCTTTTATTACCCTTTTTCGCTCTTCCTCATCCCTCCTTCCTCTTGTAACCCTCCCCCACCCACCCCACACTCCTCCACCCGCCGCTCTCTCGCTCTTCACCTCAACTCCTACGTCTGAGCAGCGGAAATAGAGTGCGAGAGGCAGGGTGGTGGGGTGATGGAGGGCGGCGAGGGAGAGGAGAGGAGAGGCGAGACGCGACGGCGGCGGCGGGCTGGTTGTTGTTATCAGGCTGAGGCAGAGCTGTCATCAGCAGCGGGATCTGAGGGCTGAGCGCGAGCGTGTGCCGCGCCAATTTGCGCCGAGCAGCCTAATCAAAGGGATGAGAGGACACGCACAACGCGCGCGCACGCGCGCCGGCAGGCAGGCACAGCGACAGCGACGACGACGACAACAACCCGCCCCACCCACCCATGGGTCCCCTCCTGCCTGTGTTCCCTTGGTTTCACCATCATGGAACACACATATTGATGAAACTGCGCGCATGCACGTCGCGCCTGCAGCGGCGCTTCGTCTCTGTTTGTCCACGCTGGTTCATTAACGCACACACACACAGGCGGGCTGGGGTTGGGGAGGAAGGGGGGAGTCTGTTCTGCGGTAAAGCGTAAACAATGGAGGGGCTGGGGGTCAGTGACATCAAAGGACGAAGAGATGGGAAAACACAAAGGGGAGAAGCAGGGAGGGAAGTGAGGGAGGATGGAGGAGGAAGGAGAAGAAGGAAGTGATGGGAGTCTGTCGGAGAAAGACGAGTGAAGATGACTTCAAATGGGGGGAAGGCGGGGGCGTCAGAAGGAGAGATGAGAGGAGAGGAAGAGAGGGAGAGGTTGGTCAGGGTCCAGGCCCGTCAGAAGGAGGAGCAGAAGAAGGCGAAGAAGAGAAGATGGAGAGGGTGATGAAGGAGACGGTCGGGGCTGCGGATGAGGATAAGGGGGTGGAGGGGTGGCCGCTGCCACCAACAGCATCTCAACAGCGCAATTAATGGGGCTCCGTGCTGCGTCTCTCACGGCGGTCAGCTTTTCATCCGTCTCCTCGACTCGCTCTGCAGTGCAGCGCGCCCGCTTTCCCCCCTCCGTCACAGTGACGGAGAGACTCGGAAGGTCTGCAGGCAGTGGTGTAGTCGACGTGATGCGCAGGTGAACGCCGCATAACAGCTAGAAAAGGTTCTGAATTACCGTACAACCACTAAAAATGCGCAGATACATATTAGTATGGAGGGGTTTTTTTTTTTGACATGACGCTCACTTTCCCGTTAATGTGATTAAAATTATGTTTTATGTTCTGATCTGTTTGTGAGTCAGCCATTTATTTGAGTTTGTACCACTTTTGCACTTGATTGAGGAAACGTTATTTTGTGTTAATTATTTATTCATGGTGGTGGTTCTTGTTTTGTGTCGTTTGGAAGTAGCTGCGTTACGAGGCCACTAGAATAAACTAGATGACGCCACTGTCTGCAGGGCGTCATCTGTTTAACCAGGGACTGACTGGACTGACTGCTCAGGGCCCGGACGCTCTGAGGGGATTCTGATCACACCAAAGGTTTCAAGAAGGTTTAGAGATTTCAGAAGGCGCTGTTGAGAAGGCGGTCTCGGTTGTGCGTGTGCAGCAGGAGCGATGGAGGCGGCGGAGGAGGCCAAACAAAGGAAGCAGGCTGCTGCTTCGTAAATGAACATCCACACAGAAGGTGTGGCTGGTGTGGTCATTTGGAAAAGCAGCAGCAGCAGCAGCAGCAACAACAACAACAACAACAGCAGCAGCAGCAGCAGCAAGGAGCACGTCCACGGGCTTCTATTGTCCACGGACGTGTTCTGCAGCTGCGCTCTGACACCGAGTGATGTCACCACCAGGTCGAAAGTTCACCCGCGGGGGTGGTGACTGCAAAAAACAGTCATTGCCGCATGTGTGAAAAAATAGCCTTTGTGCAACTCCTGCAGACAGAGCGCGAGGGGCTAGAACAAGCACGGGCAAACTACGGCCCGGGGGCCATAGGTGGCCCGTTAAGCTTTTTAATCCGGCCTGCCAAATCGCCGAACTTGAAGCTATATTAATAGACCTCATTAATGTTTTAGTTTCCATGCGTTCTCGCGTTTTCTGCCACAGTGATGATGATGATGATGATGAGGATATCCTGAAGACCAGCATAACTCTAATTTGCTTTTAAATCGCCTTAGCTGTTCTGAGCACAGCTCGATTAAGTTAAGGGCGGTTGGGTTGGGGGGGGTTTCCACATGATCTGCCAGGGAGAAAGACCCGCAAAGCATCTGCTGCCTTTCCTTTCCTTTCCAGCCTGTTTGTGTTTACGTCACTCTTCTTCTCCTGTTCTCCACAGGACCTGTAAGATATCACCGCCGTCACCATCCTCAGTCAAGCATCGCCGATCGGGCAAGACAAACAACAACAACAACACCACCACCGACAACAACAACGACGACAAATAAACAGACAAAAAAAACGTGCCGCTCCGACAAACAGCTGCTGAAACCCTTCGAAGGAGGAAGGTGCGGCGATGACTGATAACTGGGGCAGGCGCAGCGGCCGCGGGAGGGCCGACCGACCTGGGGGTCGGGGGTCGGGGTCGGGGTTGGGTTGGTGGATGGTGGTGGTGGTACGAGGGAGCTCGGAGGAAAGTGAACCCCGAGAGAACAGAAAACGTCTCCCCACCGCTGGACAGCTTCCTGACTGGAAGGCAGCAGCAGCAGCAGCAGCAGCAGCAGTTTAACCAGGGACTGACTGGACTGACTGCTCAGGGCCCAGTGCACAGGAGGGCCCTTTGAAATGCAGTGTGTGTGCGTGTGCGTGTGCGTGTGCGTCTGGTGTGAGTGTCCCGCTTCAGATAGGCTGCTATCGTATTCAGACACCTGGTGGACACTGATTGGACGGGAGCATCTCCTCCTGCCCACCTTGTCTGCGCGCCAGGAGGCGGCGGGTTGGGAGGGTGGGGGGGGTTTGTGATGTGTGAGGAGGGGGAGGAGGAGGAGGAGGAGGAGGAGGAGGAGAAGCACGCCTGGGTGCGCGTGCGTGTGTGCGCTGTAATCAAACATAAAATTTTGAAAAAGGGAAAAAAAATAAATAAATCTCATTCCGCAGCCACATCGTCCACGTTCGTTGTGTTCGGGCGCATGGACTCGTCCGTGTGCAAGGAGCTTCATCTCAGACTGGAAATGTCACCCATCCATAAAAGACAAAAAAAAAAAAAAAAAAAAAGACGACAAAAAAAAAAATCATCAGCCAAGCACTGGATGTATTATCTCAATGTGTGCATTTGTGTTTGAAACATGACAAAAAAAAATGGCTACGGAAACTGTACATGATGATGATGATGATGATGCTGAAAATGATGATGATGATGTGCTTTGCAGGTTTTCAATATTCCGTCGTCGAAGAGAGAAAGGGGGAAAAAAAGGGACAAAGTATTTTAATATATCGCTCTTATCTTCGGAGGTGTATTTTGATGTGCATTACGACTATACGACATCACGGCATCACCTTTGGTACAAGTCGGGCTTCGTGTTACTACAAAATTATTTTGAGAGAAAAAAAACATGAAAAAAAAACCACACTAATACTTAACCTCTGTTTGAGAGAGAACCGCAAACCAAGCGCACATTCGGTATGTACAGCAAACGCCTCCATCGTCCCCGCCCCCCCATCCAAGCCCCTCGGCCAATCGCAGATCAGGGCTCCGCGGGGTCCAACCGGGAGTCTGGGTCGTGTCATTTCACACCTGCAGTATATACAGTTTAGAAGTATAGCTGTTCGACATGGCCATCGTTGTAGGATCACCTCACCTTCTCGCAGCGGAGAGAGTGAAGCGTCTCACTCGCTCTACCGTCTGTCAAAACTGAAATGTAGCCTCCCTCACTCTTCCATGCTATGTAACAAGCGCCCTGCAGGTGGCGTAGTGCCGGTCATATAAAAAAAAGGAGACATATTTAAGCATTAGAGCATAAAAGAAAGTGCAAAAACAAAAAATGAAGAAAAAAAAGCCGCACCAAACTTTCTTTTTTTTAATGAAGCTCATTATTTAATGGTGTATATAAGTATTTGATGCTGTTTAAATGTAAGATGTGATGTACTAATATAATTGTGTATAGTATTTCCTAGAGATGTTTATTTTCTATAAAATGGAATATGTTATTGCTTATAAAATGTTATTTAAAGAATCCATTGATGAGGAAAAAAAAACAAAAACCTTTTTTTGGGAATGTCACTGGTCCTATGTTGGAGCATGCCATTTAATATTACTATTATTTTGAATTTACATGTCTTCTTTGTTTGGATTCGATGACACAGCATCACTTTGTTTGAGATGTTTTTGTAACGCCAATGTGAAATATACCAGCACCTTTCAATGCTGCTACGACCAACGTCTGCTCTTTTTGTCGTTACTGAGCAAACACCGAATAAGTCGGCACAAAAATGTGAAAATTTTTAAAAGTATTCAGGTCCCATATCGCGCTTCGTTTTCCAGCAAAAAAATCTGTCTCGCTCGTCAGTGAACATGCTTGTACCTGGTTTTTATTATAGTGCTTGTTAATTGTTTTTCGTTTTTCAATTTGCAATTTTTCTTTTTAATAATTTCTACAATTACATATCAAATAGTTCTTAATGTTTTTTAGTTTTAAGTTTAGTTTTTTTTAATTACAAAAACTGAAACATGCTAAAAATGCTACTTCATTTCTACTTATTCAAAATCTGTCTTGTGAACTGAAGCATCACAGGAAACACGCGAGTCTTCTTTACAAAAGTTTTAATATTTACATTATAACTGAATGGGACAAGAGAACAGAAGAATAGATATCAGTTTAACAGACATAAATAATACCTCCAGGCATTTTTTTGGGCATCGTTCTTTTCGATCCACAGTCCATTCGTCTTTCACATTAGAGTTTAAAAAAGAAAAAACATTCCTTTTTTTTGCAAAAGGTTATTACAGAACTATAAAGAGACACTAAAACATGAAACTATCGAGAGTGAGAGAGAAAAGAAAGAAAAGCAGCTGGATTTTGGAGCAGATAAGAAAGAGAAGAAATAGCAGATTCTCTGTCGGCCCTCTGGAAACTATTATTGTCAATCGTTACGAATGTTTCTTCATTGATTAAAGAGACGGACGTTCGGTGGCGCCAGGGTTCGAAACATCAGGGCAGGAGTCAGATCATGTGACGCTAACGAGATGCTAACGAGCCCTCCATCCTGAGTTACCGCTTTTATCACCACTGAGCTACAGTATGGCACCTATCTAACCTGCCTGCTCAAAAAGCCAGAAGAAGAAGAAGAAGAAGACAGAAAATGAAAACAGGCAAATAAGAAATAAAAGTATCATCACTCTGTTTCCGCAAAATACTGCTTAATCAAAGTTCTTCAAGATTATAAATACTTGTCAAAATATGTTTACAGCAAAACTTAACAAAAAAAAAAAAAGCTGATGAAAATAAAGTCATAAAGCCATATTATCATTATTATTATCGTGATCATTATTACTCTCATTAAAATGGGCCTTGCGGGGCTAGTGCAGATCGAGGCTCGCAGCTCGTGCCGAGGGGGCAGCGGCTTGGGGGGGGCGGGGGTTGACAGATGGGGGTGGGGGGAGGGGATTGAACTCCATGAAATCTGAGAAATGTGGCACATTTTGAAAGTGATCTGCCACAAGAGGGCTGTGAGCCTCACAAGTGCTTCCTGACGTGGGTGGGCGGGGTCAGTGAACGGCTGGGCGGGGCCAGACCGCAAGGGGGGAGGGACCGTCGGCGATGAAACCGTTTTTTTGTTTTTTGTTTTTTTTTTAACCGATGGTAAGCTGCAAGCCAAATGTACTTACTGTTTGCTCGGGTGGGCGTATTTTCTCCCCCTCCCCTCCCGTCTCTTCTTCTTCTTCTTGCATTCGTCAGTGTGTCTATGTACAGTGTCTGTGCACGTCACTCAGTCCTTCCTCCTTCCTCCTCCTCCTCCTCCTCCCTCCGCCTCTAGCTGTTGGTGACGGTGGTGCCGCTGCCCAGCTTGATGATCATCTGCTGGCAGTCGTGCAGGGTCCTCTTGTCTCCCAGCTTCTCCAGGGTGCGGGCGGCGTCGGCCAGCATGCCCACCCGCTGGCCGGGGGCCGACAGGAAGGAGGGCGGCAGGTAGCGGCAGGCCAGCATGACGGCCTCCGCCTGCTCGCGCTGGCCCGGTCGCATCTCGCACTCCTCTGCGGGGAAGGAAAGGGGTGGGGGGGGGGGGCAGACAGAAAGGGGGCATTGATTTTAGGAGCTTTTCTTATCCCCTTTTTTTTTTTTTTTTTTTCGGAGCGAGCTCGATAACGTCGTCGGCCATGACAAGGCCCAATCAGGCTGATTGGACCGCGGCGAAGACTGGGCCGACGGATGAGAAGTGGCGGACCGAGCCGCCGACTGCAACAGCAGCAGCAGCAGCAGCAGCAGCAGCAGCGTAGCTAATTTCTCCACTTTAAACTTTGTTGAAAGAAGCGCATCCGCATTTCAAACTTAGAAAATAACAGCATCCAAAGCTGGCAAAATTACTTGACAAACAAAAAAAAACAAAAAAAAAACAAAAGGTGATGCAATCGATGCCTTCAAGTAGCTCACTGTGTCCAATACAGAACCTTTCCAGGGATCCAGGGTAGGGTCACAGTATCTACAGATGAACTGCTCTTTCCTGCCACTACACTGTTATAATGATATTAACTACCTGTGTAAAAAATGTTCAATTAATTGAGACTAATTCAATGTAATTGATTAATTTCCTAGTCGACAAAAATCGATAATCGATTAATTGTTAACATCTCTAATCCAGGGGCATCACACTCATTCACTGCATTTCCCCTTTGTTTTTTTCCCTTTTTAAGTCGAGTAAACGTCACTAAGAACAGTTGCGCTGTCAATCGGGCAGGTCCACTGGTGATGATGCGGCCATATTGCAGCAGCAGTTTCTGCAGTGGCCCAGATTGTGCATGTTCAGGATTTTACCACAGCTGCTACAGGGATGATGATGATGATGATGATGATAATAATAATAATGATAATTATTATTATTTTTATTTTTTTTGCAGTGTGTGCTTGTCACTGGATCTGACTGAAACTTAACAACTGGTCCTTTGAAATACTTCAAGCCTCCAGATGTAACCTGTTTTTCTAAAGCTCCACCCTATTTACAAAGAGTCACTCTGAACAGATACCGTTTTCAGAAAAGAAAAGCTGCACCATTCATTTTTTTTTTTTTTAGATGCCGCCGTTTGTTCGGTGCGGACAAGCCGCGAGCCCCCTGAGGAGTTTTTTTTTTTTTTTTTTTAATACCGCAGGCAGCAGAGAGAAAGCAAGAGACAAAAGAGCCGCTGACGGATGTTGGCCGGCAGAGGCTCGCGATTGCATCAGCGGACGCACCTGTCTTGGCTCCAGGCGTCGCTCGGCGTCGCAGCGAGCGGTCCAGGAGCTGGTGCGTGCGGGTGGGACTGGCGCCCGCCATCAGCCTGGCGGTGGCTTCGTGCAGGAACAACTGGGGAGTAAAGGAAGGGAGGGGGAGGAGGAGGAGGAGAGAGAGAGAGAGAGAGAGAGAGAGAGAGAGAGAGAGAGAGAGAGAGAGAGAGAGAGAGAGAGAGAGAGAGAGAGGGAGGGGGAGTGTGGATGAGTCACACGGCTTTCCATCGCTGTGCACCGCTAAACACTTGCCTCGGTTGGTTGGCTGGCTGGCTGGTGTGTGCGTGTGCGTGTGCGTGTGTGTGTGTGTGTGTGTGTGTGTGTGCCGTGTGTGTGTACGTGCCGACGCCTCCCCTGCAACTTGCACAGGGGATCTGCAGCCCGCACTGCCGGCAAACTCCGGATCCGCGCTGTGACCTTGCGCCGGCCGTTGCGTAACGCGCGAAAAAGGCTGAGGATTGTGGTTTCGGCGCACGTGCACGCGCTCGGGTGCGCGGCAAAGCGGCGGCGTGACGAGCCCGTCCGGGCCGGCCTGCTGGCGCGGGAACCCCTGCCGCGGACGCATATGGGCTCGCGTTAAGAGTTCGCGCGTGAGAGAGAAATTTGTGATGGAAAAATGGGGAAAGTTTTTGCGCAAAAAGCCGGCCGAGCTCGGGGTCACTGCGCCGCACCGTAATGTGAACAAGCTGTGTGAACGACCCCCCCGGAGGAGACCAACTGAAGGCGGGATAAACAAGAGAATCGGCACAGAGTTTGTTTTTTTTTTTCGAAAAGCAGAACTTGCGGTGAGACACTTACTCGGCGCACGGCCGGCCGGAAGCTGTGCGCCAGCTTGCGCAGCGAGCTGAGGTCCTGCTGGAAGCCCTGCAGCTCCAGCGGCGACGCCTGCTGGATGCCGCCGCCACCCGCCGCCGACCCCGCCCCCACGGGAGGAGCCGCCGCCGCCGCCTGCTGCTGGAGACGCCACACGTTCGTCCTCATCACCAGCAGGAGGTCGCAGAGGAGCAGCTGGATGACCTGGAAGAAGAGGTGGATGAGGATGAGGAAGATTACGACTGAGAAGGAAAGTCTGTCGGTAGCTGCGTTTCCATTAAGCCAGTGTTTCTCAAACACTGGGGGGCACAGAGTCACGTCTGGGGGGGGGGGGGAGAACTAATGTTTTCACCTCGGAACTTTGTCCACGGCGGAACAATTAACAAAAGTGTTCAGTAGGTTGTAGCTAAGAAAAACGTTGAAAATTTTTCTTCTTCCAAGGTGGGGCGTGACAAGAGAAAGTTTGAGAACCACTGCCCTAATGCCATGCAAGTCCATGGGGTCAAAAGTCAACTTTGTCCGAGAGACATGGAACAACTTGCAGGTTCATCGAGATCCCTCAAGACACAGCCACGTCAAATTTGGGGCTTCTAGCCCATGAGGAACCCCGAAACACTAACCCTAATTCCAGCTAACCCTAACCCTAACCCTAATTCCAGTCTTATCGCTAATGCAAGTCTATGGGGTCAAAAATCAACTTTGTCCTAGAGACATGGGACCACTTGCAGTTTCATCAGGATCCCTCAAGACACAGCCACGTCAAATTTGGGGCTTCTAGCATGAAAAATTTTCTTCCTCCAAGGCGGGGCGTGACAGAGAAAGTTTGAGAATCACTGCATTAAGTGTTTCCATGACACTTTTGCGATATACCTCCATAGCAATGCGTCTAAAAAAAAAAAAAAACACCTCATGATACCGTTGAAACCTTTTAGCGATATTTGAGATGATTTTTTTTCAAGTTTAGGTTTCCATCACCAGTTTTTTATTGCGATATTTAGGTTTTGCGCAATTCCAGGGCTAATGGAAACGCAGCTAGCGGCTGAGGCTCCGCTGGCCTGCACGCTGGAAATGAGTCAGGCCGAGTTAAAAGGTTCAATTTAATCAGAGTCCACTGGAGCAGAATCACACAATTTATGATTTTTTTTTTTTTTCTAAATGTGACGCCTTCCACATGCTTGTGGCAGCAGGGAGACAGGGTATGAGATATCTCATGCCCTTTGTGACATCACAAAGGGGTCATTTCCTGCCTGTTGGTGCCAAATAAACTGTATTTTATGCATGTTTTATCGTCTTTTATAACATTCTGACAAGTGGAACGAGCACAAGAAGCAGAGACGTTCACTCATTTCTGGGAGTTTCCTGAAAAGCTTAGGACAGAGGAGTGAATTTAGCCCGGGAAGAAACTCGATACGTCGAAGAAGAAACGACGACTCCCGCTGACTACTCCCGCGCTCTCTCCTCTCGGCTGCGCTCGAGCGGTCGCCCGGCCGCCTGCATGACGTCAGCGGCACAGCTCTGTAATGCACTGCAGGTGCATTGCACTCCGCTGAGACACACATGCAATGCAACTACAATGCACCACAGCTCTGGCTGCAAGTCGCAGGCTCTCTCTGGGCTGATGAATCACCACCTGCTGCACGACTGACCACCGGCTACCGGTGGGCTGCTGCTTCTGAGCGGATCTCAAAGATTTTCTCCCGCAAGAAAAACAAAAACCCAGGTGTTAAGGTGCTATCCGAGCGTGCGTGTGTCTCTGTACCTTGTCGAGGCTGGAGCTGTGGCAGTGCGGCCCTAGGTTGAGGCTGTCTCGAAGCAGGGCGCTGGCCTTGTCACTGTGGCTCAGACTCAACTGGCAGTTCTCCGGCTTGGACAGCAGAGCTCGCACTGCCCTGAATATGTTGAGACACGCCTTGGGCAGGAGACTCCTGACAGCGAGAGAGGAGGAGGTGGAGGAGGAAGGGGAGGAGGAGGAGGAGGAGGAAGAGGAGGAAGAATAAGAGAAGGAGGAGAAAGAGGAGGAAGAGGATGAGGAAGAAAAAGAGGAAGAGGCAAAGGAGGAGGAGGAAGTGGAGGAGATGGAGGAAGAGGAGGAGGAGGTGGAGGAAGAAGAAGAGGGGGAAGAGAAGGAGGAGGAGGTGGAGGAAGAAGAAGAGGGGGAAGAGAAGGAGGAGGAAGAGGAGGAAGAGGAAGAAGAAGAGGGGGAAGAGAAGGAGGAGGAGGAGGAGGAAGAGGAGGAGGAATAAGAGGAGGAGAAAGAGGAGGAAGAGGAT
The DNA here is from genome assembly GCF_046127955.1 of Nelusetta ayraudi. NCBI lineage: Eukaryota > Metazoa > Chordata > Actinopteri > Tetraodontiformes > Monacanthidae > Nelusetta > Nelusetta ayraudi. The sequence goes on along the minus strand of NW_027466066.1, from coordinate 5,402,181 downwards.
GAGGAAGAGGAGAAAGAGGAGGAAGAGGATGAGGAAGAGGAGGAGGAGGCGGTGGAGGAAGAAGGACACGGGTTCAGACAGCGTGAAAAAAAAAAAAAAAATACGTCGACGTGGGCGGACGGGTTTGTGACGCCGAGTTAAAGCCCTGGTGGGCGCCACTCACTCGGAGCTCTGCAGGGTGCGGGGCAGATGCTCCACGGTGGGATACAGCCGCTCGGCCGCCGCGTCGTCTCCCTGGAGCCAGTTGATGATCACCACGGCAACAGACGACCACCACTTGGAGTGAGGGTCGCAGCCTGGGGGGGGGGGGGGGGGGGGGGGGGGGTTTAAGTAGTTTAGTTTAGTCAACTTTGTGGCGTCATTGTTCAAATTTCAAAGTAAATGCAAAGAAAAAAAAACATTGAAATAGTCATACTAAATAACCATATTGGATGACTAAAAATGGTTGAGGCTGAAGCCACAGCTTATTACGCCAACACTTTCACAAAAATAAGAATAAGATGAAAAATAGCCAATAGCCTGGTTGTCCAATCAGCAAGAAGGAAGACGAAACAACTTGATTTGACAACACGTGCACACACACCATGGCAAGGTGATGGCTGATTTTGACACAGCTGAAGACAGCCGCAGCAGCACCCTGTGTTTGCTCAGATCAGTGAGCACAAAGGGAGGCGGCGAGAGGTTGGGAACGAACCCGCCGACGCAGAAATTAACTCCAAAATGTTACTTTTTATGTTTCAAGCGCACTTAAAATTCAGGGAGCGTAAAGCAGAGGCAATAACGCCTGGAGTGGGAGTGGAGGTTGGAGTGGAGGTGGTTGGGGGGGGGGGGGGTCTGACAACCAGCTGCTAGCAGGAACTCACCGGTGACGGTCGCCATGTTGGAGCCAATAGCAAAGGACTGGGAGGTGGCGCCGGCGGCGTCCGACGCGCTGATCAGGAGCTGGAGATACTCGAGGGCGTCGGCGTACTCGCTGCAAAACACATCCAAACACACGCTGCTCATTAGTAGCCACACTAATGTGACATTAGTGAAATAACTAAAACTCTTCTATCAAAAAAAAAATATATTTTTAATGTATTTAAATTTATGTTATTGCGACTAAATTGTTTCAACGGAATGATTCCAACGGGAATTTATTTCAGAAGCAGCTGTGCGCTCTCACCCGTCTCCCTGGCTGGTGTTCTTCTCCCCGGAGGGCTGCGCCACACAGTACAGAGCCTTCTCCAGGAGGTGCTCCCTGAAGGCCTGAGTCACCTGAGCCAGAGGATCCACTGCAGGAGGAGCGACCAGCTCATTAACATGCAAGAACCAGGCCAATCTGAATGTGCGAGGTGGCAGACATGGGAGAAAAAAAAAGCAATCGGCTACTGGCCAGACTGGAGGGGAGGGAGCCACTGACCGGTGTTGCCCGCCTGGCTGTAGATGCTCTCCTTGGGAGTGTTGCGGATGGCCCAGTCTCCGTCCACGAAGAAGCGGTGACCCAGTGGGTGGCAGAGCCACTGCATGGCTGGAGGGACGCTGCCGCTGGCCGACAGGCAGGCCTGGCGGGCGCTGCTCAGGAACACCCGCTGTAGAGGACAACACAAGACAAAGACGGACAAAGTCAAATATTACACACAAGACCAAGGCTGGCTGGCTGGCTGGCTGGCTGGCTGGCTGGGGGCAGGGGAGATATACATAAAATAAAATGCACAGAATAGAGAAAAAAAATCCAAACTTGAGGTACTGACGGAGGTAAAGTGAAGGATCCTTGGCAGGCTGGCTTTGACCCGCAGGGCTGCGGAGACGTAGACCTCAGCCAGGGAGGCTACAGGCAGACAGGAGCCGGCGCACTCTGCCAGGTTCACCGCGCTCAGGGCCATGTGCACGGCTGACAGGTGGCTTCCGTTCAGTTTACCTGGAGACGCACCAAGAGAGCAGGGAACGCCATGAGCACTTCTTGGTAAATGTGCTAAAATACAGAGAATGGTAAAGAAGGGCAGCATCATTTTTTAAATTTGTGGGAATTTTTGGACCTGTCAGCCAGGTCATCATGTGACCTCTGGCAGACGCTACAGAGCACTGAAAAAACAGCCCTCAATAAAACATTTTCTGCCCAACACCAGTCTGTGCTTTCAATACTGAAATGCAGCCATATCTGTTAGCACTAGGGGGCGCAAATTATCGATTAATTCCTTAATCGTTGGTTGATTGACCTCATCGATTGATTAACGGTTTATTGACAAGCGGCAATTTTTCCAGAGAACCAGAATTTCACAATGAAAAATGTGTAAGGAACACATTACTTAACCATTAATAATGTTGAGGGTCCAATGTGACCTATTTTTACATTAGACAAAACAAAACAAAAAAAAACTGTCGAAATTTTTTTTTTTTTATTAATTGCAACTAATTTTGTTGAATTTAATCGATTTAATTCTTAATCGATAATTAATCGATTAATTGTTAACATCCCTAGTTAGTAAAATATTGTCATCCTCCTTCCAATTTCATTTTTTGCTGTGCACAGCAATGGCAATAAAGGAGCTGCCTGACTGACTGAAATTCGAGTCAAAACTGTAAATTAGAGGCAAATTAAAGAGGAACAATAATAAGAAAAAAAAACACCCCCGTTGTTCCTCAATCAGCCAAGAGTGTCACTTCAATACGGGGACCCGGCGGCGTTTCATCTACCGCGCCGCTTCCATCGAGCAGCGGGTCATTTTTTCCCCCCCAGCGGCCCACCTGTCATGTGGAGCTGATGCAAGCGGTGGTAAACCAGGGCGGCGTCGCGGTTGCTCTTGCACGCGTCCTCCTGCAGGGGGCGGTCCGAGCGCAGGCCTCCGGCTCGGGCGGCCAGCCAGCGGCCCACCCACAGGCGCTGCAGGCAGAAGCGCAGCAGGGACCAGAGGGCGGCGCAGGCCAGGTCCAGCTGGGAGGTGGGCAGCGGGCGACCCAGAGCCTTCAGACACGTCCAGAGGTTCTGACTGGCCTGGGCGAAATCTCCCTGGGGGGGGGGGGCGAGGAGAGTCAAGTGAGCCAGTGAGGCTGAGGGGGTGCGCGAATTCTTTCATAACAGTGAAATGTGCGGAGGAGGAAATAATTTGATTTAAATATATATATATATTTATATACACTGTCAGTCACAAGTTGAGACACTCCTGTTTCTTCTCTATCTTTACTACTTTCCACACTGTAAATACAAACTGTAGACATCAAACATAATAACAACAGAATAATGAACAACAGGCTGAATAGGTGTCTAGTTTGTCAACATAACGTAACTGCTCAGTTGACGAGCCTCTCCAGACAGCACGTTGTGCAAGCAGCCGTCTCTGAACTCGTTCCTCCAACTCTGGCTTATGTTAGCCTTAAGCCTGCGATTAGCTGTCTTTGTCTTCGTCATTGCAGTAAGAGTTAACCTCGGCTTTTTGCTAGTCCCTCACAAGTTTCTCACTCACTCACTCCAAACTTTGCTTCTGCTGCTCGATTAGTTTTGGCTGCATATTTTACTACCCGCTGCTCGTAATCTGCAGAATAGGATTTTCGTGTTGAGTCTTTCTCGGTTGTCTTTAAGCTCATGTTTAAATTCATTTTCAGTGCTGCAGGAGCAGCGCATACTGGTAGTCGTCACAAGTCTAGAGCGCCTCCCCTCGCTGCTCTAGGTAATGTTGGCCAGTGTGAATTAACATTGCAGAACATGTGAAATTATATATTTTGAGTCAGTCACACATGATATGAAAAAAAAAGTGCAATTTATAATCTGTGAAATACGGCACATATGGGCCATTCTTCTTCTAATTATCATGCTTATAGCTACAGCTCTTATGTATAAGACCAAGCTTACTCTGGCCAGGTCCAGGTCAGCCTGCTTGCGGTGCCTCCAGAACAGGACGGAGGAGCCAGAATGCGGTCGGGTCACAGGTTCGCCGTACACCAGCAGGCGGATGAGGACCCCTGACACCAGGACGCCGTTCAGCAGCCACACCAGGATGGTGGGCAGCATCCAGTCCATCCAGCCCCACGAGTCGGCTGCAAGCACACGGCTGGACTTCAGTCACACAGTCAACACGCAGTCAATTCTCAAAGCAGTCGCCGTGGGTCGGCGGTGAATACAGGAAGACAGAAATGCAAATGAACGCAAAATGCAAATGAATGTATGATGTTTCACTGGCTGCGTTATAACGCAGTGAGTCAAAAGTAGAGGAAGTCAAGGTTACAAAGTGGAAACAGTACAAGTTTCCGTCCAGGCAAATGTACAACTTGGCAGAATAATATCCAGATAAAGGTTAGTCACTCTATTTTATGTCTTTAGTCGCTGAGACCGCGGAACGTTTGGGACACACCAGCTGGTATGGGGAACCCATCAGCATCGTTTTCTCAGCATTTGTCTAAAGCTCTTCAGCCATTTTCCAAATTGTGTATTTTCCCTCTTCTGCCGGATTTGCAAACAGATCAGCAACACAATATATTTAATAATCCCCCCCCCCCCCCAAAAAAAAAAATCACCACCAAATTTACAGGTCACACAAAAGTTACTCGCACTGTCTGACAGTGACACACAGAAACACGGGGAGGTTGTACCTGCGATCTCCAGGCCCAGGACGCTCCTCCCTGCGTGATGGCTGGAGGCCGCTGCTGCCGCCGCCGCGCCGCCGGCCTCGCTGCTGCCAGACGAGCAGAGCAGCGCCGCCAGGGGGTTGAGAGAGAGGAAGAGGAAGGTGAAGGCGCACAAGGCCATGCGGGAGCGATCCAGCATGCCGCTGCCGCCTCCTCCTCCTCCTCCTCCTCCTGCTCCAGCGGGGTCGTTCAACGCGCCCATGGTGGGCTGCCGGAGCGGAAAGAGGGAGACAGAGAGCAGAGGCTCAGGTGAGAACCACGGCTTGCATTGATTTCTTTTAGGGATGCAAATTATCAATTAATTCATTCATCGTTAGTTGATTGACCTTATCAATCAATTAACCAGTAATTGATAAGCGCCGATTTTTCCTGAGAACCTAAATTTCCCAATTAAAAATGTGTAAGGAACACATTATTGAACCATTAAATAATGTTGAGGGTCTAATGTGACCCATTTTTACATTAGAGAACAGTAAAAACAGCCTTACTATGACCATCACAGGTGAATTACACTGTTATAATGATATTAACTACCCGTGTAAAAAATGTTCAATTCATTGTGACGAATTGAATTGAATTGAATACAATTTTAATCGACAATTAATCGATAATTGATTAATTGTTAGTATCCCTAATTTGTCCGTTTGTTAATTCAATGTTTGTGCAGGTTGAGGCGTCCGGGGAGGTCGACTGCCTGCCTACCTTGGAGTCCTCGGCGAACGGACTGTCGGGCTCTGAGTCACTGCCACAGTGCGAGAAAGAGGTGGGGGAGCCCACGTCAGAGGCCGGCGGCGTGGGCAGCTCGTTCTTCACGTCAGCCGGCGGGTCCACCTCCATGGAGACCAGGTCCTTCAGAGACTCTGAGAGGAGAGAGGAGAGAAGAGAAGGACAGGCCATCCAATTAGAGACGCGGTTCAAAATAAGAAATAATAAAATAAAGGCCTCTTGTGTCATCTTCAGATACTTTTCAGCTATTTCAAACATAGAATAGAACAGAACGCCTTCAGTAATCCCACTGTGGGGAAATTTGCATAATTACAGCAACAGTACAGTGCAATAAAGATGGACAATTACGTTAATTAAACAGAAAATAAGGCAGTAAAAAACTACAAATAAAATATTTGTGGGGTAAAAAAGGAAAAAAAACAAGATTTTTGCATCTTATGAACAGTTGGGTTTAAACATGATCAAAGGGTTGAGCTTGAGCCACTCACTGTTCTTCTGGGCTGACATCTTCAGAGCAATGTTCTCCTGCTTGAGCTTCTGGTTGGTCTGCTGCAGGTAGCGGATGTAGTCGATGGCTTTCTTGAGCACCGCCGACTTGTTGAGCTGGTCGTTGGAGAGGGAAAAAAAAAACACAGCACACGATGATATAAACGGGCCTCCTCCTCTTTACGTCAGCGCCAGCTAACCGTCGCTAAGCCGAGTCTCTCTTCACACCTTGGCCTCGGTGCCGGCCACCAGGTCCTTGAGCTCGATGATTTTGTCGTTGATGGAGGAGCGGTAGCGCTTCTCGATGGCGTTGTGGGCCGTGCGCTTCTCGCCCTTGGGCGGCAGGCTGACCGGCTTGCCGCTGATGGTGATGCGGTTGATGGGGATCTTGTCGGCGTCCAGCATAACGGGCACCGTGGTCAGGATGGTTCCTCCTCCCATGAAGGCCTGCGAGGGGGCAACACGCATATCAAGCAAAGCGGTGAGCCAATTTCAACGTGGCATGGGCGACACGAGCGTGCAGGTAGGGGCGAAGAAGAGGAAGTCAAATTGAAATCTGATCCTCTTTTTTCCATGTACGGTTAAAAAAAAAAAAAAAGAAGATGTGAATAAAGCATCCGCCAGTGGTTTTGTAGTCCAAGCAGACAGACGTATTCTCTTTGCGTTGCCATTTAAAAAAAAGAGAGTGCTTGTGCATCACGTGCACGCTCAACAATAGAAGTGAAATTGTTTATTTCCTGTTCTACTGATGAGGAGTTCAGGCTATGAAATGCAACCTAGTTTTACTGAATTTCTCCAGGAAGTGAGCATCAGCCAACTTCAACTACCTCACGCTCACTTTTCAAATCTTAACCCAGCAAAGTCTAAACCAGTGTTTCTCAAAGTGCCCCCTAACCCTAATTCCAGCCTTATCGCTAACCCTAATGCCGTGCAAGTCTATGGGGTCAAAAGTCAACTTTGTCCTAGAGACATGGGACCCCTTATCCCTTATCGGGATCCCTCAAGACACAGCCATGTTAAATTTGGGGCTTCTCGGAGGAAGAGAAATTTTCTTCCTCCAAGGTGGGGCGTGACAGAGGAAGTTTGAGAACCACTGGTCCAAACCAAGAAGAACAACTCCAGCTGAATAACATCCTGAGCATCACTAAAAGTGCTTTAGAAAACTGTAGCTTTAAATCTTCTGTGTCATTTGTCTCATCTTCCTTCGCTGATCGTACGATGTCATACGCACCTGATTGGTTCACACTTTTACAACAACCATAAAGCCTTTCTTTCACTTCCTTATTACCTGTTCCAGGTATGGGTGCATGGGGTCACGTTGAGTGAACCCGGTGTTCGTCGCGGGCGAGGGGCTCACCTGCAGAGAGGTGCTCTGTACTGGGGTGGTGGTCGCCAGGGTCGTGGGAGAGGTCACAGTGGTGACCATGCAGGGGTCGTGCTTCAGCGTGGTCAGCAGCACAGACTCGGCCTTGATGAACTGGGGCTGCAGCAACACCTGGGAGGAGACGCGCACTGGTTCAGCCCTGGACATCATCGTTTTGGCCACCAAAAGAGATTTGCTGGTTCCACTTTTCAGGACGGGTGCGCGCACGTACCGGTAGTTGCTGAATGTGGGACGTGATGTTCTGTGGCGCGGTGCTCGTCGTCGTGGCCAGGAGATGAGACGTGGTGGTCAGGCCCGGGATGGGAGCCTGAATGGTCATGGGCTGAACGCTGGGAGGTGACGAAGACAAGCTGGCGACGGGAGGGCTCACGCTGCCTGGACTGCCAACTGAAAGACGGCCGGACGGCAAGGGTTTAAAAAGGGCGTCGTTTTCTCATTTTACAAATGTGCCTCCAGCCTTTTTGTTCCATTTTGTCATGATAATTAATGGAACTGGGGGGTGTGGGGGTGTGGGGGTGTGGGGGGGCAATATTCCATTTATGTGTCAACAGTCTTCCGTGAGTCCTCAGTCGGGCTGAGCAACCAAAAACAAAAATTAGAAGATGCTAATATTGACCCAGGAACTGACTTCTTCTAAGCCCAGGCAGAAAAACGTGTTTCACTAACAACGTGTTTCCGAAGGCTGCAAATCCCACCTGCTTTTAGGTAGCGTCTGAGTGAGCGCAGCAAGTCTTTCACCAACTCCAACCTCGAGAAGTCATTAACTTTTGATGTTTATTAAAAAAAACAATATATATATATATATATCTATATATAAATATATATAGATATATATAGATATAGATAATAATACATGCAAGATTTGCCACCTGCGAAACAGTGAGCCGCTGTCAATAGGTTTGTAGGCTACAAGGTTAACAGTTATCTCCCAGCGAGCACCGACAGCCTAGCCGGCTTCACCGTCCCTTATCAGGTCGGCAGGGGAGATAGTCAGGACAACCAGACTGTAGCTACTGTCTCAGAGAAGAGTGACCGCAACAATCAGTGGTCAAGGGTGTTGACAGACGTGGCGACCGCGCGTGTTACATTAATAAAGCACGATAGTGAAGGCGGACATAGACAATCGCCCGGACAAAGCGCTGAATTGTCTGCGCAATGCTGAGCACAGTCTATTAGATTAGGACGTGAATATGTGACCAGCTGAGGCTTAACAACTTGGGGGGTTGGGCTTGGCAAATTTGAAGATGTGGAAAAAGCCTTATTTTCAACGTTAGACGTTTTAAACCATATTTTAATCTACCTTAAAGTGACAGTTCAACTGAATTCCTACAACTCACTGCACAAGGGAGAACAGCTCCCTTGCCACACAGTGGCAGTGACACAGCACTGCCAAGTACCCTACAGTTACATTTTTTCTTTCATTTTCAAATACTAATGACATTCAGAGAATCAAAAACAAGATTCAACAAAGTCTACTTTTCCAAATAGTTCTGCAAAAACTGAGATAAACTGGAAGTGGTAAAAAAGGAGTTTGCTCAATTCATTTACACACATGCAACTCTAAAGAACCTGTCGCACGAACCAAGAGTTCAGTTTAAAGGACTTAAAGGAAAGCATGCTATCCCATGCCGCACCGGCTCGGCCACACTGGAACAAACCCACTGTGAGAACGCGCTCACCTGTGAAGCTGTTCTGGTTGCTGTGGGTGGCCCGGGCCTGAATGGGCTGAGGCTGGGTCTGAATCTGTGTTTGCAGCTGGGCCTGAGGTGGACTCTGGGGTGCCGGCGAGGTGAACAGGGGCTGCGGGGTGGCGGGAAAAGACAAGTTCGGTCCCGGTGAGCCGTGACTCGGCGTCTGTGCCTGGGCCGGAGGGGACGGGCTGAGGCTGGGCTGAGGCTGCTCCATCATCGCCTGCTGGGCGGAGGCTGGCTGCTGCCTCGGCGTGGGGCCAGACACCTGGGCGAGAGGCGACTGCTGGAAAGTGGCCGACTGGAAGGTCTTGTCCGGGGTGGAGGAGCTGCGGGTGATCGGAGGGCCCAGGAGAGCGTCCAGGTGGGGGGTGCTGCTCACGATGGAGGAGGCGGACGGAGGCGTCGCCTTGGGTTTCGGGGGGGCCGCTGAGGCGATGGGCTGGGCCAAAGCGGTGAGCTCCTGACTGGGTGTGAGTGCCTGACTGGGTGTGAGCCCCTGACTGGGTGTGAGCCCCGAGTACGGAGGGTTATCAAACAGTCCCCCGAACTCCATATCCTGGTTGGTGATGAGCTGCAGCATGTCTGAGGCCGGAGAGAAACGACGACCAAAATTACCAACACAGAACAATACAGTGTAGATCTTTTATTTTTTAATTTTCTTTCCTATACGTAGTCCCCTCTCCGGCATTCTGTGGACCGCAAATGAAGAATTTCATTGCATCGGGAAACTTCTTTCTTCACTGTGCACACGACAATAAACGCTTTGAATCTTGAAGAAATCTACATTAAGCAATTAAAACTTGACACGGTGGTCTGTACACAGTTGGTTATAACCCTACGTTTCCCACGTTATCCTAGTTTTATTTGACAGGACAGCAGAAGAAAAAATATATATATACATATATATGTATATACGTATATATATATATATATATATATATATATATATATATATATATATATATATATACGTATATATATATATATATATACGTATATATATATATATATATATATATATATATATATATATATATATATATGTAGTAAAAATACACTGATGTTCACAGTAAAGGGTAACCCCACACACACACACATACATACACAGAACTTCGGCAAACGGGACAAACCACAAGATTCCAGATGACAACATAAGATGAACTATCTTTATTCACTATTCGTCAAACTGTGAAATTATAATATTTGTCTTTTCGTGCAAGCCAAAAGATTAGCAGCAGAGTGTGTCGTGAGAAGCATGCTTCCAGTCATGAGACTAATTGTGATCTCACAAATGACAGATTAACAGCAGCTTGATTTAAAACTGTTTTTTTTTTTTTAAAGGGTCTTCAGTGAACATCATTAAATGTGTAAAAGATATCCGTCTTTGTTTTGTCTTTTAACAGACCAAGCGTTAAAGTATTTAACAGCAAGGTCCAAACAGATGTGAAAACTATATATTTGGGTTCTCAGCTGGCTTTTCTTTTGCCTCAACTAAAACAGCCAAATAATCTCAAACTCTTTCCCTACATCTTGACGATGCCGACACAAAATACTCCGTAAACAAACGGGCACGCTGGCCCTTTGTTTTTGCGGCGAAAGGCATAAGACTGGATTTGAGAGTCTGTGTTTTGTATGAGGTGATCGCTCTTGACCAATCAGAGCGCGTCTCTCAGACTCGCAGTGCCGAACGGCCCAAGACAGGAGAGCGAGGAGCTCGTCTGTGTATGGCTACGTGCGAGGTTACCACCGAGCAGCATCACCGAGGGTTACTGCCGGTCACATTTAGGGTTGCCAGAAAGCACCGCTGTGGGACGGGTTTATTTACTGGCCAGGGTACAAGGCGTAAGGTTTAAACGACAAGCATTCGTTAAACGCCTAAAAACGCCCCAAAAATGAGGCAATCGTTCATTCAACGTATGCCTAAACAGATTGATATTTACGTTAAATTCTAACGCAATGTTATATTGCATTAAATATTTTGTAAACTTATAATTTAAAACCTTTAGTTGATATGCGCCACGTTTTTTTTTTGTTTTTTTTTTTACATATGCAGAATTAATTTAATGGAAACGGAAATGTGGTCTATTATTGACAAACTCGTTTAATTTAAAAACACAACAAACAGCCCAATGGCCAACAAGCGATGTGCTGTAGATTCACTACATATAAGCATATATATAGTTGAGTTATTTGTGAAATTATTAGTAGGTGTTGGTTTTGGGTTAACTGCGGCACTGAACTCGTCGAAGGGAGGAATGAACGACAGTAACCCGGGTCTCAGGCGGACGGGGGCGGGGCCTACTCACGACAGTTTACATTCAGCACGTTAGCTTCACCTAGCTTAGCCCATAGCTAACATGAAACTGAAAAGTTGGCCACAGAACACACGAGGGTTGAAAAACCGGGTCTAGTTTAATATGCAGAGTCTGTCAATGTAAACGATGGGTGTAGACTTTTCACTTTAGAAGAACGAAATACCGTCTCGGTGGCTAGCGTTAGCTACCCGGGGCTAATGATGGATGATGAAATTTCGTCTGTCTGACAAAATGGAATTGTTTCCACTCCGCTTTCATTAATAGAACGTATAGCAGCGAGAGAACTTAGAAGCCGGGCATGCCAATCTGTTGCGTTACTAATAGCGGCACACAGATCACGTGCGGCGGTAAAGTTAGCACATTGTAGTGATCGCAGAGGGCTTCGCTCGCCACAATAAACGTGACAGGTTAGCCACAAGTCAATGGTTGGTTTTCTTACCGTCAATGTCGCTTAGCAGGGCTGTGTCGATGTCGCTTTGGTCGTGAAGCGACAGTGTTGGATCCAGACCATCCAACGAAGGGTCGTCAAACGACAAACTATTCATCTTTCCTCTTGTATCAGGATTTCCAATGTAAAAACGCTTCCAAAAATTGCTGAGAGGGGACAGAAATCTGAAAAGTTTCAGGTCCCTACATTTGCCAGAGTACGGAGATTAGGAGTGCGCCTGCAACAAGCACCAAGTATTCTGCAACTTCGGATCGATATGTCAACTAGCGTTTCACTCCTGTCCCCATGATAGTCCGGGTAAACTTGTCAAACCCTGCAAACACAGGGGCTCGTTCAGGAGAACAACCATGCTTGCCGCAAAGGACGAACAAAGTACGCCCACTCCTTTGTGATTGACCGGAGCTGCGGCCAATCACAGTCAGCGAACGGGAACCCACGTTCCTGTTTGCCGAGGTTGTTATGATTTTTTTTTTTTTTTTTTTTTTTTTAGATTAGAGCATGGGAAACAAATGAATGTTGTTTTCCTCCATTAAAATAGCATTGATGGCACCTGTGACATTTAGAGAATACAACGAAGTTATGACTTTAGCATTTAATGAGTAACATCAAAACGTACTATATTTTCTGTCGTATACATATTTAATCATCAATGTTTTACATACACTGCAACACCCGTTGTACTAATCCTGGTAATTAAAATACGTGTAAATAGTACGCCACTCTTGTGAAGTGCATCTAGTGGAAAACAGCGTGGATGTGTTTATCGTGGGCTTGCCATGAGCAGCCAATGACAGCCGAGCAGGCGTGCGCTATTAAAAAACAAGCTTGTTTGACTCGCAGTCGTGGCTCCTCCTGTAGAACCAGAGAAATTGTCCAATGGGAGCCTCAGGGACCGAGTGGGGTGATCTGACGTCACATCATTGGTGCTAGAGATTACATCATGTGTTTCTATCACAGAAAAAGGGGTAGTGGTTGCTAGTAAAATAACCTGTAAAAATAAAGATTGCGAATGTCGACAGTGAACTAACATTTTTATCAAATTAATATAAATGTTTATCATTTGCTGCACTGGTATACAATAAGCCAAACTTTAAACTAAACTATTCAAAAAGTAAACAGACTGACAAAAAATAAATTGATAGAGCCTCAGGGATATTTTTACATGGACCATTGCCGCATAAAACTAAAATGCGAGCATGTTCTCTCATAAACAAAGGCGAGGTAGGCACGCAGGAGCATGTGGGGAAATGGGGCAGTGACCTGAAGCAGCACTGCAAGGTTGTTGTTTGTATTGCTAGAGGGGGGAAATTCAAAGCCTTGCTACTAAGCCCGGTATTATTGGTCATGGGGTGTTTTCACTTTGGCTTTTATTTGAAAATTTTAAAAAAAAAAAAAAAAAAAAGGTTTTCCCCTTAATCCTTTATTGATACTCATAATTCAAGGAACATCTAAGGCCATTACACCTGTTTTAACATTACACCTGTTGTCAGAATTTTATATTTCCTCTTCCCAGACACTAGGAAGAGCCTTGAATGAAAAAAAAAAAAAAAAAAACACGTATCCCATTAAAACCACATGTTTACTACCTACAACAACACAAAAAATGCCCTCCACACACTTTGCTGAACTTCTCACATGTTCAGAAGTTGATGAAAAGAAAACACACTCATCGCTACAGGTGTTGCCACTGTGCGGAAAGGTATTTGTGCTCCCATATTGGAGTTAGCGCTATAACAGCACACACATTCTCCAAAGTAAAACAAGAATAAGAAAGAAAATGACTGACCTTTCTTATTTCTGGGGAGTTCACTGACAAGCATGAGCCATGTTTTTTGACAGTAAAGTGAATCTTATATAGTATGAGAGATTAACTGTGCCTAGATAATGGTGAGTGACTGGACAAAACGGTGGTGGGTGATTATGCTTAGCGTAATTGTATCTGCATGTGCACACTTAACAACATTTTAAGATATCTGATAGCACCTGTGTTGTAAATGAAGCAAATACAGTAGTGAGGTAGCAGTCACACCTTACAAGTTTTATTGGGCAGTTACAGACGCGCATTAGGACTCCAAAAACAAAAAAACCTCTGGCCATTAGTAAAGGCAAGCAGAGCCCCACAACAAATATGATCACCAACAATAAATCTCATCTCTTGCATGTGCACAAAACATGGGCGTAATGTTTTGCTCTATCAGAATTAAAAGACATTCAGTAACTGTATGGAAATCATGTGGTGTCACAGAATAAATGCTGAATACAGACCTAAAGCCTTTTAGAGTGAATACCACAATACGCTCTGGTACAGGTTTAGAGCTGCAAAACACTAAACAAAAAACATTTTAGTTTCCCTACAGCTGATCTGTAATACATTTAGTCGGACTGCGGTGTATTCTTGCCTGCGCAACAATGGCAGGAGCTGTATCTGGCCACGAAATCTCCAAGCGTGCAGCATTACAAAAATAAAGCTCAATAACAATTTCTTTAACTTAAATACGTGTATATATATTATTTGTAATACGAGGGTATGCAGCCTTTCAACATTGTTGTTACTTTAACATTAGTGTAATTATTATCTCTATCAGAAGCCTAAACTAACAATGTATTATTTCATTATCAGCTGCTATATCTGGCTTTTGCAGTGTGTGTGTGTGTGTGTGTTTGTGTGTGTCCGTAGGGGGGAGGGGTGGGTACAAATTAATGTTTTTGGAAAAGCTTTTGGTTGTAAATGGAATGAAAGGGAAAGAAAAAGTGCAAAGCCACGCTAATTAAGCCAGAGCTTCGGCAAAAGCTGGAATGCAGACAGGTTTGCTTATTTTACCTCCAAATGGACCAAATAACAAGTCCCAATCGCAGCTATTTTGCCGGAATCACAAAAATATTTTGGCAGCCCGCTCCAACGTGCGCGGGTAAATCATACCGGGATGAAAGCACGACAGCTCATCTTTGATTACGCCGATCAAAGAGCGGACTAATTCTCATTGATTACCGCAGCTTCAGCCTCAGCCGCACTGCGGCCAACGGTGGAGGCTGCGGGGCGGCTTTTACATCAGATACAATCAGCAAAGCAAATAATACACAGACCTCGTCTGGATTTGCCAATGAGTTAGTACATTTCGGTTGGATACAGAACATGTCTGTATTCTGAGGTATATAACATGGCGTGGAGTAACGGACGGGTAAGCTATCGCAAATACATCTCGGCGACAGCAAGTTAACTGTTCCACAAAGTCTTTTCAATTTTCCCCAACTATAGTTTTTTTCCCGCTGCTTTCATTTATTCAGACTGTAATTCTACAGATGAGCATTTTCTTGGTTTTCAATATGGCTTGAGACCACAAGTGTTCTTTGCATGAATCTATACAATTCAAGGAGACGCTCAAAAATCATTTCTTGTATTCTCCAACTGGAGTAAGTAAATTGTGAAGGGTTTTCCCTCAAGGTTTGCAGATTAATGTTGTCAAATAAAAATATCCCCCTCTCTCCCAAAACCAGAATCTGGAAAAATGAGAATGAGTTCCTCAGTATGTAGTGTTAAGAAGGAACTCCATTTTGATTGGTCAATTCCGTGATCATGGAGGTTGGCCAGATTAATTGTGTGATTTTGTGATATTGTGTCATTGTTAATTGATACTCTATTAATCAATAACGTGAGCGCTGTGCCATGCCAATAAGTGATGTACTGAACTTTAGCATAGATTTTTCTCGTCCAGCTTTGCGTGGACTTTCCCAACATGTCAAAGTTACATCATTAGAAACCTCATGTGCAAAATACCTGTTAAGACCACTTCCCATCCCTAGAAAAATAGTAACCATCTTTAAAACACAGAGAACAAAATACACATCTGGTGGGTTTTTTTTTTTTTTTTACTTTGGAGGCCACAGATGATAGTGACAAAGGAAGGAACCTTTCTCCACACGAATGTTGTTACACAGGTAAACTTCAGTGCTAGTAGTTCTTTAAAGCCTTAGTATTCTTTGGAATGAGTACGAGTGTGTACATCTATTTCAACAGAGCGCTGAAGGGGGCAGCAAAGATTTGTGTGAAGCGTTACATTGGCAAGATTGTTTTGCCTCGCCTGTTCGACATACACTAGGTGCGAGCTAGTCGATTTTATTTCATTTCTAATGCCTGTTTTATTAATTTCCTTCGGTGAACTGAAGGCTGTCAAACGCTTGGTGAGATTAGCTAAGATTTAGCCGTCAGAGGGATAGCAATAGTAGCCTGCTGCCACAAGTCATGTTTACATTGCACTGCGAGCAATTTGGGCTAAACGCTTGTCTCAGTTTCTCAAACTGAAATATTTGTTGGTAAAAAAAAAAAATATATACACATTAACAATATCCACATTGCTAGTACTTAGCACAGAACAGAACGATGCATTGATTAGCGATTGGCTAAATACGGTTAAACAATCAAACATAACGTTTGTTTTTATCTACTGACTCCGAGTATCAAGCTGCACTTTTCTCCTCATTCTGGCAGGAACGAGGAGAAAACGTTTAAATAATGCCAGACAAGAAGTCGCCCTCTGGTGGCACGTTACAGATAAGACGCAGGGTTGCGAGCGACACGACCCCGCGCCGACATATGAATACATCCACTGATAGTAACACGCAGCAGTTGTGTGCAGTTGGGGGCGACACAATGGCCAGAAAAGAACGACGAGGAGTTGGGAGATCACTCGCAGCGCCACCGTGGGGCCAACAGCGGCGGCGCCCAGGAGAGGAGACCAATGGTCTCCTGAGAGCAGCCTACAAGGCAAAGAGGGAGTCCTCCGTCCGTTCGGCCTTCTTGCTGGAGCCGGCGGAGGCTCGGGCCGGGTGAGTCGGGTGAGGTCCCGGGGGCGACGGGATGGAGTCGACGACCTTTGCCCTTTCCTCGAGGAACTTATCGAACTCTGTCAAATACACACGTTGGTAGTCGAGTGTGAAACGACGGGTGCTTTTCGCACAACGGAGGGTAAAAACGAACGCAATCGACGTCGTGATCGGACCTTACCTTCACTTGTCACGCCTTCCTCTGAGCCGTCTCCTTTCTGGGAAGCGCAAAAAAAAAAAAAAAAAAAGCATTGCAAGGTGAACAATTTGGCTAGGAGACAAAAACACGTTTAAGACTAAGCAGCGTCCAGGTTAGAAAACTGTCAAGTTCACACCATCCACCATGCATGTTTCCCCCGCGTTTCAGTAGGAAAGACAAAGAAGGAACCACGTGGAGCTCAGAGCCACGACCTCCACGTGCGCACGTTCAGGGAGCGCGCACGTCGCCTGCCTTAACTGCGCCGTTAGCGTGTGTGAGAGAGTCAACAGTTCGCGGGAAAGTGTGAGCTCGTTGGTGGAAATGTGTGAGTTAAAAAGTGGAAAAAAAGAGCGTGCGGGGTAAAAGTAGGTCGGATGGAGAAAGTGGTAGTTCCAAAGAGAAAGATTGAATAAAAGAGGAAGAGACAGCAAGAGAAGAAGAAGAAGAAGATCAAATAAATCAAGATAAAGAAGTCTCACCACATCGGCACAGAGCCACTCCTCTATGTCATCCATGACAGAGGACTGCGATACGGGGATCTATGGAGCAAAGCCACGGACAGTCCAAGAGGCGGCACCAGGGTCACACAACACATAGACACCGCCAAGAAGCCACGGCGCACAAACACACAAGATTTGGATGAGGGGCAAGGGATGAATCACAAAAGGCACCAGAAGGACGAATGATGAAAACAAGACAAAAAAAAAAGGAAGGAAAGAAAGAAAAAGAAATCAATATTAGGACAAAAATCAAAATTAAAAAAAAAAAAAACTCTCACGCTCAGAATTCACACCCACCCCCTCCAAAATTCTGCAAGCGGTTCCCTGGTTGTGCATCGTTCTCATTAGTTGCCGTGGCTGCGACACGGCTCAACAGCTGCTGACTGATGTCGCACCGCAGCATCAATTATTCCACATCATTAGTCAATTAGCAAATTGCCGGAACACGATTAAGGGATTGATTGGACGGGAGAATCTGAGCGCGCGTGGGGGAGGGCGGGGCACGCACGCACAGAACAACACGCGTGGGGGAAGAGAGAAAGAGAGAGAGAGAGAGAGAGGGAGGGAGAGAGAGAGAGAGAGAGAGAGAGAGAGAGAGAGAGAGAGAGAGAGAGAAGTGCAGCGGCTGAGATAAAAGGAGGGCGAGTCGGGCTGAATTCATTTTCACGTGGACCGAACGTTCCGAGTTGGGGGGGGGGGTTCTTTTGATGTTGCTGCTGCGAAGGGAAGGGGTGCGGGGGGGGAAACGTTTCTCTGCAGCTCCTCATCAGCGAGGAGTTACGAGGAGGAGGAAAGTTCCTCCGTATTGCGTCTTCTCTTGAAAGGCACGAGAAGACACGGAGTTCAGACGCCGTAGCGGGATTTCCGTTTCGATAGTCTTTGGAGTCAAGTGAGAATTGGCTGGTTTTTAAAAGGTCCCATGTTCTGCACATTTTCTCAAATCGTATTATTACTTTTACTTAGATGATGGACGGAGAAGTCTTGTAAAATTACCACCCAACAGAAAAAAAACTCCAGGCCTCCAGAGAACTGGAATTTACAAATTTGCTACAATAGACACAAAAAAAAAAACTATTTGAAATAAACATGGGACCTTCAAAATGTGTTCCTTGGGCCACAACAGTAAAGATCAGATTCTTCCTGGGATTGCACAACTCCCAGCCTACGCATGTATCACTTTGCTGTCAAGACGTTGTTTTTTTTTTTTTTTTTAATATTGTAAGTCAAAACGTTGGTGTAGTTCCTACACTGTTAGAACTATAGCACGACTAGCTCACGGGTTAGTTCCTCTATTTGCAGTGAGAGTGAGACGGGTGAGGTTTACATCCAGAGGTGGCGCACGGCTGGCCGATACCATCCACTACACAGCACACCAACTTCCTTCTAAAGCACACAGTGTTGTCCCTCAGCAAGACGCTGAATGTTTTACACTTACGGGGACAAAAAGAAATACTACTATGTACTACTATGGTGCTTTTTATTGTGGTTTAAGCATGAGAGTTAACGGATGGAGATCCTTGAAGATAATCGTAGACACTGAGGGTCCGCGGTCATTTAAGACAGTGAGCTGTTGCTCTCATGGTTCGCACGACTGGGAGTGATTGCAGCTGTGTAGCAGAAGCACCGGCAGCCTGAGCCAGACAGTTTAGAGATGAATGAAGTTCATGGAAGTCTACCATCTATCAGAGGGATCATCAGAGTAAAGAGCATTAGTGACAGCAGCACACTGGAGGTGGACAATTCAAATATTACAACCCGACAGAAGTGATTTTGGACTTCTGAAGTGATGATTTTTTTTTTTTGCTTATTTTTTGTGTATTTGCTGTAATTACATTTTTATGTTTCCTTTTTTCATTCAATTGAAAGTGAATGAAAAAATATGAAAGCCATATTCATATCGTGTCACAAAAAATTATGTCTGTCTATAAATCACAAGCATTAAATTTATTTTGTGCAGTTTCTTGTGTATTTTAGTCACCTTGTTGGATTTCTTTTTATTCCTGGAGGTATTTTTTCCCCAGCTTTTTAATTCCTATTTTTTCTAAACAATTCAAAGCCGTATTCCAAACCAATAATTTTCTCCATGCAACTACTCTGCACACGTGCATTTGCTGTCAATCAGTCACAAGCATCAAGCTGCAACCGTATCGACATATTGCCCAACACCAGAGTGCTGCACCTGCAAGTGGCATGAAGGTAGACGTTCATAAGTGGTGGAACTTTTCCTGTTCCTTTAGGGGAGGGGGGAGCACACCGTTATCCAATGAGATGGCAGAGACGTGAGGGGAGTCTGGATGAATGCCGAGCATCTACTGAGGACTGTGAATGGTAGGAGAAAAGCAAAAAGGGGTGATGGCGGACACTGGCGGAGAAGCTGGAGAGGTGGGTGGGGGAGGGGCAGGAGGACACACTTTGAGGGTGGAGTCCTCACCATTCCTTGGGTAATAAGCCAGCTGTCTATGGGCAGCTCCTGATCTGCTGCTGGGGTACCATCCCCTTCTACCCTCAGCTGAATCAACAACAGAACAACACCTTACACAAGAGAAAACAAGGCAGCCAGCTCTACCACAGCATAGCACACAGCGCAGAGAGAGACAGAGACAGAGACAGAGAGAGAGAGAGAGAGAGAGAGAGAAAGAGAGAGAGAGAGGGGTCAATCACAAGGGGGAGACGGCTCGTCGTAAGGAGAGAGAGAGAGAGAAAGAGAGAGAGAGCGAGAGAAGAAAGGCATTGTTGCATAAAGATGAAACCTAAAAATCAAAATAAGGAAATAAATACTGATTGTGGATGAGGGACGGAGGAACCTGAGGTGACTCAAATTAAGTAATGGTGTGTGTGTGTGTGTGTGGGTCAGACAGGTTCAGAAGTCATCCATGTGCACACTGATGGCTGTGCAAATACGACGCAATGTGTGCTCAGACAAGCGAACTAGGGAGATTACGGCGATCTGGGAGGCGAGCATGTGACCCCGGTCTGACTTTGCACGCGCGAGTTTCATTCAGAGAGCGTGGCGCAGGCCGAGATTTCACACTCGGCCAGAGAATCAATAAATGCATCACAAAACGATCGTTTGAGTAATCGTGAATTTCAATATTGACCAAAATAATCGCAATAGCCGGAGCCACATTGGCACTGAAAGGCGGCGCAGCCCATTTCAAACAGAAGCATTGTCTTCCCGTCAATTGTGAGAGCATAAATCACGACAAGGGCCCGGCGTTAAGTGCTCTCTTCCTTTGACAAAGAAGACGTGAGATGCAAACTGCGGTGGGCTGCGTCGCGCTCTTTGAACAAACAGACCGAAGGTGCCGACATCTGGTTGGCTGGGAAACTGAGAACAGCTTCATAGAAGTTCCACAGAGCCAATATTTACCGAGAAGCAAGGCACACAAGACAAACTGTCCTGTTTGCCATTACTATCCATAGACATTTCGACTTGTTGCGCCATATTTATTTTGGCAGGGCACAAGCCGCACCCCCTCCACCTCACTTTTTCTCTATTTGTCCAAGGTTTGGTTATCGCTGCACGCAGGACAAATGTCACGCTGCAACACACAGCGGAGCACGCCGTCGCATGCGAGAGGTGACCGGAGGGGCTACTGGTGCAGGTGGAAATTTGTGCTGAGGCGCGCGTGTGGGTGCGCCAGTGCGCTCACCCCTCCAGCGTTCTGCTGTCGCACGTCCAGAGCCGAAGCCAGGCTGCCCAGAGCCTGAGGGTCCTCGTACTTCACACTGCACAAGGGTGTGGGGGCGGGTGGGGGAGACACAGACAGAGATCTTAGCGAAGATGCAGAGAGGAAGAGGATCTTGAAAAAAAAAAAAAGCTGAGGAGAGAGAAAAGGAAGGGAAACAACCCCGGGGAGGTAGAAGGGAAGGTGATGGAAATTAGGTAAGAAGGGACGGAAACAAAGGATGGAGGGAGGAAAGGAAAACACCTGATGCCACACGCTTCTATACTTCTCAGTTCCGACAAACAGTCGAAACAGAAAAAGTTTTCAGTTCCAACAAACGGTTAGAAAAAGCAGAGGAGGAAGAAAAAGTGTCATCTACATATTTCGGATGAAACCAAAAAAAAGAAAAGAAGGAGCAGTCTTTCAGGGGCCGTTTTACACGGGGACATTTTTTTTTTACCGCACATTTTCGAAACCGCACTCAAAAAAAAACAAAAAAAAAAACACTTTTACACGAAGCCATATTCACACAAAAAATATCCCATTTACATGGGGACGACTGAAAACGATGTAGTACCTACACCCGGCCTGGTGTGGCGCCACAAGTTTGTCTGTTGAATAAGGCTTCGTGTAAAGTACGGCCCCTAAGAAGATGGGGATAAAAGGATGTCGGCACTAAATGGTGATTTTTCTGCACCTTTGGCGTCATTTTAAAAAGGTGGAACAACTCAAAGTGAATGAACGAAAGGAAAAATCACGTAACATAACTCTGAAGACGCGGCGACCTCCCCTATATAAAAAAAAAAAAGCCGGCGATCTGTTCCAGCAGGACCTACTTCTTGCGCTGCTCAGCCAGGGAGCTGCTCCTGGTCTGGGCAAACATGTCAAAGTCGTCCTGGTTACGGCCTGACAGGGAGGACAAGGTTCCGCTCACGCTGTCCGAGGCCACATCTGGACGGGAAGAGCAACGTGAGATATTGAGGCGGAAGATCGCAACACACGGATTTATTATTTTTTCCACTCAGCAGGAGTACGAGACATTCAGTGCAGAGAGCGGTGAGTTCTGTTGCCGGGAGAATCCCAGTGTTATACCCAGGTCCAACTCTTTGTATTTGGAATTTTTTTTTAAACACAAGTAGGGCAGCTTTTTATGAGTGATTACCGAAATACATTTCGAAAAAAAGCATATTTAGCCCTCTGTTTACAACCTCCTGTGACTAAAATTGACGCTTTGTTGTACTTTCCGCATTTTGGAAAGAGTACAAAAACAAGGTGGGCCCCCTGATGGGCGGGTCCAACACCTGCCTTTGGAAGCTGCCACTAAACTGGGAGAATACAATACGATGGAAGAGATGAATGGGGAAAAAAGCGGTTTGTGACATCACAAAGGGCAATTTTTCAGCTTCCTGTTCTAGCTCACACCATCTGGAAAGCGTCAAAAAAGAAAATTCAGGATGGACTTTTGTTATTTATCCACTTTGGCCTGCAGATACACAGTAATGGCAATAAAAAAAAAAAATCAGCACCTTTAATCGTGAGTTGTTTCAGAAGTGATCTGTGCTGTAATGTTTGTTCTTTTTAGGCGGTATTTCATTACCCAGGCTGGCCAGTGCCGAGGTCAGGGAGGCGGGGGTGGCCGGGGTGGCCGGAGTGGCCGGGGTGGCCGGGGTGGCTCTGTGGGCCGGGGAGGCAGCGAGGCCAGCTGCAGAGCTGGGCGGCGGGCTGGAGGTGATCCTGGGCGTGACCACAGCTGGCGAGCCCGGGCCCAGGTCGATTAGGTTGTCGTCGGTGGTCTCGCTCAACGTCTGCAAGGAGGAGGGGGGTAAACAAAAAAAAACGATCCATCCGGCAAAACAGAGATGAAAGGGACTCGAAGGGAATTCCGACGGCAGGGGGTTCGTTTCAGGGAGAGGGAGAGAGAGAGAGAGGGAGAGAGAGAGAGAGAGAGAGAGAGAGAGAGAGAGAGAGAGAGAGAGAGAGAGAGGGGGAAGGCCTGTCGCTGCCGAGACCCTACAGGGGCAGAGCGTGTTTGCACAGTGTGTGTGTGGTGTGTGTGTGTGATCACAGATCGAAAGGCGATGTGCAGGAACAACACAGAGAGGGCGGAATAAACAGACTTCAGATGTGCCAGACAGGGGATGGGAGGTGGAGGGAAGGTTCTAGATCCACACTGTGGTGCTGATGCTGAGACAAGTCACATGGGTTTCAAAGGGGTTGGTGTGAGGGGAGGAGAAAGGGGCGTGCTACGAGCTCATTGGCCAGTTTTATCCCGGGTTGATGAACGCGGCGGTGGTGTCATACTTGCCTCCATCAGCTAGCCGCAACACAAACAGAACAACACACAGAAAGAGATTAACGCGACGCCGAAAGCAGGCGGCGTCCCGGCGCTCCAGAGCCCATCTTGGCAAACAGCTCGGGCTGGAGCTCGACCTGCGCACCTCTTCCACTTTTTATAAACCAAGGGCAATACTCTGAACACTGGGTTTTATTACTGCGAGGGATTATGAAAGGCACTTTGAGCAAGACGGATGGATTTTATGTGGGGAAACAGCGCTTTGATTAAGCGCAGGTGTGTTTTTTTCCAAGGAAGAGACCTTTCATAAAAACGCACTGGGTAATAAAACAGTGTAGAAATACTGAGAGGGAATTCCGGGGTATTGTTCAAAAGGAGTCGACTCACCCCGTTGCTCTGCGACGCTCTGCCTGACCTGTACCTCTCGTACCTGCAAGTGGAAAAATCTGGTCAGGCTCACAAGCTAAAATGATTTTTCCTTGCCAATAAAAACATTAGAAATACTGCAAATTTGCATTTACTTTTTTTTTTTTTTTTAACAAATTGCAAATTTAGATTTGTATAATTTGAAATACTTTGAAAGGTCAATTTCAAAATGCTTTGGAATCTACCTCTCCAGGCACACTTACAAAAAAATTCCAGCCCACATTATTGGGAAAAGTGAAGGTCACGCCTGGTACCGTACCTCTCGTATCGGAGGAAAATGTTGTTGAGGTCGTCGTTGACGTGCAGCAGCTCTTCGGTCACCTCCTCGTTGGAGACGCGCGAAATCAGCTCGACCACCCTCTGCTGCATGGCTCTGCACGTCCTGTTCAGCTCCTTGACGAGGCGGACGCGGATCGATAAATCAAGGCCGAGAGCAGCGGGTGGCGGAGGACCACAAGAAGAAAGACAAAGACGAGAACAAAGACACTGTTCGACATCAACTGTAAAACTAGGAAAGAAATCCATGTATATATTTATTTAGGGTGCAAGTGGATCCTCGGAGTTGACAAATATTTGCACAACCGGTTTACCATTCTATGTATTTTTTTTATTTTTTTTTGCTATGCTAACGGCCCGATTCTCACAGCTGACACAAATACCTGAGTGGCTTTGGCGAGAAGGGGGATTAACGTCTACCGCTGTTTGATAGCCACTTCCAGGAACGTCGCAGCAGCGACTCGCTCATTATAAATCAAGGGGAAGCTGTTTCCTTCTCTGAAAACACGACGCACTACTCCCCCTAGTGGCCGCACGCGAGAACTACGATTGAACGCCGACGTGCCGCGAATGACAGATTCACACGACGCTCGATGACGGCGGAGCGGCGTTCCCTGGAGGGGAATACAATGACAAAATAAAAACAAGGGAATCAAAGGTTTTCATTTGGATGAGAATCTAACCTGGAGTAGCTCGAGGTCGGAAGCGTCCTCCTGGCCGGGGACCATTTCCGTCAGCATCTCAGACATGACTTTGATGTTGCCTCTCACTACGTCCAGCTCACTGCGCAGCCGGGCGATCTGAAGCCAAAAAAAAATGAAGGTAATTTTAAAACATCCAAGATGGTCGAAGGCACCATGTCGTGTCCATTTTCAAATCCTACTAATCTACAGATCTGAAAGCAGATCAGAAGAAGAAAAAAACAGCATCTTTAGCCCCGTGTTTACTGCCCTCTGCTAAAATGATGCTGCGATGGAGTTTGTGTGTGTTGGGAAGGAGACAAAATACGAGGGTGGAACAAACGCCTGGCTAGGGGTGTATATGCAGAGGTATCAGTACCCTTTGTGACATCACAAAGGGCTTTGTTGGTAAACTGCCACTCAACAGATGCTGTGGCTGTCCCTCACCTGTTCGGGGGTGGCCGTGATGGAGCTGCTGGGCGCCTGGGAAGCCTGCGTGGGAGGGGCTGGGCTCGGAGAGGGCTTGGGAGTCACGGCAGCGGGGGGCGAGGCCGGGGCGAGATACTTGGTCATGGCTGGGTCCACCTCTGGTGTGCCCTGGGAAACAGAAACACGCCGGCGGAGACAAGCGTCAGCGTGGGAACGTGCTGCACGGCGCCGGTGACCCTCCCGAACTCCTCCCACCCTCTGCGGCGTGTGGATGGGCGACAGGGCGTCCAGGTCGGCCATAGGGAACTCGATGCCTTTCCGCTTCAGCTCCTCGTAAATGTGAACCACGCCGGTCAGATCGGGGCTGCTTCTGAAGGCGTCGGCCCAGGCCTGCAGCAAAACACACATGGCACATGTATGTATAACTGTTGTTGTAAATGCAACAAAAACAGTAAAAAATTTGTTTGAGTTTTTTTAGATTTTGTTATAAATTGTTCATTCCGTTGCAATAAAACCCCCCATCCTCTGGAGGCACTGTTTCTGTCACCATGTTGTTTTGCATTGGAACAATGCAGTGATAACAAACAAGGCTTTGTGACCAGTTTCTTTTAAAGACATACAGATAATGCATGCGTTATTACTTAGTTTGAATGCAACAAAGTCAGGAGGGCAAATTCAAGAACTAAACATCTTTCGCGGATTTTGGGCCAAAGACACCTTCACACCTGTATGAGTGACAGAACTTTGTCTTGCACGATGGTCGGAGGGTTGTTCTTGGGGGAGACGATTTTCACCATCACGCCGTCGATGAAGTCTCTGTTGGCCACCTGGATGTGGAACCGGTGGCCGCAGTTCTTCACGCACGTTTCCAGCACCTGCACGGAGGGCAGAACGCGGCGTTCAGAAAGTTTGGGGCTTGAAAAGACAAACCTGCTTGCAAGTAAATTACTGTTGTTTACCTGTACAGTAGTTCTAGGGGCTTATTTACTGTTGGAGAACTAACCAAGCAACTGGGCGCTACACAAGATGCTTTTTGTTGCTTTTGTTGCCGACAGGTGTAGGACCTGTTTTGCTGTTTTATTGCAATAATAAATGACTTTAAGTCAATGTCATCCGCAACCAAAAGAAAATCCAACTTCTGCAAGTGAATCCATCCAGAGCCTCTCACCGTCAGCGCCAGCATCACCTCCCTGTAGTTCTTGTTGCCGCACAGCCTCTTCTTGAGCGCCCGCATGGCATCTTTCGGCCTGCGGAGGGTACGGTGGGGGTGGTGGAGAGGAGAGGAGAGGAGACACACAGCTGGGTGAGACGCAGCCGAGAGCCGCGGCGACATCTTGGACTGGGGGACGGATGAGTTTTCGGGCGCCGCGGCAACAGATGTCAGTCAGTCTGTCGGCGAGGCTATCTGACCGCGACGGAGGAGCGTTGCCGCACCATCTGCTCCCCGCTCGCACTGTACCGCCAAGAGTGCGTGTCTCCCCCCCCACACACACACACACACACACACACACACACACACACACACACACACACACACACACACACACACACACACACACACACACACACACACACACACTCCTCCGCCACCCGTGATCGGGATCCGGAGAGCGGCTCACCATCCTCACTGTCTCCTTGCCGACGGAGCGGAATAACGTTCGCCGAGTCCTCCACGAGAAGCAATGCGTTCACTGACAGAGGGGGGGAGCCGGCGACGAATCAGAGGGTTTGATGTATGGCTTCCCGGGACGGCGCTCCAGGTGCGCCTGCATCAGAGCTCCACTGATTTACCAGGCAGTGCAAGTCGGCATCGGCCCGAGATTCGCTCCGAGATACGATTCGCAATGTTTGACGGCGTTTTTCTCTCCCGAACTTTGCCAACAAACTTTTCCGGTCACGCGGAGCCTGAGATCAACTTTTACCGAGGCCTTTTTTTCAGCAACCACAGTCAACAATACAGGAACACCCAATACCCTCCTGAGACCTGACGTTCTCCCCAGCTGGACATTTGAGAAACCCACTCGATCACCAGCTGCGTTTCCATGACATTTTTCGCAAAATAAAAGTAACACTTGTAAAATTTCAACAAAGTACAATTGCGATTCGCAGGAGTTTCCATTGAATGGTGTGAAGCGCATCAGCCCTAATTCTCGTAAAAATCTGGTCCCGCGAGACCCGACTTTGAAGGATGGAGGTAAAAAGTATTTTGCCTTTTCACTTGAACTGGTCACGTGACCACGTACGTCACGTCCACTGACGTGTAAATGGGAAAAAAGTGCCTCCATGACACTGTTGCGATATAGCTCTATGTCGATACGTATGAAAAACCACCTCATTAGAGCGTCAAAACCTTTAGGCCATATTTGAGAGGTTTTTCCAAGTTCAGGTGTTTCCAATACCAGGTTTTTATTGCAATATTTAGGTTTTGCGCCATTCTAGGGGGAATGAAAACGTAGCTACGGATGCGTCTTAAATTGGACGTCCTGGACCGTCCAGTCGTGCGTTCTGATTGGCTGGGACGCTCTCTCGCTTTTCATCCAGAAACCGACAGCGCAGTTGGCAGCTCATTTCACTGATACGACAGTTATCGACATAAACCATCAAGTTCAACACCGTGTATGAACGTGGAAAAAAAATATAGATACAGGATGTCGGTCTTGAGATCGTTGAGAATAATCAAGGAAATCCAGA
Organism: Nelusetta ayraudi; assembly: GCF_046127955.1. NCBI lineage: Eukaryota > Metazoa > Chordata > Actinopteri > Tetraodontiformes > Monacanthidae > Nelusetta > Nelusetta ayraudi. Next base: position 5,374,546 of record NW_027466066.1, on the reverse strand, counting down.
TAAATTCCAGTTGGACACTGTTGGACATTTCACCCCCCCCCCCCAACCTAAACAAATAAAAACCAAAGCAGCGTCAGCCGGGCTCTAGAGTCAGAGTGTGGAGGAGACATCATCTAACTTGGACAGTACAAGTAGTTCTGTGTTGTGTGACCGAGCGCACTGGGTGTCGCATGCCAAGATGCGTGTGTGTGTGTGTGTATGTGTGTATGTGTGTAGACATGAAGAATGTGAGGAGGAGGAATGGAAAACATACAAGCAAAAACTTCTTCCTCTTGAAGCAACTGTGAAATTTAAAGGTTGCATATCTTGCCAAATTCGTCAATATATTCTCAAACATGAATAAAGGTCCTGATCCTGCCAGCTGACACGCCAGAAATTAAGTGGTTAGGGAGCACCCTTCGTGATGTCACGGAGGGTACCAAAAACTCACTGATACTGCTCCCCGGTTATGAACACCCGCGGTTCCATCGATCAGCGTCAAGCTGGGCATGGAGCTGCAACTTCTTGTGCATTTTGGCTGGAAGCTGTAAACAGAGGGCTAAATGCCTCAGTGGAGACCAGAATGAAAACGTGAATGCGGAAAAATTGGTTAAAAAATGGGAAGAAACTGACAACACGTAGAAGCTGAAGGCTTGAGCAGCCACTGGCACCTTCCTACCGAGAACAAAGGGCACTGTGTCGCACTGGTGACACACACTCGGTGGCTGCAGTCACTCACTCACTCAGCCAGGCAGGCAGTCAGGCAGGCAAGCAGCCCACAAAACAATGAGAAACACAATGACAGGGAATGAGGAGGAGAGGGGAGGGGGCTGAATCATTCAGGGAGCGAACGTTGTTCCACTAAATGGGCCCAACGGTAATAAGGTGACTCAGCAGAGATGGCACTGCTCACCCTTCGTCCGTCTCGTTAACGATGTCGCAGATCTCCATGTTGAGGGTCCAGTCCTCCGACTGCAGACCTCCATCTGTGGCCCTTTCTGAAAAAAAGAATTAATCACAAAGAAAGCCATCTACGTTAATGAATTGTTCTTAACGTGTCGCCTTTAATCTCCGATCTTGTGTGTTTCTCAAAGTGGGGGGTTAGGGTGAAAATCGATGTGATTTTGAACCGCTGTCGTTCTGTCTGACGCTGCATTTGGTCCAAGCATTTGGTTCGATGCCCGGGAAAATGACTGAAAACGTTTCTTACTGGACAAAATCTTACACGATCCCCCACCTGCTGATCCAAAGACAAACCAAGTCCCCTCCATATTGCTGCTATTTCAGCATCATTATACACCAGCAGTCAAAAGTTTGGACACACCCTGATTTAATGTTTCATTAAAACTACGTATGAACACACATGGAATTATGTAGGAAACGATGAAAGTGTAAAATAACTCGAACACGTTTTATATTTAAATTCTTCAAAACAGCCACCTTTCATAAAAAGCATACTTATAGAGTTATTTAACGTGTTTTTCTTAGCTGCATAATTACATATATCTTGCTCATATATTTGATGTCTTCAGTATCTATCTGCAGGGTAGCAAGTTCTAAAGATAAAAAGAAAAATTGCATGAGGTCTGTCCAAACTTTTGACTGGTAAGCAAGAAGTGATGAGCTGCCGGCCGTGTTATCGCCGCCTTCCCATCCCTTCCCTTCCCATCCCTCCGTCCCACCCTCCTCTGCAACAATCCATCCATCGTGTCTGTCGGTTCTGGATCAAAGTTGTGTAAACAAAACACTCAAAGTGAAAAGGGAAGGAGAAAGGGGGACATTTGCACCCCAGAGAACCGTAATTGACACCACAAAGTTTCACATTAGACGAGTGTTGATCTGAGACGGGTGGAGCTTGCCTCCCTGGAGCCTCAGGGCCTTGGAGCAGGCTGTCATGCCCGGGCTGAGAGCCTCTCACTGGGGCCCCGTTGACTTTCATTGTGGTGTGTGGGAGTGCTGTGACAGCCATGACGTCAACTGTTAAGGGGGTTGGCACCACCACTAACAGAAAGACAAACGTATTTTCGTTTCGATCAAAACTCTGAAGAAAGCAAAGTCAATTTCAGCGCGAGCTGCGTTCAAAACACCGCAGAGAAACCCGCCGCCGCCGCTGAGATATCCCACATAATCTCCTCAAGTGGATTGTCAGGTCAAGGCCGGGCAGGGCGGGAACGGACAGGCACAAAGAAATTAGCACCACACCGCTCCTGCGGGTGCGGGAAAACGCGGGAAACAGGAAACAATCGCGAGCCTTGCTAGGCAAGCTGAGCGCCCCGACCCACTGAGCACGGCGTTCATTCACGCCGCCCAGTCCAATGGGATGACACGGCGTTGGCGAAGCAGAGCCGTCACATGGCACCAGAGCGGCGGTAGGCCGTGCCACGCACCGCCAACAAAGCCATAAATCTCTGTCCCCTCTACAGAGGCCCCCCCATTGCTTCACAGCCAGTGCCGAGGACGAGAGACTCACTCCAGCCGCTCACATTAGACACTTTTCTTTTTTCTTAGTGTGTCGCTCACTTCTTCCATCTCAGTGAAGTTCATGCCCACTCAGTGGGAAGACTTGAATCTTTACTCTTCAGTGCTCAACCACTAAAAGCCCTGTTGTCTGATCACTGGCAACAAAAAGTGTGATTGATAAGATAGGAATTTAAATAAATGAATTATTTCCTAAGAACAGCCACCAATGAACATTAACATAACATCACGATCCTTCTATTCTATTTCTTTCTATGTTTTTTTCTTATTTTGTCTCTGCATTCAGCAAACAACAGCTGCATAAAGTGCTGTCACCTCTATTTGTCACTCACTGATTGAGGTAAACTGATGCTTTTCCACTGCAGACGTAGCGTTCGGCAGCACTGCAGCAAACACAGACGTTTGTCCACGCGACAACCAATAAACCACATCGTTAGAGATACATCTTGGGCTAAATACACCGAGCTTGACATTTTTATGCTTATGTTTGTTGAAGTGCACAAATTTACTTCACCACTTACACCATTTTACATTCATCAGAACACATGCAGTGCTTTGACGTTGGTGTTTTCAGTTGTAGTTTTTTCCCACAGGGAAAGCTGCTTGGAATCTTAGTGTTCCAAACAAATGTTTAAAGAGGAGGGCAAAGTGGTGCATTTTAAACCTAGAAACAGCATTGGTGACGAATGCTGTTGCCCAGGAGGAGGAGATTACTCCAGCAGTGATAGAAACCTCAGCAAAATCCTCTCTTCTGTAAAATAACTACAAAACACAGAATCTTTACAATGAACAACAAGGAATAAAACAACAAAATAAAATGTTCTTGAACTACTGTTTCGGATCATAGCCCAAAGAATGACAAGTCTACGTTCCTTCCACATTATTTCACTCGATTAAGTATACTGTCAAATGTGATATTGCGGTTCAACACAACCACCCTTGTGACCACACAAAAGTTGTGTGGATAAAGTAAAACATTAGTCGCATTCCAAGCGGATGACAGTTGCTGCGATGATGCTGGCTAACGGGCGCAGCAGCCTCGGGTGCCGAAAAACCCTGGTGGGAGGGGGAGAAGGGAAAAAAAACAACTACAAATGTCTGCCAGAGCTCGACTTATGTGACGCAGGAGACAAACCCCGTTACCGACAAAAACTTTGGAGGTTTACGTACCCACACACTGGCCCACGGGAGTGCTGTAGGGATTTCCGAGGAGGAATTCCATTTTGACAACAAACAATCCGCTCTGGACTGTCAAGAGATCCAGGCCCAGAGGCAGCACGTCAAGGCCCGCCCACCTTGCAATGTGATTGGCTAGTGAGTGTTACGTGCGTATGGTCGAAATCTACGTCGGTCCTTGGCCTCGACCAAGCTGCGTTCAAGTGACATTCCCGACGGCTAGGGTTGCTAAAAATGCATTCGATTTGTTGACGCATAAGTGCACAATAGGGCGTAAGCATATTCAACATATTCTAAATTATCACCTACCAATTATTTACGTTTAATTAATTTACTGTATGGAAATGTAGCTTAACAAGTAAGATCCGTGGCTTTACCTTTATTAGACCCGGAATTTGAATCAAGCCTGTTTTAAAAGAAAAATTAAATAACTGCGAAAAGAATAATGTCAGCTTCTGCTACATATAATTTAGGGTCTGTCGCATGACCTAGCAAATAAGCCAATACAATGTTTTTGTGCTGCTGAGTAATTGTATCTTTCTTGAACGTATCTTAACGTCAAACTGTTGCTAAGCAACCATGTAGACAAACGCAGGATCTCTGCTGGTGCGTAAGTTCCTTTACCACTCCATTTAACAAGAGAAAACGCATACATTGGGCCTCACTGTTTTTTTTTTTTGTTTTTTTTTTAATGTAATAAACCTTTGACTTTTCAGTTTAAAGCAAACCTTTTATCTGTGTTTAAAGAGCGTGTGATTTCAAATCCTAAGTTTTTGGCATCACTTAGAAATCCAGCTGTTACTAAACCTTACAGAGAAGAAGAAAAGGAAGACGACCACCCCCACTGGCAGGATGAATGCATATATGACTCAATCAGATCCGGTCCGGATCGATGACAAGATCTTGATGGAAGCCGTACTGGAGCAACTTCCTCAAAAGCAGGCTAAACGTCTGGCACAGGCAGAGGGAATCCAGTTTTCTGATGTTTTGAAATTATCCCTTGAATACAGATGTAAGAAAGCTCTTTTTTCTAATTTACCCCTTACTGTGTGATATTTGTTGTTGTTTTTTCAGTAGGCTGTGAGTGTTTGTCCGTGTGTTTCGGCAGGTATCCCAAGGATCGAGCACCTATGGGGCTTCCCATCACTGGTCAGGCTTGATTTGAATAACAATCTCATCGAGAAGATGGAGGGCCTGACATGCCTGAGTAATCTGATATCCCTGAGTAAGGCAGATTTTTGGTTAGATTTTGGAGGCTGTCGCCAGATCCCTTAAATACACACTTACAAATACCCGAGCATGAATAATACTGCAATAATGACTAACTGTGTCCAATAGATCTGTCATTCAACAGCATAAAGGTAATTGTGGGCCTGGACTGTCTGCAAAAGCTTGAAGTACTGAATTTGGCGAACAACAAAATCTCTGTCATTGAAAACATGGACATGCTTGAGAAACTCACTCATTTCAACCTGGCGAACAACTTGCTTCAAGATCTAGACAATGTAAAAACAAACATATCGAAAATTTGTATAATATTTTTTCATTTTCATTTTTTTGAAACTAATTATTTAATGCAATTCCCAGGCATTTTATCTAAAGAAATTCCAAAACCTGTTCACCCTCAACCTATTTGGCAATCCCGCTACTAAGAACGAAGAGTACAGTTACATCATCCGGGCGCACTTCCCCAAGCTGACCTTCCTTGACTACAGAATAATTGACGAGGCATCAGTAAGTACAGACAGCGGCATTTCCAAGAGTGTCATCATGTCATTTACTTGTCAAACATTCCTTTACCTTGTGATTTTCTTTCGTTTTCAATTACACACAATTGATGTGCAGAAAAGTCAAGCACTGGTCAAATATCAGACCGCTCTGGAGGAGATTGGAACTGAGGAACTCGAGGAGCAAATGGACGCGGCAAGCGGCGGGAAACCGCGACACAAACTGCACATGGTATTGTTGCAAGCAAATATGGAAATGCCATCAAGTTAACTTGACTCTCCAGTTTGTGCGCATACAACGGGTTGCCAGATTTCCAAATGATTTTCGTCCAGGATGCATTTGTGGAGCACCTGAACGGGCCCAGTCTGGTTAAGAGCATGCTGAAAGATGATCCAGAGGCTGAGCTGATACCGTGTGTGCCCGGAGTGGCCCCTCTTCTCCAAACATATCCTTTGCTGCTCTTTTGCTTTTGAAGCCCTGCGGCCGTGCTGATGACAATTTGACGGACATCGTCGCTTTCTTTTCCTTAACCTCGCACTTACATTTGAGAAAGACATCACGGAACAGTGCATTCAGGTATTTGAAATCGGCATTGCCGAACACAATCAAAGACAGGCAGAGGTGAACGCCTTCTTCAGCGGCCAGACGCAGGCCATCAAGGACTCGCAGCAGAGAGCGATGAAGATACTGGCAAACTTTGAGCTGCAACACAAAGAGGTAACCTATAAATCCCCGCTGCTAACGTTGTTCTTTCCTTCCTCTGTCAGTGGCAGTGTAATTTAAAATGTGCTGCCATCGGTTCTTTCTTAGATTTGTGTTGGGTTATAGATTCAAAATAAAACTGTCTTGTGTCCACTAGAGGTTTGCAGAGTTGCAGCAGTTGTCAGAGTCAGACGAAATAAAGGATAAGGTCAACCACTGTCAAGCCGAGATGGACAAGCTGTGTAAAGAGCTAATGGCCGAGGAGTTCTTGTTGGTTGGCCAGCAAGAGGTGGGTGTGTCCAAAGCTGGTACATCCAATGGGATGATTCTGTTAATTCTATTAAGATTCTTATAAATTAATGTTAAACAGTGTAACGCCCCCGCAACAACACAGAAAATTTAATTTGTCCATACCTGCTTGTCTCTGTTTCAGGACATCATCAAACTGTTTGACCACAACATTTCAGAGATGGTTGAAAACTTCATCAAGGCAGCTCAAGGAATATATCCTCTCTCACTGTGCAGCAGGCAGCTTAAGAGCTTTAATTCATTTCCAACCAGGCTGATTCTTTAATGTTGTAGTTTGTGTCGAAGCTTTCTGCTCTCATCTGACTTTATTTTTAATCTGATCTGGTATCCAGCACAGCGACTTAATGTTGTGTTGTTAGTCATGGATTAGACCCACCGACATCACACACAAAAAAAAGAAAAAACTCTGCCACCGCCACTGACTTTAAATGTCATTGCGATTTGTTCAAGGGGGCCGTGGTTGAAATAAATTTTGCAATGAGTCGTTTCCTTGACAGCCTGTCACATTTGCACAGTGTCGAGAGCTGCAGGATACCTATCACGAGAAGGTGTGGGAGATCGCCGTGGCACTGCTGGAAAATGTGGCCAAGGGCGACCAGGTGGAGGACATGCCCGATGATGTCAAAATTGTAGGTTTTCCACAGTAAACACAATATCCGAAACACGAGCGTGGTCGCATAGTCGATAGTTGTGTTAGTTTTCGGTGTCACAGCAACCATCAATCAGAAAAAGAACTCAGATTTATTCATTGAAACGTGCTTGTAGCTGTTTACAGATAGAGACATGGTGATGGACATGCTGACTGGAACTCATGATAATCACCAGATGAAGATCAATGACAGAGAGGCACTGCTGATCACACGTATCACTGACTGGAAACAGGACCTCTTGAAAAAAGTAAAGATATGAAATCACACCACTACAATATGATCTGAAATTTTCATGTGAGGAAAAATCTGAAGTTCATAATTTTGTTTGTGTTGCATTCTGTCTTGTTGGGTTTTAACAGATTGAAGACCAAGAAATTAAGCAGAGCCGCACGCGCATCTCAGACGTCCACAGATATTTAGACCACTTAAAACAGCAGTTGGAAGAGTTCCAGTAGCGTCATTGTTTAAAGTTCCCAATTGAACGCTGTACAATTTAAATTACAAACACTGGGGGAAATCATGAACAATGACGTGCTTGCAATAAACGCAACTAAAAAAATTTGCCTTAAATTCAAGGTTTCAATGTGTTTTCAATGTATTTCTGAAATTGTTGAAATGCGAAAATGGCCTAGAATGAATGTGTTTTTAGGAGAGAACCCACAAAGAAAAAGTGAGAACATGCAAACTGCACACAGAAAGGCCCAGAGCCCGGAATCGAACCCACGACCTTCTTGCTGCGAGGGGACACTCGCGATTCTATTGACCTCATCGATTCCTATCGATGGGACCGATAATAACTTGGACTCAATTCCAGCCAATCACATTTGGGGACGGCGGAGCCTTTGGATGACACGTCACGCAACGTCTCGCGAGAAAGTCCGTGAAACCGCCCGCGAAAGTGAGAAAGTAAAGTTTGGGAGCTGCCTGGAGGCGACGCGCTGCTGCTGTTGCTGCCGTGCTGAGTGGGCGCCGTCAGCCTCCTCCGCAGCTGGGCGCTGACCCGGTTCGCTTCAGCCGTCTTTGCGCTCAGCTCACGACTTTCATAACCGTAGCTGACGCGGCCACTTCAGCAGCGTTTAGCGTCATGCCTGTCCCAGCAGAGTGCGGCGCCGGCGGCGGCGGCGGCGGCGGAAGAAGAAGCAGCTCCGCCGGCTCGGCCTGCGAGTCCTCGGCTAGCCTCGTTCCGCCGGGCCCGATCAACACACGGCAGCCCGGGGTGGCCACGTCGCCGCTGTACAGCGGCTCACGGTACCAGGGCTACCAGAAGAGCAAAGGCAGCTCCTATGACGTCGAGGTCGTGCTGCAGGTAATAAATGGCGCTTGCTGTGATTTACGTGTTTGGAAGTTTGGCTGCTAACGCCTTGGCAGCTGGCTGCGTCCATGGGAGAGTTGCCCGTTTGTCGACTGTCATTCAGCACTGACACGCTGACCTAATTATAAGCCAGTTCTCTCTCTCTCTCTCTCTCTCTCTCTCTCTCTCTCTCTCTCTCTCTCTCTCTCTCTCTCTCTCTCTAAGAAAATAGTTTTAGCCCGTGTTTTGCTCGCCCCTCCAATATCGAAACCCATTCTTGTCTTTTTTGAACGCGTGACGTATACATTAGCCTAATTCATACAAGGTGGCAAAAGTAGTAAAAGTAATAAAGTATCGGTTCTGGAATGTACTTGAGTAAAAAGTAAAAAATTATAAATATGTATTCTTTCTTCTTCCTAAAAAAAAAATTATGTAACAATACCTTTGTTGACAAGCAGAGGTACCCTAAAAATAATCTCCCTTCAAAATATGATCCACGTTTATGTTTAGCTAGACAACAGAGTAGTTGAAATAGCTCCAACCACACCTACCAAAAATAATATTAATAAGTGAGTTGCTTTTCACAAAATGTGTATCTTTAAAAAAACAAAAAACAAATTTAATGCAAAAGTAAAAAGCGTGTTTTTCAATGTAAGATGTAGAAAATACAGATATGGTACAAATATCAAAGGAGTAAAAGTAAGAAGAAATACTCAAAGTAAGGTACAGATACCTTGAAAGTCTACTTGAGTACAGTCACAAAGTTTTTGTACTTTATTTCCTACCTGTGCTAAATAAGTCTTTTTGAAATGACATCAAAACCACGTCGCCCACTCATATTTATATATTTATTTTTGTCTGTTTGTCCTCTGCAGAATGTGACCGTTGAGGACTCCTACCTGTGTGGATATCTGAAAATCAAAGGTCTGACTGAGGTACGGTGTGAAACCAGGTCACACGGAGGACCCAAGTCCCCTGCTTATCACATAGAGGGTGCAGACAGCTTGACAACTGCCCTGAAAGTGTGAGAGAAATCGTGAGAGGCTGCATCCAGAGCGGCCTAAGTGTGTCAGTTGTACAGTTGTTATGTTATGCAACGCGCAGGAGGTCAGCCGAAGGCTAAAAGTGAACTTTAAACTCCGCCAGGGTGGAATGAAAGACGAGTAGCTGCAGGTCGGTTTGGCGCTCACACTGTAAGGAGGGGCCTCAGTTTGATCTCAGAAGTTGAAATCGGGTTTGCTGTAATATCTTCTCCTGACACGCACGTGTGCTGCCCACCTCCAGCTTGCAAAATGTACGCGTCACGGCTTTAAGCCACCGTTTGACACAGGCAACTTTGCCTTGCCACTCACTCATTAATTCACCTGTCTCTTTCACTTCCTCTGTGCCGCAGGAGTATCCAACACTCACGACGTTCTTCGCCGGCGAAATAATCAGTCGGAAGCGGCCGTTTCTAACCAGGAAGTGGGACGCGGACGAAGACGTGGACAGAAAGCACTGGGTACGAGCTGTTCTGTCCGCTCTGTGAGTGCAGAAACAGGGAAACGGGCGTGCCGCCGTGTGTCAGGTGGTTTAAAGTCCTCTGGAGTGCGTCTCCCAGATCTCGTGTGGCACGTACAGTGACACCTGGCGACGCAATTTTTGCAGAGCAGGTGGAAATGGATGCTTAGGCCGCATGCACAGGGAACCGATGCCCAATGCAAAATGTGCAAATGCAGTATTGTTGCAGTATTACTACTAGAGCTGTCAATGTTAACACATTAATCGCGATTAATTAAATGGAATCCATAACGTGCGTTATGCAACTGAGATTTTTTCATTCCTGGGGAGATATTTTGTTGCCTTTTATGACATCACAAAGGGACCTCTTGACAGATTGTTTTCTTCACGACTGAATCACCTCTTTGCAGGGTAAGTTCAAGCCATTTTGCAAGTACGCCAAAAGCTTCAACTCGGACGACTTTGACTACGAGGAGCTGGACCGCAGCGACTATGTCTTCATGAGGTGGAAGGTGAGCTGACCTCAACCCGACCCCGTCTGTTCCCTTCATCTGCCCGAGCCTCCTCACCTGACGGCTTCACTCTGTCTTCCGGGTTGCAAAAGGAACAGTTCCTGGTCCCAGACCACACCATCAAAGACATCAGCGGAGCCTCCTTTGCTGGCTTCTATTACATCTGTTTCCAGAAGTCCACAGCTACGATCGAGGGGTACTACTACCACAGGAGCTCAGAATGGTAAACTCTTGAGTCAAAGTATGTCCTGAAAGATCCCAGACGTGCCTCTAATAGGGATTTTTTTTGTTGTTGTTGTTGCTTTTTGCAGGTACCAGTCCCTCATTTTAAACAACGTCAGAGAGCGCAGTATACCTATATATGAGTTTCGGTGACGAAGGCACACGCACAAGCATCTCATCAAGGAGGGGAAGGTCCTCGCTGTCCCGGGACTTGTGATTAAAATGGCGACGAGGGGCGCGACATCGGATTGTGTCACGGCAGGAGTTCAACCATTTTTCTTCGCTGTGCGGGAGTCAACATGCACTCAAACACTGCTGGCAAAGCTGAAAACTGGCCTGCAAGGAGGGAGGAGAGAGACAGAGGGAGAGGGAGAGGAGTTGAAAGACTGAGGGGTCTGCAAGAGTTGGAAGCAGTGGAACACATCTGAAAAATATCTAGAATGCTGCTTTTAAAGTGTTGTCCTGTTCCTTTTTTGCCTTTTTTTTGTGTGTGTTACGTTAAGAATTGTGAAGGACAAAGGTCCCTGGTTGTGAGATGGGTTAAATTTTTAATTTAATTATTTTTTTGTTTAATCTTTGTATACCAAGTTATTGATTTTTTTCAGTGTCAATCTGATGCCTCTAAAGGAATGATTGCAGAGTTTGATGGCGAGGGTATTGCCTAAAATTGCTCATTTTATTTCAGAGAATGTGTCCACCAGAGTTGACTAGTTATGTCTCTAATAGAGACCAATCTGGAATGGAAATACATGCCCGACCCCCCTTTTTTTTTTTCTTTTTAAAAATTATGATATGCAATTGCAGATGTGACAACCGATTTCAATGAATGTTTGTCACATAAGAGGAATCAGGAACTAGAAACACACAAACATTAACTGCTGGAATGTCACAAGACAGAGTTAGTGGAGGAAAATTAATCATTAATTCAGCCTGTGGTTACAATTAATCTGTATTATTTTACATCTTTGGAAGCGGTCAAGTGTGGCTTTAATAAAGCAGGGGGATTAAAACAGTGAGTCACATAAATAAGCTTGTGTGTTCCGCTCGTATAATTTTAAATCATATTTTAAAATGAAGAAATGTTAATGGCTCATGGAATCCAGGAGTGGAAAAATGAGGAAGGAAGACCTGGAATTTCCTGTGCTGCTCTAATGAAAACTTGTTGCCTTACAATTTTAAATGCCTACTGTCGCTCTTATTTTGAAAGGAAGTATGCAAGAGACTGAAAAAAAGATTTTCTTGTTGCTCAAAAGAAAACAACATAAAAAAAACTGTTTATGGGAAAATGTAAGAAGACGGTGTGAGGTGAAATAAAAGGGTGAGATGTGAATTAAGAAAAAAAAACAAACAAACAAACTAATGTTTGCCGAGTATCGTTTCCTGCAGATAATCAGTTCCAGCGTGGAAAACCAAACTTGACCACAAAGTTGAGTCCTGAGCCTGACTTCCTGGCCTGGCTTTGCGGACTGATGGTTGTGCCTCGTGGTTACAATTTAAAAATTCAGTACAAATTACCCATTTTGGAGACATCTGTAGTTTTCTACAGATGTGTTTAGAGCAGTGTTTCTCAAAGTGGTTTGCCAAAAAAAGTTATTTGCACAGCAGAAAAGTGAAAGGAGTATTCTTGTTTAAAGAGTAATGTTCAGGATTTGATGTCACGAAGAGTGAGTTGCTAAAGTTGTTTATTGTACAAAATAAATGATTTCATAAATGAAGAGAAAAGTGAAATGAATGTTTATGATTTAAAAAAAAAGTTAGTTTTGATATCAAAAAAAGTGGTGTGCTAAAGGTAAAACATTATTTGCACATTTATGTTTCAGTGAATTTGAAAAAAAATTTTGTCACCATTTTTGGGAGGGGGGGTATGAAAAATTTTCTTCCTCCAAGGTTGGGCGTGACAGAGAAAGTTTGAGAACCACTGCCCTAATGCCATGCAAGTCGATGGGCTCAAAAGTCAACTTTGTCCTAGAGACATGGAACCACTTGCAGGTTCATCGGGATCCCTCAAGACACAGCCATGTTGAATTTGGGGCTTCTAGCCCATGAGGAACCCCGAAACCCTAACCCTAATTCCAGCACTAACCCTAACCCTAACCCTAATTCCAGCCTTATCGCTAACCCTAATGCCATGCAAGTCTATGGGCTCAAAATTCAACTTTGTCCTAGAGACATGGAACCACTTGCAGGTTCATCGGGATCCCTCAAGACACAGCCACATCAAATTTGGGGCTTCTAGCCTATGAGGAACCCCGAAACCATAACCCTAATTCCAGCACTAACCCTAACCCTAATTCCAGCCTTATCGCTAACCCTAATGCCATGCAAGTCTATGGGCTCAAAAGTCAACTTTGTCCTAGAGACATGGGACCACTTGCAGGTTCATCGGGATCCCTCAAGACACAGCCACGTCAAATTTGGGGCTTCTAGCCCCCAATTTTTTTTATTTTTTGGGGGGGGGCATGAAATTTTTTCTTCCTCCAAGGTGGGGCGTGACAGAGAAAGTTTGAGAACCACTGGTTTAGAGATTTGTCTTGACAGATTGCAGCCTGTCAACACCAGAGGTCAGTAGTGCAACTGCAGTGTGTTAGCTCCAGTTGTGAGCTAAGCCCCGCCTTTATAACTCACAAAGGCAATGATGCGAATTTTCTGCAGGAAGCGCACTCCATTAAATGTCCAATTATTTTACTCCACCTCGCGTTCGTGTTTCATTGCAGATTTGAGTCAGCTAATCTCGCCATTCATGGCACAAGGAAGAGATGTAGCAGATATGATGCAAAAGACAACGGTGGCGGCTAATTCCTTTTGGCTCTTCCCTTACACCAGGTTAACCTGGAAAACTGCCAAAACTACATGTTTGGCCACATCGTTTCTGCGAACAGTGTCAGATGAATGAGCCACATGACCCAGCCAGAGTCGGACTGAAATGTAAAACCTGCTCCGAGACCTCCCTTAAAGGCTCCTCTTCTGTTGCATGAGTCAGAGAAATCTGCAACCGCTGTCATTTCTCTCCAGTCATTGTGAAATAAACACAATTCCAAACCACAGGCAAAAATGTCTTGACTGGCTCGTGCAGGGCAATGTCCGTTGCCTTTTATGATCTCAGCAGAAAGCTTTGAAGGTGGAAAGGCAGTTTATGCACCTGTTATTCTGCTCCAATCCCCCCCCGATACACAATTAAAAACAAGTTAGGCAGTAATAATAATTACCAGGTGAGCGGCTCGTGGTGCTCCCTTTATTTTTAGACCATGGAAAGGCCCGGGTAGAGCTATTTTCAGGGATCTGTCGGCAACTCCGTTGTGAGTCTAAAAAAAAAAACTCAAGACAGAAACACGTGTTGTGGAAAAGAGTGAAGATGCCGATGCAGGAATACTGAGAGAATAAGTAATTTAATGAACAGAAAATAAAAGATCGGAGCTCCGAGGCACAAACACAGTACAACCAACAGAACAGATGCAACAAGTGCAAGAGCTCAAATGAATGCGAGTGCAAGTGCAAAGAGACAAGGAAGATGGAGGTCCTTTATCCCTTGGACTGGGAAGGACGAGGATAAGGAAAGGGGAGGGGAGGATGAGAGGAGACAAAACAACGAATACCTCACCCTGGTCCCGGGCCACGAGGAGAATGTCTCGAGAAGACAGACTTAACAGATTACACGGGATGCCAAGAATACTTATTACCATACACATTACACACGTGTCACTGAAGGTACATAACAAGTTGTACTTGAAATGAACATGATTCAGTACATGAATTTAGAAGCAGAACATGGATCTGCTTTCAACGATTAGACAGTTGTGTCTGCATGTATGACAACAAGGGCGTGCATCAGATGATTAATCACACTTTTGTCATGAAATAACTCACTTTTGTTGTTATTCATCGTCCCATGCGATCGAATTGAGCTGTTCAACCGTCAGAGTTTCAGTGGATAAAATATGATGAGAAAAGCTGTGACAAGTTTTCTCGTTCAGAACCTGCTATTCAAAAGGCCTCTAACGTCACTACCTATAGCATGTTGTTATCATGTTATTTGAATCATACCATGTCTAATACTAATATTAAACAATCCTGAATAAAAAAAACAACAACATTATGAGTAGCCTAAAAAAAAAACAGACATATGCACACTGGTGTTTATTATATTATTATAATTTTAGACTAAAAAGAAAGTCTAAAATAAGTCTAAGTCCCAAATATGTTTTCCATAAAGGCAGCGTAATGAAGGGAATTCCCTTCATTATGCTGCTTTTAAAAAATACATGTACTCTACCATCATGTCATTAGTTTGAACTTTTTATTTATTTATTTATTTTTAATCAATATTGCATAATTCTGTTTTCAAACCAATATTTTCAAGTTAAAGCACTTCTGAAACAACGTCTTGTGGGAACGATGCCAGACAGCTTCATGGAGCGCCCGATCGACTCGTGCATGGATGAGTCAAACCAGGAAATTGGAAATTTCGGGCGCAAAAAACACAAAACATAAACCCGCCGAGCGCAAAACCTAATCGACGCCGCTGGTACGGCCCATTGTAAAAAGAAAATATATTACATGACAGATCATCGGTATGTGGACTATTATGTGTCGATGCAACACACTTACATGATGTGGAGCAATGCTGGACTTTCTTGCCCGTGACGACATCTTTTTTTACGCCTCAAGTGGGTGACGTCACCGCGAGGCCCCGCCCTAGCAGGTGAGTACAAATTCCCGCGTGCAGAATCCTCCCGCGGTCAGACTCGCGACCAAACGTTTTTTGTCGGAGTCGCTGACATCATGGAGGAGCAGCGGTATCCTCTGAGCGTCCGGATGGTCGGAGTGTTGCACAAGGGCAAGAGCAAAGTAAGCACAGACGACCCCATTATTTCCGCATATGTTTTTTTTTTTTTTTTTTTTTTTTTTTTTTATCTCTCTCCCCATATTGCACCTCTCCACTGGTAAAATCCGCCTGCTTCTCTTCCAGCTGTACGTGGTCTCCGTGCTTTGGTCGGATCAGAATGATATCGTGATTTACAGGACGCTGCGGGACTTTAAGAAAATGCATGTGAGTGATTTTTTTTTTTTCTTCTTCTTCTTCTTTTTGTCCCCCTTGCTGGTTGTGCGCACGACGTCACGTTTTTGTTTTCTTCAATAACGCGCACGGTGCCTCCTGGTTTGCAGAGACAAATGAAGAAAGCGTTCCCGCCCGCCAGCAGGTTGAAAAAGTCCGACAGAGTCATCCCCAGATTCAGAGGTACGTGTGCGTAATTGCGCGCCACGGTGCGTAAAAATCCAAGCCGACTGGGTTCAGCCTCGACGCGTCCTCCGTTTCCTCCCGCGTTGTGATTGGGTTTTAATTGAATTCCTTCAGACAAGACGATGAAGAATCGCAGCAAGAGGAAGAAGGGCCCCGCCAAGGATCTTTACCGCCTCAAGTTCCTGCAGAAATACTGTGACAAGCTTCTGAGCTGCGACCCGCGGGTCGGTCAGTCTGCGGAGCTCGTTCGGTTCTTCCATCCCATTGACCAAGACCTGCAGCCAGAGTTCAACAAGAACGGGTAGGCAGCCATTGTGACGTGTTAAAGAGCTTATTGCTCTTAGAGAATTCCCAGATCCATCCTCTGGGCTACTGCTGCTAGTGTTGAAACACTTACTTACCACCTACCTGTGTTTAATGTCCATCTCATGCCAATAAACCCGTTTAGATGTCACATGAGGCTATAGATCATATTTTCAAAGACTATTTCGTCTATTCTACACAGGATTAACCAAGATTTCTTCAGTTACGAGCATTCGAATGGGCACAATGCTGTATGACAATGAGGGAGTGTTCAGGCAACTAATAACCTGCTTCTCCTCTTGTTAGCATCATGATCATGCCATCGGAAGACAACGTGAAGGCCGGACACAGCAACGGGAACGTGACCAGCCCGTTCGTCACCGAGACGTACAGGTGCGTGGCCACGTACGAAACCAAAGACACCAAGAACAAACCCTTCAAAGTAAACGTGGATGAGAAGATGGACGTGCTCATCAAAGACAAAGCAGGTGAGTGAGAAGCCTGGTTACCGGCAGTGGGTTGGTCGGACCCCGGTTGGTGTCCCCTGACTGACCCGCAACTGTGCTCCACTCAGGCTGGTGGCTGGTGGAGAAGGAGGACAAGCGGATGGCCTGGTTCCCCGCCCCTTACCTGGAGAAGCTTGATGACGACGGGGACGAAGATGAAATAGACGCTGCTTTTGATGGAGGTGAGTGTTGAGTCGCCGTCGGCCGTTGATCAGCACCAACATGAGGAATTGTTCGAAAGCGTTTTCTTGAAAAACCCCCCTCAGGGATGTCGTACACGGCGGTCAAGACCTACACGGCCACCAAAAGCGACGAGATAAGCGTGAACATGGGCTCGGTGGTGGAGGTCCTGCAGAAGTCTGAGGACGGCTGGTGGCTCATCAGGTGAGCAACGTCCTCCAAACTCGCAACCGCAAGGCAGACAAACACAAACAGTGGCAGTGCAGGGCATGTCGAAAGCCACAGAGTTTGGCTTGCGCATGACTTGATGGCGTGAAAAGAATGCGATGTGGCATCCGGAATGAATGTCAGCGCTTGTGTTTCTGGTTTCAAGGTCGCATGCATAATATGAAGCCAAATTTGCACGTTGGCCTCAGATTCACGTTTTACAAGTTGTCCCGTTTGCGTTTTTCAGATACAACGGCAAAGTGGGTTACATCCCGGCCATGCACCTGCAGCCCTACAACTACCCTCACCTCCGGCTGACGGCCAGCCGCTCCCCGTCCCCCTTCCCCTCCCGCACCTTGCAGCTGCAGCAGTCCCACCAGCTGAGCCACTCGCAGGGCAACCTGCTCCAGCTGCAGCAGTCCCACCAGCTGAGCCACTCGCAGGGCAACCTGCTCCAGCTGCCCACCTCCAGGTCGCCCTCACCCTCGCCGCTGCAGGCCGACAGCCGCCGGAAGTCCCGCTCCCTCAACATCCTGCAGGAACCATCCACCGCCGTCTCCCGAGCCAGCCCCCCCGCCCCGCCCGTCGCCGCCAGACCCGCCCCCCCTCCCCTTCCCAACCACATCGCTCCGCCCGCCATCACCGTGGAGATGGACGACGAGCACCGCAGCCCCACCGACGACGACCGCAGCAGCTTCGAGAGCGGCAGCACCGACTTCAGCCTGAGCGACGACTTCAGCTCCTCCACCGCCAGCTCCACCTACAACCTGCGCCGCGTCTCCGACGACGAGCGAGCGCCGCCGCGCCTCAGCCACACGCCGATGCCAACGTACAACAACCACCTGAGCCCCACCAGCCCGGACGGCAGGATGATGCCCAGCGTCTCCGACCCCAACCTCTACAAGGGCCCCGCCACGCCCAAGGTGCCGCCCAGACCCCGGGAGCACGAGATCCACAACAGGTGCACCTCCATCACCCGCAAGAACGCCGCCAGGAACTCACCGATGCCCAGACCAGAGATACTGAGCCAATGAGCGGCGTTGCCGGGGTGGAAACTCCTCAAAACATCTTGAAAAGACAGGAGTGTAAAAGCTGCACGAGGACATGAGGGGCACAAACTGGCTGCTCGGGACTAGAAAGTAGTGTTGCAGTACTCGAGATTGGTCTTAGTCTCGAGACTCTGAGGCATTTTTACTCGGCCCTGTCTCTGCCTCGGACTGGACGGACTTGGGATTTTTAATCGAGACTCAGCCAACACTGCAATGACAGATAAGAGAAAAGAATCGAGCCATTTTATGTTCCGTTTGTGACACACCCCTTATTCATTGTTAATTTATTTTTTTAATTTTATGAATCAAAGTTGTATTTTTGAAAGATGCCTTGCTGAAATGAGATGTTGCTGTTCGATTTTAGAAGCAAACTTGGAAAAAAAACAAAACTGGTAATTTTTTCTGTTTTCTTATTTTTCTTTGATATATAAAGACTTAGTCTTGTCTTGGTCTTGTCTTGACCTCGATACTCTCTGGTCTTGGTTGGTTCGGTCTTGACTACAACACTTGTTCCCGAGGACGGCAAGTCAAGCACTCATTTCCTCGATGGAATTATGCAACGTAACTTTGTTATGTTATCCTAATGAGACACACCAGGACTGTTGACGTCAACGCGGGCATGTGTACGACCTTGTGTGCATATGTATGTTGTGCAATAAAAAGATGAAACCTTTTTACTGTAAATCAAATGACACATTTCTTTTTTATTTATACAACCACGTCTTTTAAAAAAAACAAAACAAAAAAAGCAACACAGCGTGTGATGAGCCACCTTTTGTATCTATGTGGTCGAGCCGGTAGATCAGGAATGCGCTGCGGGACGCGCGTTCGAAGAGAGGCCAACGCCTGGCAGGAAGTGAACGTCCTCTTTCTTTCAGCCTGTGAATGGCAGTTTTCCCCACCGGCAGCTGCTCAAACTACCTGGGCCAGCGTGGGAAAGCGTCGACCTGTCCGTCCGCCCCCACCAGGAGCTTTTCTGCTCCTGCGGGAACGAGTCACGTGTTGTCAGCCGGGAGACCCCCATCAGCTGGCGACTGTCTGGCACCGCGCTGCTGCGGGGGCCACGCAGAGACGTTTGTTGGCTTCCTCCTGCTCCTCCTCCTCCTCCTCATCATCGGAGCTCTCCTCGCTCTCGGCGCCGTGGTTGCCGTTCACGGCGCCGCTTTCGACCCGGCCGCCGTTGGAGGAGGTCTTCTGGGTGACGCTGACATCGTCGTCCTCCTCGTCCTCTTGCTCTTCACCCTGGCGGTCGGGCTCTCCTTCATCTCCGCTGTCGCCGGCCTCTTCCTCCTGCTTCCCCTCTCCGCCGCCGCCGCCGCCGTCCGCGTCCCCCTCCTTGTCGATGGTGAAGAACGGCTTCGCCAGTGGACTCGTGTCCATTTCTTCATCTTGGTCGGTGCTAAACAAAGGGGATTTAAAAGAATTAAAATCCACTACAAACAAACAATAAAATAAATACACTACCAGTGAAACGCTCGGACACACCCACACCCTTGAGCGTCCGCCTCACCTGCACGGGGCTCCGGCCACTCGCATCTTCTGCCACATGTAGTTGAGGAACATGGAGGCCTGCAGCAGGCGGCCGATCCTCTGCATGTGTCTCTCTGCGGGAGACGGAGGAGCAAAGGGGCGGAATAAGACGCAGCAACCACCGCACAGGACGTTTTCTGTCTTCACGCTGTGAAGTGGAGCTTCCCACCAGTTTATACAGACAAACTGAGGCAAGGAGATCAGAACGCCAACGCGAAAACATCACTGGAGAACTATGAAAACACAATTATCCCTTCGCGCCATAGAAGCTTTTATGCATTTGTATTAGCACTGGCTGCGTTTCCATTACCCCTGGGATTGCGCGAAACCTGAATATCACGATAAAAAACTGGTAATGGAAACGTCTGAACTTCGAAAAACCTCTCATATCACTAAAAAGGTTGAGGTGGCCAAGAATTACGGCTTATGTGCTTCACGCCATTCGACGGAAACTCCTGCAAATCACAATTGCACTCCGACGAAATTTTAGAAATATCGCCGCCGTTTTGCGAAAAACTGCAATTAAAAACCTAGCGACAGTTTCTCTTTAGTCGAACTCTAACTCACTGCGAGTTTCATCACACAGACCTGCCTGCAATTTGTTTGATGGTCACATTTTCTCCTGTGTCACTGTGAGGGGAGCAGGTGTTAGCGCCAGGTTACTGATCAACCCGCCAAGCGCTGCATGCCTTCCATTCCAATGCCTCGCTCGCAAAAAAAAAACAGCGAGACAAAGGACAAAGACGGTCAAACAGTTTGACTCTGTTGATTAGACCCGCCCCCTTTTCCCCGCTGGTTTCAAGCCATTCCTCCGGCGTTTTCTTTCTCTCTCGGTGGGACTTTCCACAGCCGTGGCTGCTGCGGCGCTGCCTTGGCCGTGGCGCTCACCTGTGTAGGGGATGAGTCCCTCCAGGTGCGTGCGTGCGCCCTGGTACTGCAGCAGCTCCTCGGGCGGCACGTGCGTGAGCAGCACCTGCAGCACCACCTGGGCGTCCTGGCAGTTGCGGGCGTTGGTGTTCCACACGCCGCAGTAGCGCAGCAGCGACTCTGGCGGAGAATCGGCGGCGGCGGCGAAAGATATGTCATTAAAGCGCTTCGACGAAGATGATGATGATGATGATGATGATGAAGAAGTGGACTTATTCAGTTCTTTTACAAGGGAAAACACTCCTGAGTCCTAAGAACAATATCCCCCAGTTGCGACGCAGCTGTTAGAGCAGGCGTGGGCAAACCATGGCCCGGGGGCCATATGTGGCCAGTATGCTTTCTAATCTGGCCTGCCGGACTTAACGAAATTATATTAATGGTAAATAAGTCACAACTGCATTTCATCCATTATTTTCCAGCATCATTTCAGCTAATAGAACTATAATATAATACACATGGTATAAATATCGTGGGGCTTCAAAGACACATTTTGTTGTAACGCTTTGTTCATTTTCAATTGACTATCATACAATATTTATAATATATATCCAATATTTAATGTGATGTTTATGTGCTTGTTGGTGAGAAAAAAAATGAAGCATTGCTGGCTATGATCGATGACATCTGTTGTATTTAACTGTATGTACTGCAGCAATGCAGTAAAATTGACTTAAAAAAATAAAATAAAAAAAAGTTTCCACCCCTGCGTTACAGTCTGAGTGCTTTATGCCTTTGGCGGCCTTGTCTCCAGTCATGACGGTCACCTTTCTGATCCAGCCGCAGCCTCAGCACCGTCTTCTCCAAGAGCTCCTCGCCGTCCTCCGCCTGGCGGATCGCTGCAACCACAAAAAGAGAGGACGCTCAGGTGGGCTGAGATCAAAGGCCGCCAACGAGCCACGTTTGTGTGCAACACTGCCCGAGCGATAACAGCTAAACTACCAGGCCAAACTACTAAATTACAGCCAGAGGCGAAGATTAATTGTGTTGAAAAAGTCTCCGTCACGCGATAGCACTCGATGGACAGGAAACGAGCAATTACCTTGCGACTCACACAGGCGGACAGATTATTTTTAAAATGATTGCACGTGCACAAAAACAAGGCAAGTCAAAAAAAAAAAAAAAACTGACATGAAAAAAAAATCCCATCACGGCGGATTTCATTTGACACAGCGAAACCTTTTCTTTGGTTTCCGCTTACGAGACTTGATCTGCGGCTGAGCCTCGCTTGACTCCAGCACTGACAGGATAACAAAGGACGTCGAAGGCAACACAGGTTGTCGCTCAGGACTGATTCTGCCGCCGTTACGTTTTTATTTACTTAATTTCTACAGGGAAACCCGTGACACATTCACGACACCGTTGCGACGTTGCAAGCAGTTGCTTCAGTGCGGACGTGCACTGTCAATGCACTCGCACGGGAACCGTGTGCTGATTTGATCGATTGCGTTAGCGCTGATCCTACCAGTTGAGTCGGTCTCAGTGTGACAGTGAGAGGATGGACAAACAGAAAACAATAAATAAATCAGGAAAAAAAAACAAAAAACAATCAGGAAAAAAATCCATCCGGTGACTGTGCACTTTGCAAATGTTAGTCGCAATAAAATCTGTTCAGCCTGCCTGGGATTAGAGAGGCAGACAGGCAGACATTTCACCGTCCAATCAGCTTCCAAGTTATTTTTAGGTTTTTATTTAAAGCCATTTCCCTTTCCAGAAACTCTCCTGGAATGACAAATGGAGCGGCCTTCACTTCAGCTTGTTTTCAAACACGCTTTTGGAGATAAATAATAAAAGACTTAATTTACAATACATCTGTTAAATAAGAAACAAAAAAGCGTTAGATGAATATTGGAACATTATCTTTCTTGTGGATCAAAAGTAAATCATGATAAATAAGTGCAGAATGATAACTGGGTCATCTCCACATTCCAACATGTGTCAACATGCCAGGTCCCAACAGGTTTGACCGGGTTTAAAAAAAAAAAAAGATTTACCATGAAGTCTTTGGAGGAGAATCAAGCAGCTTTCAGAGAAAAGGTGGTGAAAAAAAAGCCTCTCTTTAACATTCACTTGGGGTTATTGAGTTCATCCATGTGGCAACACCTGGCAACCCATCCCTCTCCATCTCTCTCACACCCACAGACGCACACACGCAGAGTGTCTTTTACTGCAGTTTCTGCAGAAACTGTCCTGAATGCATGCATTCAGGACATGCATGCATGTGCATGTGAATGCATGCATGCATACATGCATGGCGACGACTGCACCGAAAAAACAAACTCGGCGATTTCTCCGTCAAACTCGACGACTGGGTGATTGATCGCCGAGTGGCGTTTATTCGGCTGACGGGAAAGGGAGTTGTGGCACTCGTACCTTTAATCACGGTGAGCACCGTGTGGGGCTGGTTCAGGGAGATGGCGAGACCCAGAGCCTTGCGATACTTCTTCTCCTGCAGCAGGTTGGACAACTCCTGCTGCCTACACACAAACACACACACACACACACACACACACACACACACACACACACACACACACACACACACACACACACACACACACACACACACACACACACACACACACACACACACACACACACACACAAGTTTAGTACGTTGTTTATTCTCAGAAACATGAGCGGATTGTTGGCGGGCGGGGGTGTCACGTATTGGATGCACTTGGCCCATTTTATCAGTATGACAGAATATGAGTGTGCGAGAATGTGTGCAAATGTCACTGAGCAAACACGCCAATGTTTAAGTGACATAATCAATTTGTTTGAGAGCTGATAGGGCCGCCACTCTTATCACGCACTGGCGCGGGGTCCCGACGTCTGCCGGGCCTGACCCGCTCGGGTCCGCCTTCGCCCAACACACTCTGTTTGCTCAGCGGGAGACTGAGCGGTGAGCAGGGAGACGACTGACACAATAACAAGACGATGAAAAATGATGAAAACAGAACGGCAAGACACTTTGTCTTTGCTACGGGAGCGATTTGCGAAAGACGCCATTCAGTGGTAGCTCACTTGACAATCTGATCCTCCTGCTTGGCTTGCTCCTCCGCCACCTCCACCTGGGTCACGTCCTATGTAGAGCAGTGAAAGGAGAGAGAGAGAGCAGCGCTCCATGGTCACTGGCTCAAAAAAAAAAAATTCTCTAACCAGAACAGAATCTACGGTCCAGGAGGTCGGAGCCGAGGCGACGGGCAACACACGCACCTCCCACACGGTGATGTTGGAGTCGGCCGAGCCCGTCACCATCTTGTCGTCTTTGGCGCCGGCGTGCAGAGCCCACACTTTGTCCTGGTGGGCATCCAGCGTCTTCACGCACTCGTTGGTCTTGATGGTCCACAGCTTCACCAAGCCGTCGGAGCCGCTGGAAGGCGAGAGGTGTTTGTTAACGTTTGTTTGCTGTCAAGAATACCTTTTAAGCGATATTTGAGAGGTTTTTCGAAGTTTAGGTGTTTCCATGACCAGTTTTTTTATTGCAATATTTAGGTTTAGTGCAATTCTAGGGTGATGGAAACGCAGCTAGTGATGAACTACCACTGTATGTGGTCTCTCTGTGTGAGGGGACTGACCTGGTGAGGAGCTGAGTGCCTCTGCTCACAAAGATCACCTTCAGCACGGACGCGTCGTGACCCTCGAACGTCTGTCAGAGCCATGAAGAAGAAAAAACACACACAAAACAATCAAGTCAGGTCGTTAATTTACAGCCTCAACACTTTTATGTTAGCAGTTAGCTCGATAGAAACAGAACACATTGAGATCGTTATTTTTTTCCATTCTGGACTCTAGTGGAGGAGCCTCGTGTGACTCTAAAAAATATTTAGCCCGCTGTTTATAGCCGGCCCACGGAAATACTCGAGATGTCGCTACATGTTGTAGCAGAGGGCGCGAGTAAATGTGTGTTGTACAAACAGTGTTGTAACCAATCCTCAACCTCCACATGTTTAAATCTGGACATACAATACAACATGTGATGTCTAAACTCATATACGCCTGTATTATAATAAATAAATTAAAAAGATAAATCAATAAAGGAAACAAAGTCTTGATGTAAATATGCGGAGGTTGAGCTAGCTTGTCTGATGTGTTTATTTTAAGTTTTATGTTATTATGTGTGTGTTGTTGTTTGTCAAAAATGTTGTGGGTCTCTGACTTTGGTTCAGTGTTGTGTTGTGTTGTTGTGGGTGGGAAGATGTGTGTTGCAAATGTTTGTATTTTGCACAATACGGGACTTTTTGGCGTCCCGCCACCAGCTCTCTCTCAGCCCACCTTCAGGCAGCTGAAGTCCTGCAGGGTCCACAGCTTGCAGGTGCCGTCGGCCGACGACGTGGCCAGCACTTGGTCGACGGGGGAGAAGCAGACGGCCCAGACGCCGCGGCGGTGGCCCCGGAACACCCCCAGCAAGCTCAGGTCGGCGCCCGCCGCCAGCGACCACAGCTTGGCCGTGCGGTCCTGGGAGCCCGACGCCAGCAGCTTGTCGTTGGGCGACACGGCCACGCTGTTGATGTCCTGCGGGGGGGGGAAATCGAGAGCCGTGACACAGACGGATTTGCACGATAGGGCCGACACACGTACGCATCGGCCCAAAGCGGACGAGCGAGTAAGACGATCTCTGACTGAAACAGATTGTCAAAATTCCTCCCTCTTCACTTCCTCCAGTGTCACCTTGCTCGTTGTCACCGGCGTCTTACAAAAAGATTCGGGTGACAGGCGTTGTGGGAACAAAAGAGAAGTTTATCGGTTGTATGAGTGAGCAGGAAGCTGAGAGATTCCCTGCACTTCCTTGTGCGAAAGGCAAACAAAGACAACTTTGAACAGAGAGAACAGGATGGTGGGAGAGAAAACTCAGCAAAATATAATAAACTATTCAATATATTTCTAGTCTAGCTCCATTATATTCTACATATATTCAAAACTAAAACTGAACATTTTTGCAGGAGGCTGTGAACAGAGGGCTAAATATGGCGTTTTCCAGACTTTTAATTTAATTTTAATAACTTTTGTGAAACTGCTCCAGCGAAGCCAGAGATGAAAACTAAAGATTCTTCACTCTACGAACTTCCACCCCGCGCACTGCACAACTGGGTCTGTTCAAGTGCAGGTTGCGTTCTGAATGGTCGCTGGTTGTGCAACAAACTGACAAAACTGGAATCGATGCCTTTGCTCTCAGGTATTTCTTTCTTTCTTTCTTTGTGCGTTTGTGAGTGTTTGCGTGCGCGTGCACCTTGTCGTGGGCCTTCTCCGTGGTGCGGGGGGTGAGCTGGTGGACGTCTGCCCCCGCCGCCGTCAGGTCAGCGGGCAGGTCCCACACCTTCACAGTGAAGTCCTGGCTGCCCGACACCATGAACGAGGGTTTGATCCTGGACAGAGACACACGCAGAGTTGTCGACTCGGCCTGCGTTTGTGCTTTAGAGGCGAGGACGGGCGTCTAACCTGGAGCAGGTGATGGAGCCCACGGCGTTGGTGTGGCTGAGGCCCCGCGCCACGCAGCGCACCTGACCTTCGTTCATCTGCCACACACGCACCGAGCGGTCCTGCAGGGGACGACACAGGGACGTTACGGCCGGCTCGAATGCCGCGCCTGCTTGTGTTCTGTTCAGAGGCCATGCGCTAAATGTTGCATCGCCATTGTTTGCTAGCATTCCGCCGCAGCCTTTGTCTGGGCTGTGTAAACAGACTCGCGGCTCACCTTGGCGCAGCTCACAAACAGGGAACCCCTTTTGAACACGTCCAGGGAGAGCACGGTGTCTGCAGGACACAGTCACATAATAATGACGATCAGAGAGGTGAGCGTCACAGTCGATGAGCACCTGTAAGCTGACATGGTCTGAATATGATGAAAGATGCGTGCATACACTACCAGTCAAAAGCTTGGACACACCTTCTCGTGCAATTGTTTTTATCTATCAACTTTCTACACTGCAGATAGATATTTAATTATGCAGATATGTAACTATGCAGATAGATTACGCAGCAAAGAAAAACAGGTTAAATAACTCTAAATATGTATTTTTTTTATGAAAGGTGGTTATTTTGAACAATTTAAATATAAAATGTTTTATTTTACAATTTTATTGTTTCCTACATAATTCCATGAGTGTTGATGCGTCGTTTTGATGCCTTCAGTGAGAAACTTTTGACTGGTAGCGTACTTTTAAATGTACATAAGTGAATTTTTCCTTTCCTTTCACAGTTACCCACATCAACTTTGCCCTTTCTGCCATATTAAAGTGCAACAAGCACACAATTTAATTACAACGCCAGTTTAAAAACTACTGAATTATGACATAATTAAAGAGAGATGATTAAGGGATGAAGTAAAGGTTGCAGCCAAGAGCTTTCAAACAAACGGGCCTGATTACTGCCAACGCGCTGCCCCCTGCTGGTGACTGACCTGTGTGTCCGTATAGGATCTGGCAGCTGTTGGTGAGCAGCTCGAACACTTTGAGCTGGCAGCTGTTGGTGGCCACCACGATGTGGCCGTCGTCTTTGCCCAGGAACTTCACGTCCAGCACCTCGTCGCTGTAGCCCACAAACTGGCAGCGGCAAATGATGTAGAGAATTAACATTACAACTCATGATGAAGTTCTCACCGTGTTATTTTGAGTGCCCACCTGTTGCTGCGTGGTGAGGCCTGGCAGCTGGTACAGCACGATGTTGTGCTCGGCAGTGACCGTGGCCAGCCTGGACGACACGGGCAGGTGGAGGAGGTGCGTCAAACTCAGAGGGTTGTCTTCCTTCTCTTCCTCTTCGTCCTCCTCCTCTCCTTCCTTCTTCGAGACGGGGTCGAGAGTCTGGGCGTAGACGCAACGTGCCGTGCTGGCTTCCCACACTCTTAACACGCCTGGAAGGAAGTGAGGAGGGGGGAGACAAAGACGTGAGGGGCCAAGAGATCAGAAACCCGGCCGGAGGAGGCTTCCTGCCATCGTGAGCTCGAACCTTTGCTGCCAGCCGTGACGAAATGCAAGTCTTTGTTCAACACGCCAATCTGAGAGAAGTCTTTTTTGCCGGGCAGAAGCATGACACCCTCCACCGCCTGCACGGACAAAAAGACACAATGATGAAGCTGCAGCTCAATCTTTTTTTTTCCTTTAAAAATAAAAAGGATTTAAAACGCTACCTCATAGACTGGGACAGTTCTCTTGGCTTTCCGACTCTTCAGATCCCACACTGTACAGACCTTGTCTCTGCCGGAGCTGCGAAACAAAAAAAAGCGAAGAAGACGCAGTCAGCGCGCGGCTTTCAAAAACGTTCGAGAAGCACACAGCGATTAAAGCTGGCGGCTCATCCGTGTCGGCAGGCAGCAGGAGGACCTGATCATGGTGCTGCCGTCGGGGCTGAAGGCCAGAGAGGTGACGGCGCTGTAGTGGCTCTGCAGGACGCACACACACTCGCTGGTGCGCAGGTCCCACAGCCTGATGCCGCAGTCCAGGGAGGAGGAGAAGAGCTGCAGGCGGTTGGTGTCGGGGTGGAACTGGACCAGGCTGCGACAGCACGCAGGACATTTTTGTTCAGGAAATTTTGTTACAATTATACATACGGTCATCAACAAATGAATTACCATTAACAGTTTTCAGTCTGCTTTCTTAATTTTAGATCTAACAAAACTCTAAGGAAAAACAGTGGGGCTGTATATATTTATTGCATAGAACATCCATTGTAAGTATATTACATATTTTTTCAAAAACATACTACTTACTGTACTACACCCGAGGACCCTTTGAGGTTGTGAGTGCAGTACTGTTTCACCACATCCCAAAGCTTTATGGTTCCATCACAGCCACCTGCAGTTTAACAAGCACAAAAAAAAAACCTTTAGGTAAACACGACAGACCAGGGAGAAACCGACAGACACGATGAATCCTGACGGCGTTGACCTGTGGCCAGGAGGGTGGAGGTGGAGTCAAAGGTCATACTGGCCACGGGCACAGTGTGAATAGCCCTCCAGGTGCGTGTGCACTGTGCTTGCCTCCAGTCCCACTGCTTCAGCAGCAGTGCTCTGCTCGCAGTCACCAGCAACTGGGTTCAGACACACAGCGTGAAAAACACTGACACCAAAATCTTTAACGGGCAGGTAAAGGAAATGGCCGTGGCAGTTGAGGTGTTTTACCTCATCATCGCAGCTGAGTGCGAAAGACGTGATGTCTTCTTGGTCATCCTGAAATCACAAATGTACCACGGTAATAAAAACTCCCTCATGAGAAAATTTAATTCAGGCTTTCTGAAAGAATGTGACTATCATAAAATGTATTTTTGTATATTGAGTTCATTTTCCACACTTAAACCAAATCAATAATTCTTGTGCTGGTTTTCGCCAGTCACTATTAGAAGCAAATTTCTTAAAAAGCTGGGGTGACAGTACGTAAGATATTTCATCATTGTAAGGCTCCTGTGCGTGGACTTACGTGCTCAACACAGTGAACAATCTTTCCCGTGCTGATCTCCAAAACATTGACCCGAGAGCCACAAGTGCAAAAGATGAACTGTTCATCCTTGCTGATCTGAAACAGACAAATGCAAAGAGTGAAAACGAGAAATGCCTGTGCTACACCCATGCTGGCGGTGGGTTTAATTAATCTAAAGCAGAACAAATTGTGAAAGCTCGAGACAAAAATCAACATTCATTAACCACGTTCATATGTCAATGTCCACAAACTGCATGACAGCGTTACTACCAAGATTCAGCGCATATTACAGTGAATTGCAACGCGGACAATTTCAAGAAGAAGAAAAAAGCATCACAAACCCACCTGCACTTTTCCTCCTTTGTAAAAAGGTTCAATCTTGCTGGAAACAGCATAACTGCAAGAGGATATCGACTAGTTAGTGCAGCATTTCACGGCAGACTAGCCTAGCTTGTGCTAGCTCGCCGTCAATGTTCGCAGTCTGTACAAGTCCCGCAGCAATAACTTACTTGGTTTTGAACTGGAGGTTTGTAGTTGCCATCTCGCTCGTGCCGAATGCCGAGAAGGGCTTATCTTGACAACTCTCGGGGGGACGCGAGCAACTTTATTCCTCGCTACACACGTTGCCTCAGCTCAACACATCGCTGCCGCATGTTTGGTAGTTGCGTCGCGCACATTGCGCGTCATCCGAGGGCACTTGACTTCTCATTGGTCGGACAGTTTCTGCCTTTTATTCAACCACAAATTCCACTTTATTTTAGCCACATCACAGGACATCGCGAATATTGTGTTTCTGGATTTAAACAGAACACTCGTAACTCAATGGGAATTTTTTTTTAATTTCATTTCATTTATCACCTTCACTAAATGGTTGCCCGAGCGAGCGGGGCCCAAACAATAGACAGCAGTCGGTGCCATTCAGGGTTTCAAAGTTCCTGTTTGACGTGGGCATGTCGAGCTTTGGTGCTGGACCCGCTGGGAAAGATCGCGTTTGGTTGCGAGAGCCATTCTCTCCTTTCTGCCTGACACACATGTGAAGGTTACAAATAGAAACACGGTCCCTCCTTTGTGTTTTGTCAGAAAGAAAGGGGGGGAGAAAAAAAAAACGTTCATGTGTGTTGTGTTGATAACGTGGGTGTGTGTGTGACATGTGAGAGAGCCGCTATCAGTGGGGTAACGCCAGGAATAAAAACACGGTGGGGAAGAGGCGATGGTGAGTCAGAAAGTGGTTTATTTAATTTATTAACAAGAAACAGTTTATTTATTTTATACATGCTGTTGGCCTCTTTGGTTTTGTTCTACCTTTACAGCTACTTGACATGTTCTTTATATGTGAACGGAAATATAATGTTAAACTTGTTGTCATTGGAAAGATTATTTAAGAAACTTTCCTCGGAAATGTTTTTGTCGTATTCATTAGAATTATGTAATTGGTACAGTAAAAAACAAAACAAAACTATACCTTATTGTAACATGTTCACTAAAAATGTTATAATTATTTACATTTACGTGAAAACAAACTAATTTCAGTAAAAGCACACATCTGTGTTATCTTTCATCTAACCTTCTGGAACTTTTCTGTTTTGTGATCTATTGCCTTTTGTTGAAAACCCGCTGTGAACCTGTTCCAAAGCAATGTAAAGCGAGGTCAAGGCAGCTCTGTCACAGTTCTTAGCGAGTCACTAAAATTAGTTACAGTGGTGGTAGGAAATGATAAGAAGGAGCGTTTTCTTTGCCCACATCCAGGCGGACCTTGAGCTCTCGACCCAGGCCGGCGGCTATGATGTGGAGCAGTTTGTCGAGGCTCCAGACTACGATCTCATCTGCTCAATTTGCCAGGGGGTCCTCAGGTGCCCGGTGAGGGCGGCCTGCCATCACATCTTCTGCAAGAAATGCCTATTGCAGTGGCTGAAGAGGTACTGAATGCAGCTTGGGTCAATACCACAGGCCGAACACAAACACAGCGATGTTCAGTGTTTAAGACTTCATCATAGAGATGAAGTGTGAGATAAACCGGGTTGACTGTTATTTATCCTTTGCAGGCAGGAGACCTGTCCCTGCTGCAGGAAGCATATTAACCCGAGCCTGATCTTCATCATGTTCAAGCTGAGCAAGTCTATCGGATGCATGAAGATCAAAGTGGGTCATAGTTGAATTGTCTTGCTGCAGAAATTCCTTCCTCTTGTGCAGGAGTGTAAACTCTCCTCTTTGCTCGCTCCTCCCGACAGTGTAAAAACGAGATCCGCGGTTGCAAAGAAACCTTTCGCCTCTCGAAGCAGTACTGCCACAGCGTGACGTGCATGTACGAGCTCATCCCATGTCCGTACCAGGGGTGTCGGGTGCAGCTCCTCCGCAGGGACCTGGACACTCACGAGCGCCACTGTGAACACTGGCGCCGGCCGTGCCACATGGGCTGTGGCACCATGCTGTCCCACACCACACAGGCTCAGCACAACTGCTATCAGCAGCTGAGGCTGGAGTACGAGGCCAGACAGAGGAACTACAGGGCCATCGCCATGGCCTTGCAGAGGAAGATGAGGAGGATGCAGAATGCCATGGCGCACTTGAAGCGGCAGATAGGGCTGATCTGCGAGAGCCTGGAGGTGATGGATGGCCTGCACGAGGTAGACGAGGATGACTTTGGAGAGAACTCCAGCGCAACGACGAGCAGTGGCCATAGCCACTGCTAAGGGGTTTGTTATCTCGCTGCTGCTGCTGCTGCTGCTGTCTAAAAATTTTGCACTTGTTTAATCCTCTAAGTTTGTGCTTGAGCATGTACATACAGGCAGTGATTCAAATGTGTGAAGACGTAGCAACGTTGTGCTGTAATTTATATTACTTAATAAAGCAATACATAAAATTGAAGTATTTGATTTTAGAGAAGTCTTGAATTTTTGTTTTGTAAGTGTGACGAAGACAAACTGGGATCAGTTCACTTTCAGGTCAACACATTGGCATCATTTAGAATCATGTGTACACTTCTCCCCACTCCCTTTGGTATATGTAAAAATAATTGTGCAAACTACTAAGGAGAAAACTCTGCGATTATAGAGTTACAATGTTTTGTGAGGTTCTAATTTCTTGCTTTTTTTGCTTTACATGTTTAAAATAAATACAAGTATTTTATATTGTTTTTTGATTTTCTGTTGAGCGTGACTTGGTTTGAACTGATTTATGTTTTAACTGTTTTGTGTCTTTGTATCTATTTTTTTTTTTTGCCGTTGTTAGTACGCCCTATTTTATTAAAAAAAAGAAAATGTAAACCAATGTGTTATTCATGAGCAAAAAAATAAAACTGAAATGGGCTGGTTGTCAGGAATTGAAAAAATGGGATGTCTATTGCTTGACTGTCATAAAAAAATAACTTTTGTAACCGAATGGTTTTTATCAAATACAGAGCCTTAGTATATACAGTATTTTACTATTCACGTACACGTCAGATCCAGTAGGGGCAGTAGTTCGCGGGTTTTGGGTCTTTTGTGAAGTATCGCGATAACACCTCC
This sequence comes from Nelusetta ayraudi, assembly GCF_046127955.1. Lineage (NCBI taxonomy): Eukaryota > Metazoa > Chordata > Actinopteri > Tetraodontiformes > Monacanthidae > Nelusetta > Nelusetta ayraudi. The sequence continues at coordinate 5,342,144 of NW_027466066.1, read as the reverse complement.
GTATAAAAGCCAACGAGACTTCGCACAGGTCTTCTTCCTGTTTTACAGATCACGTAAGTTGAATACATTTTCTCACGCCTGGCCCAATCCTTTATTATCTTAGTCATCGTTAACTTATTACAACCCATTTTACCAACATATTTTCACATGGACATGTTATTGCATAATACTACTCAAATTGAGTAGTTAACTGACGTTGAAAAGGAGCAGTTTGTCAAAATTGAATGAATGTCCCGATCGTCAAACATGGCGGCCATGCGCCTTGGTTTCATTTGATTAAAGTCGACTACTGATTCAGAATTATGTTTCCTATTTCTAAAAATACTTTTTGTCTCACGACTGTACATTTTATTTAACCCGTGCAGCAAATGGCGGACGACGCCGGTGGTAGAGGAGGGTTTCGCGGAGGTTTTGGCGCTGGTGGTCGCGGCCGGGGCCGTGGACGCGGCAGAGGCCGTGGAAGGGGCCGCGGTGCCCGGGGTGGCAAGTCCGAGGACAAGGAAGTAAGTGTATATTATAAGTCGACCTACAACTGATATCAAAGAAACATGATTTGACCAAGTTTCCCCCTTCTGGTAGTGGGTTCCCGTCACCAAGCTGGGCCGCCTGGTTAAGGACATGAAGATCAAGTCCCTGGAGGAAATCTATCTGTACTCTCTGCCCATCAAGGTAAGAGCTATGAGAGTGTGCAACGATCTCTTAGTTACTGCAGTGGCGTGAAGAAGATCAAACTTGTTTGAAAGACTTCTTTGATCTGTTGAAAATCTCTCTATGTTGAGCATCTCTGCAAGGAGTGTAGGATGAGATGTACTGTCAAAACTACCTGCTTCCTTCTGTTTCCTTCTTCATGACATTGTTGTCAAACTTGTTCTTTGTTCATGCAGGAGGCTGAGATCATTGACTTCTTCCTGGGGTCTGCGCTGAAGGATGAGGTGCTCAAGATCATGCCTGTCCAGAAGCAGACCAGAGCTGGTCAGCGCACCAGGTTCAAGGTGAGCCTGCACAAACTGTTGCCTCATCAACGTTTACGTTGCTCTGTAGCCATAATCAAGACGTAACATCGTTGCTGTGGTTGTTCGCAGGCTTTTGTCGCCATTGGTGACTACAACGGCCACGTGGGTCTGGGTGTGAAATGCTCCAAAGAGGTGGCCACAGCCATCCGTGGAGCCATCATCCTGGCCAAGCTGTCCATCGTCCCCGTCAGGAGAGGTTACTGGGGTAACAAGATCGGTAAACCCCATACCGTGCCCTGCAAGGTTACCGGACGCTGCGGTTCCGTCCTGGTGCGTCTCATTCCTGCGCCCCGTGGTACCGGCATCGTGTCTGCACCTGTGCCCAAGAAGCTGCTTATGATGGCCGGAATTGACGACTGCTACACATCGGCCAGGGGCTGCACTGCCACACTCGGCAACTTTGGTAGGACACGTGCACTTTGCTTATCCTTTGAATTTTTCTCCTAGCTCTGCTCAGCTTCACCTACACAGTGGTGTTGTTGTCGTTATCAGGAGAGACATAAACGAGTACTGTAATGCACGGCAGATGGACTTTGCCGATAGTCTCTTCTGTTCCCCTTTTAGTACTCTACAGTTCCTCTTGGTTGCATATGTTAGACACTTGAAGCTCAAACATTTACTCTTAATTTCAGCCAAGGCCACCTTCGATGCCATCTCCAAGACTTACAGCTACCTGACCCCTGACTTGTGGAAGGAGACCATCTTCACCAAGTCTCCATACCAGGTACGATTTAACCATAATTTTATTTCTTGCTTGGTGATTTGAGATTTCTGCTCAATTAATATTTTTACGTTTTGCAATTTCAGGAGTTCACTGACCATCTGGCCAAGACTCACACCAGGGTGTCAGTGCAGAGGGGACAGACTGTCCCAGCAGCACCCTCCTAAGTGTTGAATGAAGAGAACTTTTGAATAAATGTTCTGAAACACCACAAGTGTGCCTCATTTTTTTTTTCTTTTGCTGAAAATTGTTTTCTCTGGAAGTGCTGAGAAATTATCTGCATTTAATGGCAACTAAATTAAGCTATACAAATGCTGGTGGTGCCTCCAAAAACACCATGAAGGTTAAAATTGAAGATGTGTATTAAAGATTTTTCTAGCTAAGGGGTTCTGAATTGCATACACAATTTAATGGCAATACACAAAAGTGTTTTTGACTAAACGGCACTGTGCGCAATCACCTATGCTGGGAATTGAAATTACACTGATGTAAAAGCGGGAAGATGGGTGGATTTTTAGATCCAATTATTTTGGTATTTTTCTTAGTTTGGTGTTACTGCACAGACATTGTCAGGGCAACTATTCTTTGCCTTGTACAGGAGGCAGAGAAAAATACCTAAAACTAACCATGTGTATGTAGCTTTCAAAAAGACAAAACTTACTCTAGATCAGTGTTTCTCAAAGTAGGTGGCGTTCACGGCAGACTTGAAGTGGGGTGCAACTCCGCGGCCGGCTCGTGCCACGCAACAATTGTTTCGCCCTCTGCTCTATTTTCTTTATATTGCGCGAGCGAAAGGGCCAGAGGACAATGAAGAGTTTTCCAGCGCTGATAGAACGTAATCAAACACTATGTGATCGACGCTGCGACTGGTGAGATATTATGACTTAGCGCACGCAGCGCTCAACGTCATCCCGTGTGGCAGGTAGAAAATGTGTTGTCGCATGACTGATGTTGATGTGGTCAATTTCATCAAAACAAGACCCCTGAAAGCGCTGCTATTCTCTGCACTTTGTGAGGAGATGGGAGCACAACATAAAGCTGTGTTGTTTCACAGCGAGGCCAGGATGGTGGATGTTACAAAAGTGGTTTGCCAAAAAAAGTTATTTGCACAGTAGAAAAGTGAAAGGAGTATTCTTGTTTAAAAAGTAATGTTCAGGATTTGATGTCACAAAGAGTGATTTGCTAAAGTTGTTTATTTGTACAAAATAAATGATTTCATAAATGAAGAGAAAAGTGAAATGAATGTGAAATAAATGTTCATGATAAAAAAAAAAGAATGTTGGTTTTGATATCACAAAAAGTGGTGTGCCAAAGGTAAAACATTATTTGCACATTTATGTTGTTTCAGTGAATTTGAAAAAACCTATTTTGTCACCATTTTGGCTTTTTGGGGGGGCATGAAAAATCCCAAGGTGGGGCGTGACAGAGAAAGTTTGAGTCACGCCCCAAACTTGCCATGCAAGTCTATGGGGTGAAAAGTCAACTTTGTCCTTGAGAGACATGGGGCCACTTGCAGGTTCATCGGGATCCCTCAAGACACAGCCACGTCAAATTTGGGGCTTCTAGCCCATGAGGAACCCCGAAACCCTAACCCTAATTCCAGCCTTATCGCTAACCCTAATGCCATGCAAGTCTATAGAGACATGGGATTACTTGCAGGTTCATCGGGATCCCTAAAGACACAGCCACGTCAAATTTGGGGCTTATAGCCCCAAATTTGGTGGGGCGGGGGGCATGACAAATTTTCTTCCTCCAAGGTGGGGCGTGACAGAGAAAGTTTGAGAACCACTGACTCTAGATCACATAAATTTATTTTACATTATTACATGAGACTGACGAGAAAATTATTAAGCAGTCTGAGCTGCCATTCGTTCTTTCTGCTTCATGAGGCATTTCCTAGCGCTGGCGTACGCCCCCAGGTCTCCATCTGAAATAGAAAGCAAAATTTAGTTATGCAATTGTAGGCTTGAGCGTTTGTTAAATGGTTCTTAGCTGCCTATGTAGTTGTGTTGCATATAGGTCTTCAAACATGGTCACTTACAGCGAGCCTGGAAGTTCTTTGTAACCTCGGTGAACTCCTGCAACTCCTTGGTACAGTTCTGCAGGTAGCTGTGTCCCTCCCTCTGCTGACAGGCCCTCAGACGCTCCTGGACCACCTTCACAATCTCCTGGTCTACTTTGCTGAGAGGGAAAGACAATCACAGGGTGATACAGGATAAACTGAATTATCAGTCAAGATAGCTGCAAAGGCAAGGTACGACATAAACCCCTCTACTTGTATGCAGAATGGATCAGTTCACTGTAGAAGTATGCAGAAAGCTGTGGTGCAACTGCACGGTTGACCAATGTTGCTGTTTTGAAGAATTGGCTAAGCAAGTCTAGCACTGTCACACTTTCTCATTTTGAGCCTGGATACCTTACTTTAATGCATGCAATGGATTGGTGTTCACATGGCCGCAGACAGCTTCATACACTGGCAACACGTCTGAGCAAGTGCCCTCTTGCAAGATCCAACTTACTAGTCCCTCCTCCACTGCATCTCAGCCTCGTAGTAGCAGGTATAGTCGCCCTCCTGGCACTCAGTCAGGTCGGGAACACGCCGGAACTTCTGGTGGTAGTACACGAGCTTGTTTTTGGACCGGATGCTGTCAACAACATCTGACGAGAGGAAAATGTATTTTACTGCAGGGGGCCAAAGAGACCCGCACAGAGATTTCACACGTCATAGAAACGGCACTAGCTAGCATTAACAACTCGCCGTGGGATGCACACGAAGACATCGACATCTGTTTGTTATTGACAAGTCTTCACTTCCTGATAATGACTGTGATAATAACCCAAGTGGGGACAGTTGTAGCAACGTTTCGGTGTTTAAATCACCGGTCGCGTCTTCACCCTTTCCCACAACTGTGTTATGCTAGCTTGTTAGCAACCTTAGCTTTCGTTACCTCTGAATGTGGTGACCGGGAGGTCCACAGAGTAGTAGAAGAGTTTTGACAGAATCACAGCCGGGTTCGGCAGTGCTGTCTGTTTTTCCGCAACCGGAGTCTGCCGAGGAGGCTCCGGGTACGCTCCTTTATCATGGTCCGTTGGCATTTTTCAGCAAGACACAATTCGACCTCGACAGCTCTCCTTCCAGGCGACGCATGCGCAGGAGACTCCACACAATGGCGATCTAGAGGTCATTAAAAATAAAACAGGACTTTTATTCAGTGACTCGTTCTCTCTCTTATGGCATTTCTAATAAAATAAATGTGTTTTATTTCTAAATATTTGTGTTAAAAGGGATTTCGGCAGTGAAGAAATTATTTATTTTAACACGCTGGTCAAAGGGTAAAGGTCACGGGTAAAGCTGTAGTACTAACAGTAGTGCAACAGGTGGTGCTACCGACAACCGCTGATTAGATTATAATTCATTAAAGGTTCTATATATGTCGGTTCTATTACTTTTGATTTGTGTATCCTGTTAAAATTACACCAGAACATTATTTTTCTTTTAAAAAGCTGACAAAATGATCTGAAAAACATTATTTCTGAACAATTGCAAGATGAGCAGTTACATTCATGAGTTTTTAAATGCAGTAATATGCTGCAGTAGTAATTGTGCCTGTGGAACATTTGTCATTTAATGACAGAGAAACAAACAGGCCGACGGTACAGGCGGATGGCGCCCTGATTTAAAGAAACATTATTGTTCTCCTTCTCTGCCCTTTCTTGGTCTTGTGGTTCCTGTCCACTGGTTCTCTCTCCACCACCTCGGACCCCCGGAGCTGACACTCTTATGAACTTGGCATAGATTGCCTTGTTTGAAAGTGAATACAGCTCCTCAAGCAGGCCAAACACTAAATTAGAGCCCTTAAACTGAGTCACCTCATGTGTGACCATCACCTCAGCACTCATTCCTCTTTCTTTCTCTCCACTGGACAGTGTGTGGACATGGTCAGTGCTCCTCCTTATATCTTATATATTTTATCTTATACATAGTTGCTTTATTTGCTTTTATTGGCATTTTTAAATGGAATTCTACGTTTGTCCATATTTGTGCCTCTTAACTGATCAGTCTTTGCAAATAAAGAAAAACCATGTGATGGGATTTATTTCGTATTCAGAAGGTAAGACATTAGTAGGTTTGTAGGATGATGAAAATCTTAAAAATGGAACTGTAAATCTGACTTGCAAACGTTCTACTGCATTCCTTTGGCTTTTCTATAGAGAAGATCACTCCTTTTCGATATCCAACACATCTGAAACTCTTAGTGTTCTGAAATCCTTAGTGTTGGTTGGAGCAAAGTATTTTAGCATTACTTACTTTGTCTTCATACCTCAGGTATTGACGCTAGTATTCCTGGACTCTTGCCCTTTTCCAGTCTCATCGGAAGTTCCATGCGCCCCGACATGGACACATGGGCTTCTTGCCCCACAAGCGAAGCAAGAGGCACCGGGCCCGGGTGCGCACGTGGCCCAAGGATGATCCCAGCCATCCAGTCCACCTCGCTGGCTTTTTGGGCTACAAGGCTGGCATGACCCACACGCTTAGGGAGATGCACCGCACTGGCCTCAGTACGTGTGGCAGGATCTAATGCAGTGTTTGGGTTGGGAGAGGATACACTAGTTTGAAATGTAATGACTGAAATGTGAAATGAAATGCAAGCCAGTTTGTTTGTCTGTTTTTGCCCGCAGAACAATCAAAGAGAGAGGAAGTGGAAGCGGTCACCATCATCGAAACCCCTCCGGTCATTGTAGTCGGGATTGTGGGATACATCCAGACCATCCATGGCCTTCGCTCTCTCAAAACCATCTTTGCGGAGCATCTCAGTGATGAGTGCAAGCGCAGATTTTATAAAAACTGGTGTGGGCAATCGTCCGTGGCCTCGTCTTGCATTGGCTACTCCTGACCTGCACTGGGTCTCAGGTTCGCTCTTTCCCGCTTCAGGTACAAGAGCAAGAAGAAGGCCTTCACCAAGTACAGCAAGAAATGGCAGGATGAGACGGGACAGAAACAGCTGGACAAGGATTTTCACAGGATGAAGAAATACTGCACAGTGATCAGGGTTATTGTTCACTCCCAGGTAGGCCAGCAATGACAGCTGACATCTGAATCTGAAGGAGATTAAAGAAAAACACACTGCAACTCTGCTTGAGTCTATTCCTGCGAAAGGGCAGAGGAGTTTGAGTCCTAAATCCCTCTGATGCCTCTGGCCAAAACAACTCAGACCACGGTCCAGGAACTCTTGGGGAAGGGGGAGTTTCAAATAGCAGTTTAAAAATAATTTTCTGGGCAGCACTTGGCTTCTCATCCAGGCTTTGCCAGGGGACAATATTCATGGCTTGCAGCCCTTTAACATTCCTGCAAGACTTAGCATTTCTGCAAATTTCTCAGCGTTAAATTTCATAAAATGAGTTTACATCTCTTTTGTTCTTTGGCTCTATAATTACTTTTTTCCACGTGCTTTTCCACTTCCAGATGCGACTCCTTCCCATTCACCAGAAGAGGGCCCACATCATGGAGGTGCAGCTAAATGGGGGAAGCATCTCGGACAAGGTAGACTGGGCCAAGGAGCACCTGGAGCAGGCCGTGCCAGTCTCGGCTGTCTTCTCCCAGGACGAAATGATTGACATCATTGGGGTCACCAAAGGCCACGGCTTTAAAGGTCGGAATCAAGCTCCAATTGGTTGCTGATGTTTTAAAATAAATCATCACTGACGGATCCCCCCCCTGTCGCTGGCCCCCCTGCAAGAACAGGTGTGACGAGCCGCTGGAACACTAAGAAGCTTCCCAGAAAGACTCACAAAGGTCTGAGGAAGGTGGCGTGTATCGGGGCCTGGCACCCAGCCCGCGTCGGATACACCATCGCCCGTGCTGGTCAGAAGGGCTACAACCACCGAACTGAGATCAACAAGAAGGTTGGTGGAACAGCCAGGCATCAACTACGAGTTTTTTTTTTTTAATTGAGTACATTCTGAAATGTTTACCTTCATACTCCTGTCCTCAGATATATCGCGTTGGAAAGGGTGTGCACATCCAAGATGGAAAGGTTGTCCGGAACAATGCCTCCACCAGTTACGACACCAGCCAGAAGACCATCACACCCATGGTAGTGCTTTTTTATTGTCATGATTTGGAAAACAATTGGCAACCGATCCGACCCAAAAGTTAAAATTGTTATGCTGCATCATTATAAGGTCTTCATAAAGGGTGATTGCTAATTTTTCTTCTATTTACCACTTACTTTGTCTGAAGGGAGGCTTCTCTCACTATGGTGAGGTGAATAATGACTTCCTAATGGTGAAGGGCTGTGTGGTCGGTGCGAGGAAACGAGTCCTCACCCTAAGAAAGGTCTGCATTGATATGCGTTTTTTTTTTCATTTTATCCTCAATTCACGTTAACTTTAAATAGTTCCTAATGAACTCTGTGACTGTATTTCCGCACAGTCTTTGCTGGTGCACACATCTCGCAAGTCCAAAGAGACCATCGAGCTGAAATTCATCGACACCACCTCCAAATTTGGTCATGGACGCTTCCAGACGGCCCAGGAGAAGAGAGCTTTTATGGTGAGCGGGAGAAGGCTCAGCTCTCTTTTATTTCCCTTTTTTTAAATCATCCAGCATGCATTGCTTTAGCTCGGACTTCTGATTTACCTACAGGGGCCACTGAAGAAGGACGCCGTTAAATCGAGGCCACCGCCTTTGACAGAGGAAGTCTGAGAAGAAAACAAAAAAAAACCCACAACGGAATAACAAAGCCAAAATTCAACCATTTGGCTCGGTGTTCCATAAAAAAAAAGGCTTTGGTGAAAGTTCTGTGTTGGTCTTTTTAACTACACAAGGTGCAATTCCAATTTGTAGTTTTGCAGGAAGAATAAATATAATGGATGTTTTGGCTGTTTCTTTTTTTATTTCTTTGACTATTAAAAAAAAACACGACCCACTAATTTCAGTCAGTTAGAGATCACAACCAACAGAAGCATCAATAACATCTTCATAACTGTCGTGTAAATGCTGAGTAGTCACAGTCACATTCATAAAACATGGCATTGTTATTACATTGTTTTTGTTTCCCGCGTTCCGCACCTCTTCGTCAGCAGTGGCAATAAATACTTCACAGCTTTTTGCCATCAGAGATGCAGTTTGATTCTTTTTCCAGCAGGTGAAGCCGTTTCTGCAGTCACACACGGTTCAGGGGGGACTCTGCCATGCTGCAATGTCCCGGTTGCACCAGGAGGTGTTCTGGATTTTGTGACAGTCATCAGTCATCTGGCCCTCGTCGGAGGCCACTACTCTGACAGGTAGTCCTGGGAGTCCACGGACGACTGTTTTGATGTGAAGTGGTCTGAGGAATGCTGAGATGCGACTGGATTTTCCAGGGCGGATGTCATCAGGGGGAGATATAGGTCGTCCATATTGGGCATGACAAACACTTTCTGGTGAGGAAAACCAGAAGACAGTTGGTGCCATGACGCTTTAGGTCGTACTGACTTCCTGATGAAGCACAACAGACGGACTGACCTGGAACTCGCACTGCAGCTTTTTCTCAATCCACTCGGTCACATTGGTGAAGGTGACCTCCCGCTCCCCGAGAGTGGGGCGCACATTGAGGTCCAACCTGGGAGGTGTGCGGAAGCTGTACCTGAGGGAGGTGGACTGTGTGAGGGACAAGGAAAATAAGCTTTGATGCAGGCTACCGTACGAAAGTGAGGCTCAGTACCATATCCTGTCAGTAGGGGGAGGAGGAATGTTGATGGCCAGAGTGCCGGAGAGCTCTAGGACCTCCACGCTGAGCATTAGAGGCATGTTGGACACCTCAGCTATCTTCTTCCGGATGAACTCGTTTTCCGTGGCTTTCTGGAAGTACTTGGACTTTGCGATTTTGTCCACAAACCTCAAGATCTTCCGACCCGTGCTGCCGCCAGTGTGCCTTTGGGATGACAAGCGCAGGAAAACGAAGCGCAGGAAGTTACGAAGCTTGTAAGAGTGAGAAGCAGAAATCTTAGTAATTGCTGCATCATGCTGCAGTTTTGTGATCAGATTTGAACTCTGGTAAACTTGTGTATTTACCCTTCAGTCACCACGGGTGGGCTTTTATCCCCGACACATCCCTGGGGCTCAGTGGGAGGGGCTTCTTCCTCGTCAGACGAGCCTGCGCTCGATGACTCTTCATCACTGTCCGCCAGTATACACAATCTGGGCTTTGAACTAAAAAACAAAAAACAAAAAAACCACACACACAAACACCACCTCTTGAGCGCAAACGTCCGGCTGTAGGTGAACGTGAAGAAGCGGGGAGCCGAGCGGCGCCTCACCCGACTAGCAGCGTCTCCTGGATGTTGTGGGCCTCGTCCTCTCCGTCTTTGCCCAGCTTGCACAGGTTCATCTTGGTCTCCAGGGTCATCTGAAGGCAGCCTGTGTACAACACCTCCAGCTCCAGCCACAGGCCTTGGAGCAAAATGTAGACGAGTCAGTCGATTGCACATATGTGTCATTGTCGGCTAAGCTTAAGGTAAGGACAAGCCAAAGTGGCGTCAGTGCAACAACAGCATGCAAACATCTCCAGTGTAAATGTACCCCTGCTGTCCAGTGTAGGCGTGGAGGTGCTGAGGACTTGAGGTAGACATGTGCCCATGTCCAGATCGGCCAGGGTCAACTCATTCATGAAGTACGGCAACTAGAAAGAGACAAAAGAAGAGCCTTTCTCAGTTAATATGCATTGTAAATGTGTGTGACTGACGGCGTGAATCACATTATTTGCGTGAACAAGTTGGACTTGTGTCATGTATAAGAGAAAGAGATGATCACTTTGGCTTCACACGTTTCCTCACCTTTATCTTGCCGAGCTTCTTCTGGATCTTTTGCGCCACCTGGTCGCTCCAGTACCTCTCCTGGAGAAAGTCCCAGAAGATCCGTCCCACCAGCGAGTTCACCCACATCGGTTCAATCTTGGCGGAGAACCCTGCTGCTGCCGCCGCTGCCGCCGCCGCTGGACCAGCAGTGGGCTCGGCTCCTCCGTGGCTCCCTGATTCGTCCTCGTCACTGTGCGGCTGCAGGAACAAGTCATGTTAGTTGATAAAATAGATATTTAAACTCTTTCAGCCCCTATGATAGCATGTTGACAGAAATGATGGATGCTCACTTCCTGCATACTTGAGCAAAGCCGACTATGTTTATTTATTTACTGCACTTGAATCAATTTATTGCATTTGAAGTTCATTCTTTTTTTTGACTGTATGATTTTCTCCCTGTGGCGACAAGCACAACTGCTGCTTTGCTTTGCTCACAACCGGTCATCTGTCATCACCACAAGTTGATTGCTGCTACTGACTGAATTGTTAATCTTTTGTTGTCTTTGATTTATCGGCGCAGTTGGATTGACCTCAGCGCCGGATAAAGCAGTCTCAGTTTATCCAAAAAAAAGGCCAGATGTACGATTACAAATATTGCTTGTCTGTTTTATAATCCATCCCAGTGTGTCTTAATGCACCAACCTCTAAATATCAGGTAAAGTTTTGTTTGTTTGTTGAATAATTTATTTACTTATGACAGTATTTATTTACTTTGACATGCAAATCCCAAAACACAGACGCCAGGATTAGCATCTGGGTCAGGTTTGCTACTGATGTCAGGTCCCATTAATATCACTCCAGCCTCTTTGACACCTGATATTTCTGCACGCTGACGCTCAGCCTGCTCGGCAGGAAGGAAGTGTTTTTCGCTCACTCAGCTCGTGCAGGGCACAACAATGAAACGGCAGCTGAAATCGACCAGGGCCTGCGTTTGTTTTTCTCTTCTTTCAGAGAGAGAGAAAAGGGAGGAGAGCAAATGAATTTGCAAAACAGTTTGCATATGTGATTTCCTAGAACGGTCACGTGGATCAGAGGATGTCACCAAGGACAAAGTGGTGAAGGGGATTTTGATTTTGAGCAAACTATCGCTTTAAGTTGAGAGGTGCCCTTTGACCTTCTTGTGCAAAGTGGGGCTCCCCTCGCCTCGGGCGGGGCTGCTAGTCTGTGAGACCATCAGCTGAGTCATGTAGGCGCTGTAGTCCAGCAGCGTCCTGGCTCTGGTGGCTGTGGGAGGGTCGTGCAGCCCCTCTGTGCTTTCCCTGGGGGCGTCACCACCACATGAGGCCTCTGAGAGGGGGAGAGAGATAAAGAGAGAGAGAAACGACAGCCATGAAGAGCAATCCAGCGAGGTGGGGCGTCAGTTTTTTCCTCACAGTGTCTCTCGCTCCTACCTGTGTTTTCCTCACAGCTCACGCTGCACTTGGTGCCAGTACGCGAGGCCGACAGGAAGTGCTGGAACCACTCCTCCTTCTCTCGTCCGGTGCGGCCGAACAGGTAGAGGGTGACTGGGAGCTGGCGGTCCGCTGCCGCCTGACCCTCCACCCTCTCCCACTCCTCCTCCTGACCATCAAGCACGCGCTCCTCCCCGACCTCCCCCTCGTCCAGTGTGATGCAGATGGGGTACTTCCTGTTCCACAGCCGCTTTCGGGCCAAACCGGGCGGCAGCAGAGACACCTGGGATGCAAAATTCAGGGAGACAGAGAGAAAGTTGCAGCGCAACTCTGAAATCTCACGCATCCATCCTGCCAGAATCTATCAGAAACCGTTTTTAATTAGCTTTGCCGCTAATTGGATTCAGTGACGAGTGAGCTTCAATTTAGTTTGCGACTAAACCCGAAAGTGAATGCTGGAATCTGCCGCTGATACAACCAGAAGAAGAAGAGGAAGAAGAAGAAGAAAGAGGAAGTAGAATCTCACAAGGTAATTTCAAATCAGGCTGCTGCTAAAGACATTAGCATGGATGCTACTGTAGCAGCTGTACAGAACTAAACTAAATGCATTGTGCATTTAAAGAAACACAAAATGGCATCAAAGACATTGTCAAGGTGGTTTTAAGTTTTATCAGAAGCCCTCTAGATCACAATGATAGAAGGAAAAAGTGTTTTCTGACTGGTAGAAACTAATAGGGCTCATAACATTGCCAGCATTGATTTGACTATATGATCTCCTTGGTCTGTCTTGTTAATGGAAGCTATTGTCAAACGCCTCCAAACGAGTGAATGTTACAGAAGCACTTTTATTCAGAGCGTCATCGCTTCATCCGTGATCCTCCTGCCCTTTCATTTCAGTGTCGAATGACGATCGGACTGCAGACAGACGAGATTGAACAGTTCATGAAAGGGGTCACCTTGCTGCTGCGTTTCAAACCCGTCCCACACACACCAGGCGCAGTTTTCTTTTTGCCCCCCCCTGGGATCCACGGATGAGAAATAGTCCCGTTGCAGTGAGGACGCTGACCTTACTGTTAGCCAGCTGGTATGTGCGTGTTCGTGACAGCGAAGCCTCGTGGGGCACCTCGTCAAAGCTCGCCCACCGCGGGATGTTGGCCTGTGGGTGTCCGAGGCACAGCCTGCCGCCCTCCAGGGCCACGTGGACCGAGTGCATGAGGGAGGGGTGGAAGCTCTCAGGATCATAGCTGTGCGTCTCATTCATCCAGCCCTGGAAGAGACAACAAGAAAAACTTCAAAAACACCACCAAGCGTCTCAGACAAAGTCGCCGGCAGATTACTTCTCCCCGCTGGATCACATCAAAGTGGCTCCATTTCTATTTTAGGTGCGTCCAGGTGCCAACTGCCTCAGCATGGATTTCAGAAAATATGCCGATTCAACTATGGCTGCACCCAGTGAATTGAAACCCAAAGCGAGGAACAATGCCACTCAGCAGGATTTGAAACGCGAGACGCCCGTCTGTCTCATTTAACAGCGTGGACGCTCATCACGCTTTTAGCGACTCATCCGCCTTGTCTGAAAGCGCCAGGGCTGTGTTTATTGATGCACAAGGCCCGTACGAGGGGCCATTATCGTAACAACCCACTCTCAAGATGCTGCGCCGATTAGCGGTGCACAGTAATTGCTTCAAAACATGTCCATTATGCACAAACAATAGCGGCATCTTCTTACGCTTTCACCACTGTCGGCTGTTGTGATTTTACTGCCTGCCGAGCTACATCTGTAGCATAAGTGCAACAGGAGAAGCACTTAGGAGCAGGATTTCAGTTGACAACGCCGGACAGAAATAATGCAATGCATTGGTCCAAACAAGAAGCACATTTTCCAATATCCATGTTATCCAATCACCAATACGTCAGATCTTTGGTTCTACTTCCATAGAGTAAGAACCGGCACTTCCCATGCAATACAAAATTTACCTCACCAATGTTTTCTCAGTTATAATACGACGTGAACCCGCACAGAAATGTGGGGGAAAAAAATCCATCTGCGGCCCTTTGTGATGTCACAGCTGTCAGTTTTTGTCTCTTAAAAATAATCCATCATTGAACACTGCTCCACAAGAGTTCAGGGTTTAAAAAAACTAAGAACATAATGGCTGTAATATGGAACATTTAAGAGTGTTTTGCACTCAACAACACCTCCACCAATTTTTCTTCCCCATTGCTTGGATTGCAGACTCAACTCCTCCTTACCTCCAGTGTTTTACCATCTGTGAGCTCTCCATCAAGATCATCCACGAGCTGTCGTCTGGATCTGCTCCACCGGTCGCCTCTTTTGCTCCTTTTGGACAAGCTTCTTGGCGCAAACGTGAACACCATGAACAAACCCAACATGAAACCGAGTGCCACCCCAACCGAGAGGCCCGTCAGATACGGAGGAAGCGGCAGCACCAGGAAGCTGTAGGCCAGGAGTGCCACCGGGAGGAGCCAGTGGAGGGGCAGAGGTGAACTGGGCACCTTGACTTTAGGCTGGGAGATAGTTCTGTCTCCACTCTGGAGCTCCACCACCTGGATCACGTCTCCGTAGGTTTGGATTTCGAGACGTCTGTCGGCGGAGGACTTTGACGTGCAGCCTCTCGGTGATGGGTCGCAAACTTCTCTATGTTCGCCATCGGCCTTCCGGCATCTGAGGCCCACATCTTCGTCTCTCCCGCAGCATCCCATGCAGGCTCTGCCTTGCTTGGGGCTGGAGCTGGAGCCTTCGTCGCTCATCATCTTGCTCAGCACGCTCAGTGGATCCTGCATTGCCTCCGAGAACTTCCTCCGCGTGTCCTCCAGCTCCGCGATCAGCAGGCTGCCGCGGGGCTCGGTGGCGGCCGCGGAGGAGACAGCTGGCGATGACGGGCACTCGTCGCTCGGCTGCAGCTCCACTGCCTCGGGCTTGGCCTCGGGGATCTTAGGCTGGGTAAGCTGCTTCCAGGGATACAGGTGAAGCTTGGAGTCCGACTTGGAGAGGTTGACCTCCGGTTCGACCCGCCGAGAAATCTCTGTGCTCAGGGACTTGACCAGGCTGAGCAGCGGTTTGCCCCGCAAGGAGCCGCCTTTGCTGGGCTCCAGGTCGGTGGAGGAGGACTTGACCAGGTTGTTTGTGACGAGGTGACCCGCCGCCACGACCGATGACAGGTCGGCCAAAGAGCCCGGCGACGAGGGCGAGTGAGGCAGGAAAGGCGCCTGGCTCCGGTAGCCTTGGCTCAGGTCTAAATCCATCCCCAGGCTCAGGTCCGGCTGACTCTCTCGGCCTTGCGGCTTGTCTTTGGAGAACGCCACGATGGGACCTTGGTTGCGGCGGTCCAGGCTGAAGAAGAGCTTGCTGTCATCCATTGCGACCCTCAAACAGGAGCTGGGTTGTGGTCACTGAAGCGCATTGTGGCGCTGCTGCTGGCGGCCATGCCCCTCCTGGTGAGCGGTGCAACTGTGGAGAGAAATGAAAAATATATGAACAAACAACACAACATTTAGCCTGCGTGCTCTGTTACCTCATCTTGCCCTAATAATCTCCTCCTCTTCCCTTTCACCTCTTCACTCTTCTGTATAATTTCCCTTCCGTCTGGATTGTCCTTTCCCGGTTCCGGCTGCAGGGACTGGCTGTATGCATGCGTATGCAAGACCACATGAGCGCTTTGTTTCTTTGTTTGAGATACCTTAATCCCACAGTGACAGCTAATCCCAAATTAGCGCCTGTTATCCAACTAATTAGCTTTGTCTGTGTCCAGGCTTGGTCTTCATGTGTTATCTTACATTACAGCTTTCTTTGACAGCATTTTTATCCTTTTGAGGGCAAAAATGTGATTCTTATCCTTGGCTGTATTTTTCAAGAGTCAAGTGGACATAAAAACCACTCATATAATATCAAAATGTATTTTAATATACGTATTTACAAATTAACTATTTACAAATCTACTGTATAAAGTTCATATCCTCCTTTAAAATAAATCAAAGGAATTAAAACTAAAATGTTTCCATGCTTTGAAAAGAAAAAAAAAAGCTGTCACCTTTACGTGCATAACTCCCCTTTCTAAATATGCAGACAGTCATTTATTTCCGTGCTGCTTGCAAAATTAAACAACCCTGCAGTTTCCTCTCTGATCTCGCTGTACTTTTTTTTGGCAAGGTAATAATTTTAGCAAGGTACTGAGCTCTCCGTCAAATCTAATAATACAAAAACGCTGTTGGCTGCGCCCCAGAAAACTCTGTCACAAATCAGTTTCCACTTTAGAGTCAATTATGATCAGTTCACAGTGCCGACAGGGAGCGGAAGGACTTTGGTCCTCTGGGGAACAGAGAGCCGTCAGAGGTCACAACTGTGGATAAACTCCATCAGGATTCAGAATAATCCATCACTGATTTGTTCTTTTCAAGTAGAAAATCAAAAACATTTAAAAACACGAAAAGTGAAAATGTATATTAACTCAAATGAAAATACTGGAAAACTATGCACGGGTGTAAGTGTAAAACCTTACAATATAAAACAGAAAAGTGTTATTAAATATTGTGTATTATAGAAATAAATTATACAATAAATGTGTGAGCAGCTGCAAGTTGTTCTCTTATTGTGCCGAAAGAAGCATTGAAATCTGAACAACAGAACAAAAACATTGACTCAAACATGACCTTTCAATCCTGTTAGAAAGAACTCAGGGTGACAGAGGCAAGTGAAAACCCAGGGAAACTGCTGAGGCATGTCCAAAGCCATGAGATGGCTTTGCTGGGTGGTACGAGTCTGCCACTCATTCTCCTGAGGTATGATTCCCTTTGTGCCCATTTGACGACATTCGCGTTTTAAAACTGTTCAGTGACGAAGGCGCCGTTGACGGTGACGCTGAACATTTGCGCTAATTGCTTTCCTGTCCTTAAACCGCTATTTGACCCTGATGAGTGACACATTTGGCACTGCTTACGTGTGCGCGCGCCAAATGACATGTCTCGCCAAGAGCTCACTGAGCCAAAGTTAATTGATTGTTTATTGTGAGACAATTGCAAACAATCTCTCAGGGGTGAGGGATTGGTTGGTGCTCTTTCAAGGCCTGGTGAGATGTGAAATTCACCTCACATGAATTTCAAAAAACAAAACATCTTTTATGTTTTTAGCTGTGTAGACTCTGAAAGCGCTAATATGCTCACAACATTGTGGAAATTTTCCTTTTACAAAGTCACAAATGGCTCTAACATCTCTGCAGGTAAGTGACAAAAACTTAGTCATTATGTACCTTGTTTTTGTCCCCTTCCAACCAAGCTGATCAACTGGAAGGCCCAGCAGCTCAATTTTGGCAGCAAGTCAATACTGAACATTTTTGTGGAGTGCTTTAAACAGAGGACTAAGTATGCTCTTTTCTTGAAATTTAGAGAGCTTTTCGAATTAATAGTGCATGCAAAATAAATGTAAATGTTTTTGACAGTAAAAGCTGTATTTCCATTGGAGCTTCTTACTGCTCATGAGTTAAAGTTCGTGAACTTGGAAATATATATTTTAACCGTGTATTCTAACTACCCAGCTTTATTCCCACAGCAGAAAGAGCAAATAATTCATTCAAATGCTCAGATTGTTTTTTTTTTGGTGCCCTTTCAAACATGTGAGACAAAGCATGCACGTTAGCAGCAAGCCAAAAATCCAACATTCTTCAAAGAAGACTGCAAACAGAGGGCTAAACACAGAGCGTTTCCCAGCGTTGTCGAGAGCTCTATGAAAAATTGATAATGTGCGGTCGCTCCACTGCCGCTCGAGAAACTCGAGAAAATCAAACAAAAACGTGTGGACGACGAAGGGGGACCTTAACAGCCCCCTGCACCCTTCACGGATGCAGAGCCTTCGCAGTGAGATTCACAAACTGTGCTGCGGCAGAAACTCTTACCTGAGGTGACACGTCCGAGCAGATGCTCCTGAGCTCCTGTGGCGTATCATTGCTTTCAAGTGCGGGCTGCAGTACTCGGTCTGCATGCTGCAGCGCGCTCCACCACTCGGGGCTGCGCACCGTCCACCGGCCGCAGGCACTCACTTATCAGCAGAGTCCAGACTGACTGAGGCACATCATTTTGCTGCAACATAGCCGCCACTACTCCGAAAGCTTTACATCCCCTTAAAAAAAAATAAAAAATACGAAAAGAAAATGTGCGCAATTTCCCCCCCTGCGGGGTGCGTCAGCGGCCCAGACGTCGCTTGTCTCCGTTCGCTCCAGGTGGCTTGGGACCAACCGCAGAATAATGTGATTATTGGCGTCCTGCGTCTGACTCGACTGGAAACTGTAATCCAGATTAGAGCCCTGGGACGAACACGTTGCCAAAGCGACTCTTCCTCTCTGCGCTCAGCCTCCAAACAGTCTGAGCTCAGCGCCTCCGCACCGCACTTATATAATTTCATGACCTGGAAAAAAAACTAATTCTTTCATCCAGGAGCCATTCCCCAACACCTCTAACCTTTAACGAAATACCTTTTTTTTTTAATTTTTAATTTTTTTTTTTTTTTTTTTTTTAAAAGAAGTTACAAATTCTGTGATCTGCTTTCGGTTATTCTATATATTTTGTCTGACCTTTAATGAATACTTTCGACGCATCCATTTGAACTGGTGCTCATTCTAGGGGAACTATGTCCACTAGTAGCTAACTTAAAGTTTTTATCGCTATATAGTGACTGAGTGATACTCATCATGCCAATCACCATGTTGATACTCATGTCAATCAATCATGCTTGACATGAGAAATTATAAGGAAAAGTTTAAACAACTGGAGCAGTTCAAGTGAACGTGAGCAAGTGTTTCTCACCAAAATGTATTTAATCGGCATACGACTATTATCTGCACTCATTATTGACGTTGTAGTATATTTATTAGTTCTTGGATATTGATGAACAGTGTTGTTATTTAGAGCTAACAAGATAGTTTTAATTTGAGTTCGTGTTTATTCTGAAGGTGACGAACGTTGTTTCTTTGCAAGTATGTAACAATTTTCACCTGATTACAAATTAAAACACTAGTGATGATATTTTGGGGCTCTGCTGCCACCTAGAGGTCCCATTGCCGGACGGTCGTTGTACGTCAACGAGTCACGGAAAACAGAAGCTAGTAATTTAGAGGTAATTTGTTGTCTCTTATTATGGGAAAACGCGAAAGAAAAAAAAAAGGCATGCACAATATTAAATGTTTTTTTTTTTTGGGGGGGGGCGGCGAACATACCATCATATTAATGTCGCCACATCTAAAACACAAAGTAAAAAACGGCGACTTTAATTAGTGAGTGAATGAGAAACACCTGCGTTAATTCGACAAGCTGGCACGTACAGCTTTTTTGCTATTTGAGACGCATGCATTACAGGTAAGACTAACATGTTTCAAGTTTCAAATTTTCATTTTCAGATGCACTTGTTTGACGTGGCAGTGAAAAAACAAAACAAAAGACATTTAAAACTTTGATGAATTCCTTTTTGTGGCGGTCTAATTTCTCGCTGGTGTCGAAACCAGTATTTTTCAACCGTTGTGCCGCGGCACACTAGGGTACCGTGAGATAATGTCAGATGTACCGTGAAAAATTAAACAATTTCACTTAATTGGTCAAAAAACAACAACAAAATTATTCCATTGTGGAGTGACTGTGTATTAAAAGGAATGTAGGCCTATTTTATTCCTTTAATTCCTCCCATGATATCTGCTTTCAGTGTATCTAAACAGGCCCAGGTTTCCCACTGAGTGAGTAAAACAAACAAATAGACTGTATTGTCATTATGAGGCTAAAACGTGTCATGTTATAATATTTTGGTTGATGGTGTGCCATGGGATTTTTTTTCAATGTACAAAATGTGCCGTGGCTCAAAAAAAAAAAAAAAAGGTTGGGGAAAAAACAAAAACAGAGAGCGAAGCGCGCTCCCGCGAGGTGCACGAGTATCTCTCGGCATGACACCGGCCCCCTCTCCCAAACTGCGCAGACTCCACTGTTACGAGGATGCGGTTGCCAGCCAATCGCTGGGCTGATTTACTTCTGGATTCCGGGTTCTTCGCGAAGCCCAGTTGGTGATGTCACCGTATGTTACCCACAGGGTGGAGCACGTCTGCCAGCACAACAAGTCAATGTAGAAAAAAAATAATTAAAAAATGGAGCTCATCGCGAAGCAGCGATAGAAACATGAACTGTCGAGTGTCGGCCGCCGTTCTCCGCTTCCCCCGTCCCACTCGGCAGCGATAGCCGCCGCTCAGTATGGCGGGACTGTCATACCTGGTGCTCCGCTTCTCCGGCTCGGCGGGTCGGACTTACGGGGTGTTTTGCAAAGGCTTGACAAGGACTCTGTTGATATTTTTTGATCTCGCATGGCGACTGCGAATCAGATTCCCCTACATCTACCTCGTCGCCTCGATGATGTTCAACGTCAGACTGCAGGTAACGTCCGTCTTTTGATCGCTCAGGGAGACGCGCTAGCTTCACTTAAGCAGCTAGCCCACTGTTTGCTAGCCTGTGCGTTTGTAAACAAACTTGCGTTCGTGGGTGTTTGTGACATTTCTTTTTTTTTTTTGCTAAAGCAATATAACCAGCCATTTGAATCGGTGCCCCACCCAAACATAACTTTGCAGTTTCCTTCTTGTGTTGTTTTTCAATTGCAAAATTTGTCAGACTACTAGAGGCGCCAAGCTGAAGCGGCTTGAGCTGATTCGTCATGACGATGTAGTACCCAGCTACTAATTGCGTTTGCTTACAAGTCGTCCTTTGTTTAACTGCAGCTCGTGTTTTGTCTTACCAGATTTACTTAACAAGTTCAAACACCGTGTCCGTGATCTCTACGAAGTCTTCATGATTCGGATGACGTGTGTTATTTGTGTCAGCACAAGAAAAACATAACACGTTTAACTGCATTTTTCTCAGATGTACCAAACCCATCAAGTTGCTATCTGCTTAGCTCTTAAACTGTTTCTTTAGCTTTGAAATGTACCAGTCTGCTGTTATAAGATCGTCATCAGCTGCCGTTCAAACTACTGCATCCAAAATGAGCAAAGACTAAATTATAGTTTGTTTCAAACTGAGATCTCCGATGTTTGCCTGACAGCCTCCCGGTGTTTGTCTTCACAGGTCCACATCGAAATCCACTGAACCTTTTAATGGCAGATTTTGCACCGCGAGACAATGAGGAGCGAGCGCTGCTGTGTCTCATCGCCCCTCATGTAATCAAACTGCACTCCTCTGCACAGCCGGGTGAAGGAGGTGGAAGCGTGACTCTGCAGAGCAGCATTGTGAAGACGGGCCAAAGTGATGGCGCTTGTTGTTGTTGTTGTCGTCTGTCTCTTGTCACATGAGCCTGGTGCCTTTTGCATGAGGAAAGGGCGACACTGATGCCTGCTACTGTGAGCCGGGGTGGGCGGTGATATGCGAGGATGAGAGGAGGAATAGCGAATCTCACACTCACCTGTCTAAAATCTCAACCTGAGATGAAGAAGCCGCCTGTCACGGCCCTGAAGATTGTGTCAGACGGAGGGAGGATCTCAGCTTTACCTTCTCTCCCCAGCGCGAAACAGGTTGATTGTTACTGTGGAACTTTATTGCAGCGCCGGCTGCAAACATCTCACTTTGGTTTAAAGAGAAAATGTCTTCACCGCCTGAAGTTACAAAAGCATGTTCATCATCCTCACCGGATTAGACTTGAGGTTCTCTGTATAAATGGTACGTGGTTTTTGAACAGAGCTTCGTCATAGGACAGTATTATTGCAGCCATGGCTGCTGTTGTCCTGGACGTTTGCAGTACGAAAATAATTCACCGCATGTCTTTGTTTTGTTCTTTGTTTCGGTATGCACATGTCATCACACTTGTTGGGTTCTGCATATCTGTGGCACTTTGAAAGGCCGTACGGGAAAACAAGTTCACAAAACACTTTTGTTTTTTTAGATTCCTCTGTCAGGGGACTTTTATTTCTGTGGGTTTTTAACGAAACCAAATTCAGGGTCAGGATGATTGAATTCAAGGAGTAATAAACAAATGAAATCACAGCTCTGCGTCAGTTCTCCTTTTAAGCTTTTTGCAAAATGTCAATGCCCGCTGTATTTTGGTGGTGTCATGTGGACAATACAGGACGTATTGCCCACATTTACCCCTCATTTTTTCACCATCATTTCAGAAGAAGAAGCCTTTATTAATCGCATATTGGAAATATTTGCATAATTACAGCAACAACACAAGAGAAAAGACTGGGGATTATGTGGACTAAAAAGAAATAGAGAAATAAAATAAGAATATTTATAGGCTAACATTGCTAAATGGAACGCATCCCTTTAAAAACAAAAAAAACTTTATGAACAAATATTTCTACTGTGGTGTTGGTTTCACCTCCTTTAACGCGCTTCTCCCCCAATATGAAAAATAGAAAACTATCGAGGTAAAAGAATTGTCAACAAGACAAGATACTTGCGACTGGCTCTGCCCCCTGTATTACCATCATTTTCCACACGGGGGAAGCATTTCATTGCATTGCCGAAATCGTCCAATGACTCCAGCCTCGGTGCAAGATGAAAGGGAGAAAAGAGAGGATTGTATTAATCTGTCTGCTGACAATGCTGCCTTAATACAATTTAGTACACGTGCCACACCAACTGGCAGCATGCACGACGTGCTCTATGGTGTATATTTGCGTGCACACGAGTGGAAGGTCTTGTGCCACCCGTTTAGAATCTCTGGCACTTTGCCCGAACTTATTTCCTCTTTTCCAGCTGCTCATTTCAGCGCGTTTCCTTCTGCCCCTCATCCCGAGCTGTGGCTCTGATGCAAGGCTGCAGCACAAAAACTATTAGGGGTTGCCAAGCAACTGTGGTTCTCCTCGTGATAGACAAACCGTCCCTGCTACCCCTCCTCTCACCCTCCCCTCTGGAAAAAAAAAGAGGATTTATTTTTCAGGGATTTGCCAGAGGAAAATATTTAATAGGGTTATCACTGGGGAAGTGGAACAAAGAGAGTGATCTATAGATGGCAGATAAGTCTGGTTATCTTCACTCTGTTATATAGTTTGTACCCTCCAAGAAAATATATTAAAAAAAAAAGTGGGTTTGCGGAGTAAAGATGTCGTTGTTGCCTTTGGGACCGGCAGATGTGTTTTAACTGGGCAAGTGTGTGAGAGCGATAATGCTGCATGTGGAAATGGCAGCGGTTCAATTAGAGCTGCAATGCAGTGTCTTTAATTTTCAATGCACTCCCTTTTTTATTATTCAATAACTTTGATTTATTTGTGAGCGATCCTTAGAAGTTGTGCCTCTGTCGAACCTCGACACGATGTGCTTGGCGGTGCTAATTTTGGTTCAAGAATTTTTTTTTTTTTTTTTATAATATCCCCCATAGATTTAATGCTGCCGTTCGTATCAGCCTCAAGAAGAGACTTTTTTTTTTTAATTGCCCTGAGCGGTGGTATGGTGGCGAGGCCTTGTGTGCTCTGTGATCTTTAAAAAAAAAAAAAAAGAAGTTGTTTCAGATCTATTCCCCTTCAATGTTGTCAGTCAGGTCTCCCTCCTTTCCTTCCATACAGCACAACATATACAACCGGCGACCACAACTGACTCAGCCTGGCAAACAGTGCGGCGACTGGCTCATTTGTGCAACATGTTAGCAGAGAATGGATTAGTAAATATGATCAAACATTAATCCACACGATCGGGGGTGGCCCAGTGCATTAGACTTTGCACTGTGATTTATGCTGATCCCCTTTCACCCTCAGTTTAAAGAGGAGTGGGGGCCACACAGTGTGCAGTAGTGTCCTCCGTGGTTATTCAAACGCACTGTGAAAAGTGAACTTTAATTTGAATGCGTCCGGCGACGCAAGGCTCATGCAAAGTGTTTAAAAAGGCTGAGATCAGGTGATGAGATGAGCTCTGAGCTGACCTGGAAAACTGAAATGAGCGTGTGAGAGATGAAAGTGTGTGCATGTGTGTGAGTGGGGGGAGGAGAAGCGGAAGGCGCTAAAAGGGGGGCGCGCGTAAAAGGGGAACATTTGCATGCGCTGGATCGACGGTGAGCGTCACACGAGCAAATAAAAGAGCGCCTGTTTTAATTGTGTGTTCTTGAGAGTTTTATGGCGTTCGAAAAGGAGTTGAGGGTAGATAAAGTTAATTATTCATGTATGAATTTCAAATGTTTGCTGGATTTTTGCATCATTTCCCCTCTGGCGGACATCAAAAACATATATATTGTCTGTTTTTTTTTTCCCCCCTGTCAGCTGCATCCTTTAATTAAACATCTTATAACCTCAACAGGGTATTATAGGATGGTATTTTATCCAGTGAAGCTTTCGGCTTTCATAGCATGTTGCAGCTTCATCGGGGCCGTTGCGTTGAGGTCATCAACATCGGTTTCCTTTTAATGGCCACTAAAATGCTGTGACATTGCAGATGTTTCTGGTTTTCTTTGATCTGTAATCACAAGCAAACTTTTGTCATTTAGAACGTATTCGTCCCGACCCACAGAGTTGTGAGCGTAAAAATTTGCGTGCGCACGCAGCCTCATGCACATTATGGGTGCACACTGCTGCCATTGTCCTGGTCGGAAACGTCCACATAAAGACTCCACTCATACGTGTCCTCATATCCAGAGATGTCAGCACAGCCTTGGCCCTGCGATCACATGGTGGCAGGAAAGAAGTGGCCAACTTCTGGATATTAAACCAACGTGACGGCGGGAGGAAATCCTGCTGCCCTCGGCTTCCCGTGACCTCTGTCGCACCCAAATATTAACCCCACCCCTCACCTTCCACAAGAGGAAGGATGTGTATGGCTGGGACACATCCCCCGCACTGGGAATGATTGGCGTACTAGATGGCGAACTCTGAATGTCGGCAAACGGATTCAAGACGAGGCGCAACCGAGCAAAATGAAAATGCACGGCGTATCTTTTGTCAGATGTTCGCCACTGGAAGATGTCTGTGATGGTGGCGATCCAATATAGACGGTGCCGATATACGGAAATTTTTGCACAAAAAAGTGTACATCATCGTCTGACTGGGCTAAATATTTCATCATGGGTGGCAGGATGGTACAGTGGTTAGCACCGCTGTGGCACAGATTCCAGCCTGGTGTCTGTGTCGGTACTCTCAAGCAAGAGTCCCGCCTCCATCCTACCCAGGTTATGTCCCAGAGAGCAGGATAAGCATGGTAGATAATGGGTGGATGGGCATTAAAAAAGGTTGTTTTTGAGACTGAAATCAAAGTTAAGAAAAAAAAAAAAAAAAGGAAAACTGCATATACTCGTGGAAAACTCAACAAATGCATCAACAGGATCTCGATGATGGACCCTCTGGGAATCACAAATAAGGCTGCATAATGACCTCCCATTCGAATACATTCACCTTATCACACGACGGAATTGTATCGGTGTCCATAATCTCACGTGACTCATGGAATTCCGTCACATATTTGTTTCCTCTCTCCACGCAGCGAGGCCCTCGCTGGATGTGCGTAAATCAGACTCAAAAGCGAAGTGCAGCGTGCACGTTGACCCCGATTAATCCCGTCGTGCAGCGAGGTGGAGGTGGAGAGGCTGTGAGCGACGTTCCGGTTTGGGGGGGAGTGGGTGGAGGTCAGTGGCTCTGAAGAGGGGAGGCGATCACCCCCGTGGGCATCGGCGTGTTGACTGGAGCATATGAAGCGGGGCGGCTGCTCAATCAGGTCACGTGAAGTCGGTCAGGGGCAAACCGCAGACGATTTCCAGGATGGTCGGCCTGATCTGCCAGACGTGCGTACCCCACGGGAGTGTAGGGGGCGGGGGTGGGGGGTGTCTGCTCTGCACCCCCCTCAGGAAAAAGGGTGGAAAAAAAAGCGCACACACTGCTCGCTCACTTCAAGCCACGGACTCCAAAATGACTTGGCAGCCTCAGCTTGGCGATACCGAGCGCGAGAGGCTGCAACCCGACCAAAGTGATATTAATTTGGTTTGGAAAGCTTTAAATTCTTCATGCTCGCGCTCCCGCTCATCGCTTGGGATATCTGGGCCACGCTGAGAGGTTTCTCTCATGACTCATAAACACATTAGCATGACATTTATGTGGAATCGAGCGTGCTTAGCGTGTGCGTGTGCCGGAGAGACAGACTCTGGAATGTAGCTGCTCCTCAACGAACATTCGCTGTCTATCAGCAAGGAAGTCGGGCCACTCGGAAACGTCCAGCACTGTGTCAACTGATTCGTCCAACAACTCCCGCCACCACCCAACCCCCTTCGCTCATTAATTAATGTCATGAATATGACCTATTTTCTACTTGATATTGAGAAGACTCAAAGCAATGGTTTGCCTGAAACAAACAGCTCTCTGTGGCGGATTACAGGGGCTAGAAGTTGTTCCTGGCCAGGTATCTGTTTCTTGTCTTTGTCAGGGAGTCTTCTTTTAATCCACTCTGAACTTCAATTTTGCAGTTGGCCTCAGGCTGCCGCTTCAATGCGCCTCTCACAAAACAAACCACTACTCCGAGTCCTTCACACCCTCTACCGAAGTGTCCTTTTATGACTTGTTTTGGTGTTTCTTGTGTAGGCCCTGCTGTTTTTATTCACAGGATTTTTAAATTCATTTTTGATGACCCATTCCAGAGTACTTATTTCTATTGGAAATTGCACATCCTTGGAGCTCCTTGTCCATGCGCTGCCTGTCTGATACACTGATGTGTTTGTAACCAACTTGTCTGAGTCTTTGAATTTGAATTTATACTTTTCTCTTACAAAGCCAAACTGGATTGTGCAGTCGGATGGATTATGCAGTGCCTTCACCAGGTGAATGCGTCTTTGAGACTTGGAATACCGTCTGATGATCTAAAGGAGATCTAACCTAGCACGCAGGATGGAACGTTTCCAAAGGCTGGTGGATGAATTTCATGAACGCATCAAGGAAAACCCTGATAGGAAACACTTTGTGAAAAAGGAGGAAAACCTTGGAAGGCGATTGGAAGAAATATCCATCGTATTCAAAGAAGTACCAATAAGAATTTCTTCTTCCAGTAGATCCAGTTAGCAACCTCTCAAGGCTTTCAAGGGTCACGTTACAACTCGACAAGGTGAGCCGCAACGCACAACAATGCGTTGTGGAACTCTTGTCAGAGTCGGTTAGGAGTCAATCGAATCCACCGGGTGAAGCCATCGGCACTGTTCTTTGTTCTCTTGAGTCGAACACGCAGTCAAGGTCTGATAAAAGGCACCGTCCACACTTGGCTCATTATCTGCAACTAGGCTTGCAGTTGCTCTCTTCCCATCGTCTTCTTCTGTGTGTTTTTTTATATGAGCTGCTTGAAGCCGTTCATTTCTGCTTCCATTGCCCCTGCAGGAATACTGATTAGTAAGTCACTTGTGCAGCTGGCTAAAACCCTTGAGAGGGGAGCTTTCCATCGTGGGTTGGTATAATGTGAAACTTCAATCTCAGTCATTCAGGTTAAAATTAGGCTTGCTTTATTGATCTTGCATGGAAAAACAAAGTAACCACCATGAAAAACTTAATACAAATCATCACAAAGCACAGCAATAAAAACAACACATAGTGTGTAGGACTCGCCATGAGGCCAATTCATTTTGGTATAAAATAAGTACATCATAAAAAATGAAAGATCAATCACAATCAGATTTAGTAAATAAAAACACTTAACAAGATTTGTTGAAGTATCTTCCATGGTCGTTGAAAAACATTATGTAGAGCAGCGGTCCCCAACCCCCGGACCGCGGACCGTTGGCGGTCCGTGGGTCATTTGGTACAGGGCCGGACAGAAAGAATAATTAACTTCCGTTAAATTCATTATCTGAGTCTGAACAATTTTATTTTGAAAAAATTACCGGATTCTCTCCGTTACGTCCATCTAATGCTCAACTCTTGACGCATGTCAAGGAACTTGTCTCGGTCACCTGATACGTTACCGCGAGATTAAACCCACAAGCTAGCAAGCTAGCGAGCAACATGAGTGAATGCAACCGTCTTTGGAAAGAGGAAAAGGCCCAGTGAGGAGACAGAAGAGTCCACGACTTCCAAGAAAAAGAAAGCAAAGTTTAACAGACCAGATTTTTATTTTTTTTATGTTATTGCCATGTTAAGAGGACACTGCTAATAAAGTTCCAAACGTGTACACAGTGGATTCACGTTTATTATTATATTTAGAAAATACCACAGTTTTCATGCCGCTCCGTGAAAATATTGTCTGACATTAAACCGGGCCGTGGTGCTGAAAAGGTTGGGGGTCGCTGATGTAGAGGATAATTCTCACATCACAAGGTCCATCTGACTTTACTTGATTTAGCTATTTTTTTTCCATGAAGACCCCAAGAGATTCTGGGACATGGCCCATCACTCATACAGCCCTCTTGATCAATTTGTTGTTCCTCGTTTTATCGTTCAATGATCTGTTGCACCCCCAGCAAAGTTCAGCATGGAAAAGTACACTGGCCTTGATAAAAGACACTCAGAAGCCTTGTGCAATGAGAGGCTAAAAGAGGAGGACCAATGGTGTTGTGTCTGGTGTTTAGAAGGGAGGGCTGAGAACCATTTGTCCAAAAGAGACACCTACCCATAAACAAGTGACTGAATACATTAAAACATCTGTTCATGCTTGACCATCGGAGTAATTCTCACAGGAAGTGAGACTCCCTCCTTCTTTTGCGGAGGCAGGAATGCCGTAATTAAAGCCATGTGTGCGCAGAAACAACCTCTACCTAGCTCTCCCTTCCTCTCCCTCTCTTTCTTTGTGCGTGTGTCTATTTGGCTGTGCCTGCTTATGTAAGAGTCCTGTGTCCTCATAGTCTAAACTTCTAGTCTAGACAATCTAATATTTTTTTGTATTTGCAGCTATACTTGGCGGACAGTGATGCAACAGGAAGCTATTTTAATCTGCGAGGATCCTTTAGATTTATCTTTCTCAATATTTCTCAACTAACACTTTAGCCCTTGCACAATTCTCAAGCACATTCTTTTCTCTTTTTGCGTTGATAGAGCTGAAACAACAACACTTCACCTTCTACCTTCTCCATACTCTGGACACTAGCCAGAGCATGGCTAGTAACACAAGTACTAACTCTTCAGAACCTTGAAAACCACCCAGAGCGATTCAGTGACAGTGATTCAGTTGCCTGAATTTGGAAAAAGCTGCCTCATCTTATTGGCTCAGCCTAATGCCATGCAAGTCTATGGGGTGAAAAGTCAACTTTGTCCTAGAGACATGGGGCCACTTGCAGGTTCATGGGGATCCCTCAAGACACAGCCACGTCAAATTTGGGGCTTCTAGCCCATGAGGAACCCCCGAAACCCTAACCCTAATTCCAGCAGTAACCCTAACCCTAACCCTAATTCCAGCCTTATCACTAACCCTAATGCCATGCAAGTCTATGGGGTGAAAAGTCAACTTTGTCCTAGAGACATGGGGCCACTTGCAGGTTCATCGGGATCCCTCAAGACACAGCCACGTCAAATTTGGGGCTTCTAGCCCATGAGGAACCCCCGAAACCCTAACCCTAATTCCAGCAGTAACCCTAACCCTAACCCTAATTCCAGCCTTATCGCTAACCCTAATGCCATGCAAGTCTATGGGGTGAAAAGTCAACTTTGTCCTAGAGACATGGGGCCACTTGCAGGTTCATCGGGATCCCTCAAGACACAGCCACGTCAAATTTGGGGCTTCTAGCCCATGAGGAACCCCCGAAACCCTAACCCTAATTCCAGCAGTAACCCTAACCCTAACCCTAATTCCAGCCTTATCACTAACCCTAATGCCATGCAAGTCTATGGGGTGAAAAGTCAACTTTGTCCTAGAGACATGGGACCACTTGCAGGTTCATGGGGATCCCTCAAGACACAGCCACGTCAGATTTGGGGCTTCTCACCCCAAATTTGGGGTGGGTGAGGGTAACAATTTTATGCCTGTGGAAAAACATTAAAGAATTTTTTTTTTCTCTTGGTTTAGCTTGAAATAATTGTTGGGGTTTGTGTATTTAGACCCCTTTACCTTCTTAAGTAAGGACATTCTTAAAATATTCTTTTTAGTTGATAAAAATAAAACTTATTTGTCAGATGCCAACAGATTTAATGTAAATGTCACACATTGGGCCTTTATATTGTTTAACCCCAAATTGTCACTTGTGCATTCTGCTTCTTTGAGTCTAATATCATTATTGCCTGGAGTCACGTGATGATCAATGATGCACGCTGACGCGCCGGATTAACAACCCACAGCCCTTTTGGAGTCCAACGCTCTCACGCTATTTCCTGTTTGGCCTTCAAAATAAAAAGATCGTCGCTGCGTAACAGGCTCTGCCCTTTTATTTTGTAAAGCGACCGTGCGCTCCTAGCGTTTGCAGTGCCGTGAACGCAGCGCCTTCAACTACTCTCCAGATACTAGTGGAGTGAAGGCGTATTTAGAAGCGGCAACGATCTCACGCTCGGCCACTGCGGGCGAAAAGACGCCGCTGCCACCGCACCGGCACACATCCCGGCCGCGCACCGTCACAGGAGGAGAGGCCGACACGCGTAAATGGCCACGACATCTCCCCCCGAAAAGAAGAGGCAGCTGCCCGTGACACTACCTGTGCGCCCTGGAAATTAGGACGCGCGTCGCCTTTAAACTAGACATTTATTATTATTATTTTTTTTTTAATTATTCCATTTTATTTTATTTTTTATCTGTGGCTGAACAACGGAAGTTTGTACCCGCAGCTCGAACGATCCGGATCGGCACCATGGACGAGGACAACCAAGGTAAGGAGGGTGGTGGTGGTGGGGGTGTTCCTCGCGTTCCAGGCCGCTCGAAGTGTCGTCCCTCCGGCGTCAGATCAGTCCGGACACACGCGCCCCTGGTGTTGTCAAACCGGGTGTCCTTTTTTTATTCATTTGTTTTTTTGATCGCACGGCGCAAACAGCAGCAAATGAGGAAACGGGATCGCATTACCACCATCAGCAGCAGTCTCCTCCGAGGCGCGTTCACGCTCATCCCACCTGTCCACGATCGCATATCCCACGCTCACACGAAGTTATCTTTACCGTAGATGAAGTCGCACCGTGGAATACTGACCTACATTCACGGCGAAGTGATGGTCGGGACTCGGTGGGGACTTTTACCTTGACTGCACTCTGGTGTTCGTCCCCATCTGCAGCCAGCCAGCTGTCTGGACCAACAGGTCCCCACAGTCCGACAGGCTGCAGACAGGGCAAAAATAAATAAATACTAAATTAAATAAATAAATAAATGTTTGTTTTGAGGAAAAACTGTAAAAGAAGGATTCACAAATCTCCTGCAAACAGCCGAGGGACTCTTGAGTGGAGCGTAAATACGAGAGCAAACAGATCCATGTTGATGTTGTGTAGGTGTGTCTGAAAGTGTGAGTTTTGAATGCTCCATTTGCAGAGAAACATAACAATGGATACTGAGTGGCTGTAAATAGCAGCCTGGAGAAGTTCCACAGTGCATATATAGTGCAGACCGTTACGAAAAGGAGCGCATGGATCCAGAGTTATTGTAGTGTCTTGTATGCTAAGAGTTCCAGCAGATTCCATGTTGTTGTTGTTGCTGTGTATAATTAGTAATGTTTAGGGTGCAATTATCTGAGTTAGGGGCCCCAGATAATCGCCCGGTATCCCTTCCAGTTACAACGCCCTTGTCATGGATATATACACATGTACATATTTTTAATGGGGAAACCTGCCGATAACTATGCAACACTGGACCAATACAAGTCTTTTGCTGTTGTTTAAGTTTTCACCCGTTAAACATTTCATACAGTTGTTTTGCTCAGTTTGTCATCAAACTCATTCTGAAGTCCCAGACAGAAAAAAAAACATCTAAACCTGCATTAGAGAACCATCGTGGCTGCCGCCGTCACACATCTGTGCGCCCGCGGTATGCAGGACCCTCATGCACCCCCCTGTGCTGCAGGACGTGACTATTTGCCGGAGTATTTAAAGTGCCCTACGCAGGCATAAAGCTGTCATTGTGCTGCGTACAGGGCCTGCACTGGACCCCAGTGGTGGCATATGGAGCCGCGGTGCCGGCGAGGGATAGCTGACAAGAGCCAGAAGCACATGGACACACACACACACACACACACACACACACACACACACACACACACACACACACACACACGATGCGACATGCAGACGTATCACGCTCGTGCACTCATGCAAGCACTCATCGTACTCGCATAGTTTAGTTGTCGTGTCTGCACGCTGAGACTCACAAGTTCAGTATCCCGACCCCCCCCCCCCTGTGTCCCACCAGTGGATGTGTGTGCAGTGAAGAAGAAAAGATGGATCGATGGACCTGCATGTCGTGCTTGTATATGTGTGTGTATGTGCCCGTGCACATACGGGCAGGTGTAATTTACAGCGCAATCTCTCGTGCGCCTCAGGATGGGCACACTCCCTCTTTTTTTTTTTTGTTGGTTCTGGTGTTTTAGTTTTTTTTGTACACGGGAACAGTTGGCAACATTATTACCACAAATTGCCACACTCTTTATTACATCTATTAAGCAGCCCACACACCAGGGCCCCCCCGAGCGGTGGAGCTGTTAGCAGGAAGTCAGATAACGAGCGACAGCGTGCGTCTGATCGCCACCACCGACCGCCAAATGGCGCCCGGTTGGTGGATGAACTTTTGAATGTGACAGCCTGGCTGCAAATAGAGCGAGGGCGGCGAGAGCCATTGGCCGAGTGCGATACGGAGGTGTCAAGTTGAAGAGCGTTACACCTCTGGGTAAAGGCGCGAGGAAATGATAGGAGCCGTTAGGAAGTCGGAGGTAGGAGGGGGGCAGTCTGCGTCTCTTTGAGCAGAAATAATTGCAAGCGACTGGCAGGGTCTTCACATCTTCTCTGGTAGATCTGGTAGAGGAACGCGATCGACCTGTTTGACGGAGGTTCCACCCAGTCAGCCTAAAAAGTCTCATAGGAGGTGTTTCCGATGCGATTGTGCGAAACAATTCTCACACATAAATCAGTGGAATTTGTCAAGTAGATAGAAATTAAGTTTGCTTCATCATCTCATGAAAATTGTCACGCTGTGACCATGATTGTAACCAGAGGCACCACAGTGATTTGGTCGTCCGCCCGGTCCCTCTGTCTCTCTCTCTCCCGGTCTCCTGTTGTTGTACTCTCTCATCTCACTTTCCTGCAACTGTAATTGGCTGGAACTCGCTTCAACTCTCAGTGAAGGCGAGTCCGCGGCAAACCCTCTGCCAAACGCTCATCCGGTGACGGCGGGTTAACGAGAGCCTGCAAAGCTCCGGAGCTCGCCGCCGAGTCCGTCCGACAGACTGTAGGCTCCCTTGTGCGCACCCTCACTCTGCATGACCGACTTGGACAGACCGTAAAACTGCACACTTACAGTAACTCCAGCTTCTTCTCCGCAGAGTGTATTTCTATTCACGGGAGACCTGGTGTCAGACGGCCCTGTGCTATGAATCAGAGCGCCTGTGCTGGCGCTGCCCGCCGGCCTCTGGCGCGCTCTGGCTCCGGGCCTCGCTTTTCACACTCTGTCAAAACCGGCTTTTAAAGCCTTGGCAGGGTTGCGCGGCAGTGTGTACGGGTGGGACGTAGTGAGTGGCGTGAGGGGTTTAACGCATGCTGAAGCCCAACTCTGGCGAGAAGAGGGGTGCGCGCACACACACACACACACACACACACACACACACACACACAGACACACACACACACACACACACACACACACACACACACACACAGAGCTTGGCTTTGAGAGCTCTCAGCCATTCCCTTCTGCTGGCTGCAGAACTGAAGCAGCTACTTCCTGCTGGTTTAGGGTTTTTGTTTCTTTGGAAGTAGATTCACAGCTGTCTTTCGCACACAGACACACACACACACACACACACAGACACACACACACAGACACACAGACACACCCACACACACACACACACACACACAGAACCCATGCACTGTCGAGCAGCTACGAGAGGAAGCCGCCCCAATGTCTTCACGGATGATTTGGACCTCATTGAATGTCCTCCCTGTCATCTGGTTAACCTGCGGCGCACAACTTGTGGCTCTCAGGAATGCGGTGGGCTGTGGATGTTTACTTGGAACCCCACGGGCCGGCGAGGGTCTGCGTGCAGCCGGCTCGACTGCGAGGGACCCCAGAGGTCCCGCTGGGAGCCGGGGAGCGCCGGAGAGAGCGAGCTCTGGAGTTCCGGCCGACTTGAAATAGCTTGGCAAAGAAAAGAAACCAAGGTGCAAGTTTGCGTAATGTGCAGACCTGCCTCGAAAGTGGTGGCTGATTTGAGCCTTTAGCGCTGGCTAATGATAGTGCTGCACCGTCAGGTGTTTGTGGAGGTCCTGTGGCACCCAAAGCTCAGGAGCTACTTCGCTTCAGCCAGGACTGCAAGTCATCAGAATGCACAAGCGTCTGTTTTACTTTCCTTTCTTTTTTTTTTTTGGTGCTGCTGTGTGCATTGTGTTTTCCGCCTTCCTTTCGCACGTCGCGCACTTACAAAAAAAAAGAGAAAGAGAGAGAGAGAGAAACCTCTTGTCTCCCCCTCGCCCATGTGACTCACCTCAGTTTAAAGTGTTTTGTTTTCTCTTCAGTCGCGGCTCAACCGTGCATCAGTGGCCCCGACTAACTGCGGCTCAGTGGCTACATTGAGAAGATGGTGAGGAGATAAAAGAAGACATCCGGTTCGTGAATAGGAGGTGACCTTCATATATACAGAGCAAAAGTCAGCCTGCATGTGTTTTGAACGTTTAACACTTGACAGCCAACTGGTAGTTTAGGTTAAACACAGCAGGCAGGCGCTGGGGCAGAGCTGGTGGCTTTATTCAGGACACTTCACTGCTACACTGTGCCTAACAACTTGGGCATGTTTCTTCCCTGTTCCGTTGCCTCTTTGCACTTCAGTAGGTCGTCTGCACCACTTACACATGCCTAAACTGCACTGACTTGCTGTTAACAAGTATTTGTGGAGTAAAAGTGCAAACCTTTTTGGATTTCTGCTCAGAAACAATTTATATTCTTGGAGCAAGAGTTCGCTGGGGAGGGTTTTCAAAGAAGTTTGTGAGCCCCCCTTTTATCTTATGTATGGCTGTGTGAAGAATTTGGCCCGTCAAGGGACTCGTGCAAGGAAGGGACGTGAGACACGCTCTTCTTTCTTTGCCCTTCTGGGAAGACAAAATGGAGAGAAATGACAGCTCTGGAGTTCTGAAGTGAATTTCAAGCCTGGTCCTTGGTTTGACCACATGCCGTTCACTGTGTGTGTGGGTGTGAGTTTGGGTCTCTTGACAAAAGGAAGAGAAAGCCATAGCAAAAGCGCACGCTACAGGAAGAGGCCGGGCTGGAACAATTATGTAATTGTGTGATTGTTTGACCCACTGAAGGTGCAGGAAAAAGGTGTATCGCCCGCTTTAAATCCCAGTACATCCAGTGCCTCGCTCCCTGGAAACACAACACCCACATCCCTGGTCTCCATGCTGGTGCACACAGCCTCCTTATGCAACAGGGATCCCAAAATGAAATATTTTTTGGGGGGTTTGGGGGGAGGTTTCTCTGTCTAAAAACTCCATTTTAGATCAGGCAGTTGATATCATCGTCGTTCTGAACACGGGGAAGCTTCGCTTTTATCCAATTTATTCTTGTGAGAGACAGACTGTTTAATCAATGAAATGTCAGCTCATTTTCCCTGCTGTGTTCCCCCTCTCTCTCTCTCTCTCTCTCTCTCTCTCTCTCTCTCTCTCTCTGT
This sequence comes from Nelusetta ayraudi, assembly GCF_046127955.1. Taxonomy (NCBI): domain Eukaryota; kingdom Metazoa; phylum Chordata; class Actinopteri; order Tetraodontiformes; family Monacanthidae; genus Nelusetta; species Nelusetta ayraudi. Next base: position 5,306,480 of record NW_027466066.1, on the reverse strand, counting down.
GTGTGCGAGATAAAGAGAGAGAGAGCGAGAGAGCATGTGGGCAGCCTGCAGCCTTGGCTTTGAAGAAAAAAAGATTTGTAACACTCGGGGACTCACTCAGTGGGGTCAATGTGTCAGTAAACTGCCGCAGCACATCCTCTGTCTTTTTGCCAGAACAACTTTTTTTTCCTCTGCAAAATGGGCACATTGCCACCTTTCCTCCCTCCCACTCCCCCACCAGCCTCCTTATCCCCCTCTTTTTCTTAAGTCCTTTTTTGCTAAGATGCTGCTGCATCATGCAAAATTCATTCTGTTTTTTTTTTTTTCACGTGAGAGCGAGGACGAGCTGTGACTGCGCCGCCGGTGCCGATGGAGAAGGGCTGAGGTCTGCATGTAGCCTCTGCTTTTTTTTTTTTTTTCGGTCACAGAGGGGGAAAAAAAGGCTTCGGCGAAAAATGCGCAGTGTGATGGCCGCGTGACAGCGCGCCAACCTGTCTGAATGTGTGTGAGTGAGTCAGTGTGTTTGCACAGTGAGCCGGTATGTATACGTTCGGCGTGGATCCAAAGGAAGACTGATGGGGAGGCGGATGTAGCAGCGCGAAGTAGGTTAGTGGTGCAAGGCTCGGCCCAGCTGTCTGCGCGCGCGTGTATCCCTCACGTTTCTCCGCTTCCACCGCCTCGCTCACGTGTGTGTGTGTGCACGGAAACGCGTATCTCTTTATACGGAGGATTAGCAGTGGGGATGGCGAACGCTCCCAAATGGGGGAAGATCAAGTGGCAAAGGATGTGGATGACAGTTAGTGGATTATAGGTCAGAGGCTGCTCGCTGGTGCACACACACACACTCACAACAAAGAAGAAATTTAAAGGCTGGTACGCTGCCTTTTTTTGGTTTCCTGACATCGGACTTGGTGTCACGTGATTTATGGCAGGATGTGTCGCCCGTTTTCACCGCCGTTCTTTTTCAGCTTGTTTCCTTTGCTCCCGACCCTTGAATTGAAATTGTTTTTGGAGCTGAAAAAGCTCCAGTTGCTATAATGGGGACTGCAATATAACAGAGAGGGCGACCGTGACTGGTGCAGGTCAGGGTGACAAGTTCCAAAATAGCCCTCAAGGGCAACACACACACACACACACACACACACACACACACACACACCCTCTTCCCACGTTGTCACACCTCGGAATTATGCAGATGCTGATTGGCCGTCATTGACAAGCTCGTGTGGCACTGAGTGGGTCATGACAACGTGAAAACACACACACAGACACACACACACACACACATACACACGCGCGCGCACCATGGCACTGGTGCACCATCACCTGATGCCCGAGGGCATGTCAGAGGATGAGTGATCTCTGGTGGCTGCTGACTGCAGGTTCCCTCACACATGTCTTTGATCCCCTGGTTGACCTCTGTCCAACACAATTCCCGTCACCCACGGAGCCCCTGCACGGTGGCTAAGGCCTCTCTAGTCAACGTGACGTGACCAGAATGAAGTGATGCTAATTTCTGTCCAAAATAACAAGTGAGTCATTCAAGGACACCCCTCTGGAAGACGCAACTGATTGGAAGAAGTTTTCTCAAGAGTTATTTATCTTTATCTTGTAACTGCAGCCTGTAATTATGCTGGATTAAATGGGGGGAATTAATACATGTTGTAGTTTGTAATTATACAATGAGAGACTCATATTGCCTCTGGCAAGAGTGCGTGCTGTAACAGGGAGGTTTTTGGAAACTTGTTGCTCCTTCAAACGCTAGCTGCTAGATCGTGTTTTTCAGGCCTCATATAGACTTTTGAATTTTGTCAAACCTGCAGTAACAGATTTTCCGGCAGAAGAAGTCTGAAGGAGCTGAGGTAAGGAAGTGGGGTATTTTCAGAGTTCAAATTGTGGCATACTTTTAAAAAATTTCCATCACATATGATAAATTCACTTTACGACATTATAACACATAAATACACAGAAATAAGAAAATTCCATTCTTTGCTTCTTTTGCCTGCTCTACTGAAGGAATTTCATCATGGAATGTTTGCCGACTTTGTTGTCCCTTTAAAAATTTGGCTTCTGCAAACACGATGCACAGATTCACGAGTGTCGACAGCATGTTGATGCAACAGCGCGTTTTGTTCTGATGGTTTCTCAACCAACTTTATAATTGCATCACCGTATCCCACAAAAATGACGGCTATCTGAACACCATGAGAACCATCCTCCCTGCAAAATCCAGCTTTTGAATGCATTACAGATTCATCGGGTTTCAGATGAGGATTATATACATTACATGTGTCCAATTGTAAAAAAAAAAAAAAAAAAGTCTGATGCAGTTCAAGTTAACAAAGGGTGCCTTCTGTATAAAAGTTCTTTATCTGGAAAACCCTTTTACAAAGAAGCTGGATCAGAGCGACAGTCTGACCTCAAACACCCACCAGTATTCTGTGTAATACGAAATTCTTTCTCCACCCCCTTCTTCCTCTGCCTCTTCTCTTTCCTGCTGTTCTGTTTAAATCCTGTATGATTTGCCCATCTTCTTGACTCTTCCTCCACTCTTTATGTGTATTCTACAAAGCTGTTTTACTTTTGACCACGATCAATCGTTCATCCAGTTCATCAAGTTCAAAAAGGCTCTGCTAGTACCTGTACTTCCTATTTGGCACTCCGATTTTTGAAGAATTGAGATACCAATTGTACAGGAAGTTGGTCTCGGTAAAACCACTAAATGGACATTGTCCAGATAACGATTTCAGGCAGTTCCAAGCAGTTTCTTTATTCCAACAGTAACAGACAAGTGCAACCTAAACCTGCTACCCGCGTGAATCATTTTTCACAGTGGGGAAACCGCTTCTGTCAAACCAGGTCAGAACATGTGGGGGAAAGCTCCAGTGGGCGCGGGGTTGGGCTGTTTGAAAAGATGCCAGCTCATTACTTTGCATGGCGGTGTCTTAGAATGCTTTCTTTTAATGGGTAAAGTTCAGCCGTTGATAATGAGGCTGGTTTTATGATTGTGAACACCAAGTCAGCGGATCAGACCTTAAACCCAGCCCGGACGAATAAAATCAGAAGACTCAGTGTGGCCTCCTCATCGTGTAACAGCTGAGTTGATGGTCCATGAGGAAAGCTGTTGACCAGATCAAACCGTGACTAGTGGTGTGCGTTTTAGACAGAAAAGGAGGACAGACGGAAGATAAGAATAGGGAAAAAGATAGGAAGATAGAAATATTCTAGCCTCAGTCTATTAAAAAGTGACAGGCAACATGCAGGCTTTCTGCTGATTTAAAGGTGGACTACTAAGGACATCATCGCACCAAAAAATGCCTTTTTTGGAAGTCCGAACAGAATGGTGGAGCAGGATGTTCCTCTAGTCGACAGATGGTCAACAAACAGACAGTCTCGTAAAACTCGCAAGTTGCAAGAGCGGGATGGTAAAGATTGAAGAGCGCGTTCTTCACCGTTCAGGTTTAGGGGAAGGAAGAGGAGAAGCTTTCTGTAGAAGAGAAGCTCGGCGGACAGTTTCCTCTCTGTGCGTGAAATTTGCAGATGGCGAACTTGCTCATGAATAAGTGATTGAGACAAGCGGGTTCTTTGAAGAGACCGTCTGGCTTCAAGGGAGGAATCAAACGCGACGCTGTTGTGTTTGATGTAACCACTGATTTTTCCCTGTAATGTAATTTTCATAAAGGGGGGAGGTGTTGCGGATGTGCAATCTGAGAGCAAAGGTGAAGCAACAAGTGACGACTGCACACTCTTAAAAAACATCCAGTTACCCAGTCGAGAATTCAGAAGGTTCATTTGACCCTCATATCCTGACGCTATGCGGCAAAGATTCACAGTGGGGGGGGGCGGCCTCAATTTAAAACCCGCCTCCTTTCCAAAAAGTTTTCAAAATTAGGAGTCTCCTTTCAAGATGTGTAAGATAAGAAGGAACAGTTTGCGCATTCCACAGTCCTCTTGGATATCTTGCACGGCGGACTGCCATATGCTTTTGAAAGTTATTTCAAAATGTACAGTAACACCAACCAGATGAGACGCCAGGCATTTAAATGGATACGTTTGGAATTTGTTTAGGACCTGCGAAGTGTGACTCAGGATGGGCGTGATCTCTGACTGTGCCTCTTGCACCATCGGGAGGTCACAATTGCAAAGATGGTCTAATCCGCCGTCGGCCACGGCACTACTGTTTGTAACAGTAATATCTCCACAGCACGCCTCAATGAACAATTGAATGAACTTACAATGAACGTGGCAAAAACTGAGGCCGTTAGCATGAGTGTGCTACCTTGCGAACGTGGCAGGTGCAAAAACCAGAGAGGGTTTAACTCAAAGTGGCTCCTCTTGGACACGATAAATGTGCTAACTTACTTTTGTAGCGTTTAGCTCAGTCAAATAAAGCTTGGCAGGTGAAGTTGGCACATGTATGACATCAGTCATGCCGTGTTTTGAATGTAAACATATCACTATTCAAAATTAGCCCCCAGCGCAAAAGTTCTTCTTGTGCAGCTTTCTTATCCAGCCATGCTTATCCAGCCATTACAGACACTAAAAATGAATTGTGGAGCCAAATATGAACAGGAATAAATTGGTGCTCTTTAAATATTTGCAGCAGGGACTAAATTAAAATCGTCTGTGCCTTGGTTTGCATTCGTTGTGTAATCCAATTAGTTTTATTGACAACTCATTTGTTTTTATGCGCAATGTTTTTTCCTTTGAGGCCAACGTCCAATTGCTATTTTTCCCTTCTACAACATGGAGAGAACCTTATCACGAGAACACAAAGCGAGATTTTGACTGTGTTGACTGGTGTCGATACCTGTATGGAACTTGGAGCAACTCTCATGGTAGCACCAGTGAAGATATTCAAACAATCAAGCAAAGTGGAATAGCCACTATTGCTCATCAAAGTTGAATGGATTTCAAAGCCAGTCTGCATAAAGGCCCAAACCAAGAGCCGAAAAACAGGAGTTTAAATGGCAGAAAATAAAAGCCCAACTGAGAGGTGATAAGACAGGAGCCAGAGTGCAGAGAGCCGGTTAGACCGGACTGGCCGGTTGCAAGGGGAAGAATGTGGCCCATTTCCATACCACCACGGTCATTTGTCAAGAGGAAGGAGCTGTCACAGAGACTGTCAGCGTCTGTGCGTGTTGCTGTATGTGAATTCCACTGTGTGTGTCCGCACGCGCACTAGCGAGCGGTGAGAAGTCATGTCGTTACGCCGAAGGGACAAAAACAATTACCACACACCTAGCAGCCGCAATTGCAGGGTGCACAGGCGGCAGAGGAGCAGCTGCTAAAACCCTCCGCGACGCAACTCTCGCGCACAGCCCTGCCAATGGCATGTCAGTCATCATGGAAACTGCGAAAGGGGAACCAAAACGTGGTATGTTCCGTCTCTTGATTAACGGCAAAGGCTTTTTGTGTCCTGCGAACCGTGGATGTGTTTGTCTCGGTTGTCCCTGCAGCTCGGCAACACGAGGTCCTTCCGGGGCGTTTGTTCCACTCTCTGTGTTGAGTCACCGACAGTTTGTTCACTGTCTGTGACCCAATGGCCCTTCTGCCTTGCATTACCCATCTGCTCGGCGTCATTGCGGCACATTTGCAGCACTTGTGTGAGTGCTCCCCTCTGTTAGATATGCGGTGGGATTGGCCTCTGCCCTCGCTGTGTTTGCGTCAGGCTTTGCTATTGTTACCAGAGTTGCAGCCCAAGAAGTGCTAACGGAGGCCCGGGATCCCCTCCATTGTTCCTCACGCAGGCCTGATGGAAATCAGGAAGTGTGCCGACAGGGTTTGGTTGAGTGAAGTTTGAAGCCACAAGACTTGGCAGGACGGTCACAATGGCAGTGATTTAAACTGTATTGTGTAAGTTCTAAACGTGCTCATGTTTTTGTTTGACCTCAGCTCCAAGGATATTGGAAAGGCATGACAGTCACGGTCATGTCATTTTTTTTTTTTTTTTCCTTTGCTGCTCAAGCTGCATCCTGATCACTGAGAGCATCAGACAGATAACTGACTCCGGATGATCACTTCCTGTCTGGATGGAAATAGAATGACAGGCTGGATTGAATTTATCATGATTGGATTAAACCGACAAGCCCGATTGGTCTCTTTTACCTGATTTACTATGGTTTTAAGCTTAATGCATTATATATATATATATATATATATATATATATATATATATATATATATACACATACATATATATACACATACATATATATACACATACATATATGCAGAAGCTTGGAAAGAAACATGTGATCTTTTTCTTTTCATGACCTATGTCATAGATTTGTTTTGGTTTTTTTTTGTTTTCAGTATTTTAGCCACACTCACCAGAGGAAACATTTCACATATCTACAGGGGATATTTTTGCAGCCAGAAAAATAGCTGGGTGAACACAGATGTTTCCAATGATTCTCATCGTGCCTCTGTTCCACTGAGGTCATAAAGAGTCCAGAGTGCTGCTGTGCTCTGCTTTGCGCCGTTGGCGCACTGTGAGGGATCTCCATGCTAAGTGGAACTTAACCCAAGTTGAAATTTTTATTAAATGCACCTGTGACAACAGATAATATGTCTGCCGCGAGAAAACAACTCAGGAAGGCGTTTTTATAAACAGTGTATACAGTTGATGAAAAACATGTTCGGGCCATGTTTCGCTGGCTGTGTTAGGTTAAATACTCCTTAAAGAGCTACTTGATCAAGGGTCTCTGTGCTACAAGCTAATGTAGCATGCTGGCACGCCCACACACAATGATGTGACTGTGGAGACGACCTTGTGTAATACACAAACCAAACACCCACCACAATCTTGACACACGGTTAACGTTAGCCATAGTAGCCAGGAAGAGTTAGCTGGCTAGCAGATATTAACTTTAGCCAGCACGTTAATTTCAATACGTCGCTGCCTGCTATGTCATCAGTCCGACCCTCTGTGAAGATCTGCGTTGTTTTTGGTGTTGTTTATTCCTTTTTTGTAATCATATTATCTCAAAGTAATATGTGTTGAATGCAGAAGGATTTGATTTAACACCCACTTTGTGTTAATTTTCTGAAAATACCTGGCACGGTGGAGATAGTAATTCACATCCAAATGTGAGTTGGCAAAGAATGGCAAGATGGCGGGTCTCTCCGTAAATCTTCGGTATAGCATTTGGTGCCACATCTCTGCTGCTCCAGAGCTCATCAATCATGCTTAAATCTCAGCTGGTGGCAGCATTGACCTCCTTCCGCCCACCTGTGGGCTGATTATGGTTGACCAGGACGTGAGGGCCGGGGGTGACGAGGGAAAGAGAGGGACCCAAGCATGCAAGTTGAACCATTATGATGATGTATTGACTTTTCTTGGAAGAGCGGCCACTGCTAGCCCCAGGCTGAGCGCTGCTTACCGGGCTAATCTATGTGGCTGTGCTTGGGGTTCAGCGTATCCTGTTTGTATATAACCTAATATGGATTTTTTTTTCTCTCTCTCTCTCTCTCTCTCTGCGGGAGTAAACGCTTAAAGATTTTCATGCATAATGCTCGGTTTCAGGAGCACAAGTGGTGCAACAGTTGGGCTCGCGCTGATATCAAATTTGAAAAACGGTCCACACAGTGGAGGAGACGGATTGTTGCCGCAGACTCATTCTGCCCTAGCAGACAATCGGCCTCTGTGTCCGGTCTCAGAGTGGGCGGGATGGCGGCATCACAGGCGTAGGTTGGCCGCAGGGTGTCTCACTCCGCGATTGTTTTTTTTTTTTTTACGAGGCTCCTTTGGCAAAGCCAAGCACGCGGAACAACGGATGGACGGACGGGGGCAGAGTGTGAAGATGACTGCTGTTCCTTGCTGCAGCCTCCTTCTCTTTCTTTGTTACCTCTCGCCCTCTTTCTCTCCCACTCTTGTCTGTCTCTCCTCTCAGACCACACACCATCTGCTTCATGCCTGTCCATATGACATGAACAACCGGAGACTTGCGATTTAAGTCTTGTTCTCTGGCCACTCTCGGTTATACTGCGTCTTTAAAGACATTTTTCTCCCAGTCGCTCTGTTTTTTGCTGAGTCTAGAGTCGTTCAGCATCACAAAGTAAATGTCCTAATATTGTGCACGGACCCCTGCTTGGATAATTGTGCATAATAAAGAGACGGGGCTGGAGAGTGGTATTGATTTTCTGTACAAGATGTCAAAGTATCCCTTCTGGCCATATTGGATGAAATGTGTTTGGAGAGAATTTTTTGGAAAGCACCGTTTTGACGCTATAGGAGACCATTTCCTGCAATGTCCCAGGCCTTCTTGATGTGGGTTTGACTCCAGCGGTGGAGTTAGATTGATTGGTGTAAAGCAGGAAGGTAACAGTATACGGTGTAATAATCACGTCCACGCTATGATATATATACGCTGCAGAAAAACTTCATAAAAGGCGCAGCTGAATTTTATTAAACAACTCTCCGGCTTTGAGCGCTGCAACACGAGTGGTTCTTGCCATCCTATTAAACATGCCGCCTCAAGGTGCCTTTTAGTAATCCAAAAGGAATCCCCCCCGCCCCCCATGCCTCCCTCTGCAAGTCGATGTTCTGCCATCAATCAAAATCATAAATTAAAATTGCACTGCTGCATGAGCTGGAAACACTAGGACGCTTGAGGATGATCCCTTAAACTGTGGAGCTGTTTCCAATCAAAACCAGAATCGGAATATGACAACGCAGCAGAACTGAGTTCGGTGCTCGGCTCAACTTATTTTTTTTTTTCCCTTTTTGGTTTTGTTTATTTGTTTCTAAAAGGCATGAAATCTATTGGTAGAGACAGATAGACCTCTGCTAAAAAAAAGAAGAAGTGTTTTTTTGTTAAGTGGGGTAGGAATAAAGAGGAGAGGAAAAACAGAGGGGAAAAACAAAACCTTTTGCAGATTCATCCACCCACACACTCCCAGTGACCTCCTCTTCCCAAAAACACATTCCACTTAGCAAACATTTCCACCGCCAACGACCAGCTCTGCACCTACTTGTAAATGACTATCTTCCCATAATAGAAGCTGTTTCAGTGTCGCACTGGCAGCCGAGTTCAATGACTTTTCTGTCCCATACGAATCAAGTCGGGGCACAATTGGAAGCGTGGGTGCGCGTGCGTGTGCCCGACTCTCTCTCACACACACTGGCTGCTGGCCCGTGATAACGTGATAACAAGATCTGCGGTGCCGTCGGTCCGCGAGACGCTAAACGGTCCGAGCTGCTCCTGTCACTTTGCCCACCGGGCGGCGAGATAGAGGCCGAGGGGGGAGGAGGGGGGAGGGGGGAGGGAGACGGCCGTGAGAGCGGGCGAACATCTCGCTCTGCTCTTTACATTATCATTGACGGTCCCATGAGAAACAATTGGAAATGAAGGGGGTGGGGGGTGGGGGGGGGGTGACCATGGGGGGCCAACTGCAAAGCAGCTTAGCGATATGATCCAGTCGAGGGGGGGATGATTTGATTTGATCCCCCCCCCCGCCCCGCCCCCAACCCCCAGCCCTCCACCCCGCCCTCACTTTTTAACACTAGGATGGAGGCGTACAAAGGAAGAGATCATGGGGGAGTGTGTGTGTGTGTGTGTGTGTGTGTGTGTGTGTGTGTGTGTGTGTGTGTGTGTGTGTGTGTGTGTGTGTGCACGCGTGCGTTTGCGTGAGTGAGGAGAGGAATCTGGTACAGCTCCGTGTGAAAATGACCTACTTCCTCTCAGCCCACTCTCAAACGGATTGCCTTTTTTTTTTTTTCCTCGCCAATGTGTGGAGGAGAGGAGGAGGAGGAGGAGGAGGAAGAGGAGGCGGAGGAGGAAGAGGAGGAGGAGGAGGAAGAGGTCCTCCGAGGGTTAAACGAAGGAGAGCAGTGACGGTTCTACGGGGGTTGAATGAAATAAAACCTGGCGTCCGCGACATGCAGCCCACCTGTATACACGGTGTGTGTGTGTGCATGTGTGTGTGTGTGTGTGTGTGTGTGTGTGTGTGTGTGTGTGTGTGTGTGTGTGTGTGTGTGTGTGTGTGTGTGTGTGTGCTCCGCCTCCACAGGCTTAATTACCCACAAACGAGGGCTCGACTGGAGCCGGCGGGCCAGTGTTTGGCCTCGCCAGATGCCCGGGCGGCCAGCAGGCGTGTGTCAAACACGCGGGGTCGTTATTTATGGATGCGTTTCATCGTCAGCCGGTGGAAAGAGGGAAACTTCTCCCGGGAACCCCTCTTTCTTTCTCGTCGACGTCGTTTTTCCTGCTTTCTGTTTATCCTCCTCCTCCTCCTCCGGCGGCGGTGTTTTAAGTTTGCAATGTTTAGGTTGCGTAGAGGCGCGGCGTCCGCCAAGCTCGCCCCTCGGTATTTTCACGAGACACCGGAGGAAAACGGAGGATTTTAGAGCATGAACGTGTCTGCGCTGCGTTCAAGGACGTTCAACAACAACGACAACAACAAAAAAAAAAATTGCACGAAAAACGGGAAACGTTTGTGTTCGGCGCTGTTTCACTTCTCGCTTCGGCACCGGTGCAGAGCCCTGCTGCTTCCTCCTCACGCTCTCCATCTGAAAAAAAAAAACCCCACATTTTTTAAAATACATTGACTGGCCGTTTCCTCACGTGCACATCTCATGTCGCAAGAAGAGTCACACGCACACACGCGCGTGCGCACGTACGCGAACGGACGCACGCTGTCGCGAGGCGCCTCCACGGGGGCCAAGACGTGAAGCTGCGAGCTGTTTGACATGTTTGCACTCTTGTGGTTTTTGTGGCACTCCAGCTGGCTGTCAACTTTCTCACATGCGCGACTATTGTTGTCCGGAGATTCACGCCGGGTTTCGATGTCTTTGGCACTGTTTCCCGTAGGCCCGGCGGGCGGCGCGACTGGTAAATGATGAATGCGAGTCACTCGGCCAAAGATGTTTTTTTTTATGTTTTTTTAAAGGTTGTTACACCCTCCTGAGAAAAAAACACATATTTTAATGGTGCAAAAGTCCTGCTTTTGGATGATAAGGAACCACGGAGAGACAAAGTAATAAACTGAAAGTGCTAATAGGAGCGCCAAGCTCCTATTAGCACTTTCAGTTAACTTAAATAGGCCAAAAACAGGCATACGCACTGGTGCTTGCTCCCACACCTTCTGCAAACACAATCTAAAGTTGCATCTGTTTGCGTTTGCCCCAGGGGAAGCCCGAAACGGTAGCTTAACTAAACAGACGCACGTGGCAGTTTAAATGGAGGTCCTTTGTCACGTGTTGCCAATGTTGCATCTTCCCTACAAAAATGTTGCGAGTCTCGACTGTTTTTTTCCCCTCCTGGTGTCGGGCTGGACAGAGGTAGAGACGGAGAGCGGCGCCGCGTCCCACTGGAACCCAGGAATTACACCGCACCGCACCTCCACCTTCTCTTGTTGACATTTTAATGTAGGTCAGGAGTGTCTTAATAACGTTTATTAAGATAGGGCTAATCCAACCCTGCGACTGACTGACTGGCTGAATTCATTTGAATGTAGCCCCTCCTTCAAACACGTCCATTTCAAACTCTCTCAACTCTTGCTCTGTGTTTTTTTTTCCCCCTCCCAGTACCTGAAGACCTTTCTCTGGAGGAGAGGGATGAGCTGTCCAACATACGGCGCCGGAAAAAGGAGCTCCTGGACGACATTGAAGTGAGTGACTGTCGCGAATGAGTCGAAGCGGCTGAAGGCCCTGCAGAGTTCCCTTCCCTGTCTTTGTGACGTGCACGTGGATCTGCGTTCTTCTTCTTTTCTTTGATGAACTCTCTCTCTTGCTTTCCTTCACCTTCGCAGCGGCTGAAGTTTGAGATCGCCGAGGTGATGACGGAGATCGAGCAGCTGACCTGTGTGGGCGAAAGGTGAGTCCGCCTTCGCTGGCCGTCTTTCCCGCTCCGTGAGAGCAGAGCACAATCTGAGTTGACGAGGTGATTTTTGCCAAAAGACTCGGTGACGCTGACACGACACAGAACCTCTCCTTTTGTGTTTGATTTGCAAAACGGTCACCACCTTGCAAAACTGACCGTGTCTCTACTGTTTGACTGTCACTCGAGGACAGTAGTGCCCATCTGCCACTCACTCATCACCAACTGTGTGAGCCTCACACCTGCCCTGTGTGTGTGTGTCTGTCTGTGTGCGTACGTGCGCGCGCGTGTGTGTGTGTGTAAACCCCTCTTTGTTTGAATAGAGTGGAGCAGCGATGTCCCTTAAACTAAGCTCTGTCCAAACAGGCTGACTCTTTAATTTGATTGGTTGATGAGGTGGCGTGAGCATGGGCATTGTGTGTGTGTGTGTGTGTGTGTGTGTGTGTGTGTGTGTGTGTGTGTGTGTGTGTGTGTGTGTGTGTGTGTGTGTGTGTGTGTGTGTGTGTGTGTGCGCGCGCGCGCACTTGAAGCTGCTGGGACCATTTTTTGGGCAGGGGAATCACAGGAAGCAAGAACAAAAGGTGGCGATTTCCCAGTGGGCCACATTGCAGAAATGTCCCCTGAAAAGCGAAGGACGCTAAAAATGAGAAGCGTTCCTCCAGATGGCTGCGGGCTGAGGAATCGTCCACTTTCAGTTTTTCCTCAGTTGAAAGAATTTCACAGAAACAAAGGCCACAGAATGGAAGCTGACGCTTGCCCTTGTGCCTTTGCAGCAAAACCACACAGAGGAACAAGCAGATCGCGATGGGCAGGAAGAAGTTCAACATGGACCCCAAGAAGGTTCGGCCAGACCTCGCGCCTCGATACGCTGTCGATTTGTCGTTTTTCTATCAACTGAAGCGCTTTCCTTCTTTCTTTTTTGTCTTTGCTCAACCAGGGGATCCAGTTCCTTCTGGAGAACGACCTCCTCCAGAACACGGCGGAGGACATTGCGCAGTTCCTCTACAAAGGCGAGGGCCTCAACAAGACGGTCATCGGGGACTACTTAGGGGAACGGTGAGCTCCCTGACTTTTGCCGTCTGTTTTCCTTCCGCCTCCACCCGCCTGCTCCTCCTCCCCCCGCCAAATCTCGACTGCACACGCCGCGGCCGGGGCATAAAGCCCCAGGAAATTGGTCGTCTGCGGAGACGATGCCAGTGAAATGATCGGGCGGGCGTGTGGTTCTTATCGAGGGCCTGAGGGAGGTGGAGGGAAGGAAGGGGGGGGGGGTTGAGTGGGATTGGGCTGCCAGGGAGGAGGGCTGTGCGGTCCGTGTGTGTGTGTGTGTGTGTGTGTGTGTGTGTGTGTGTGACTGTAACCAGCTCAAGAAGACTCACACTCACACACGTCTCCTCGCCCCTCCAGGGACGACTTCAACATCAAGGTCCTCCAGGCTTTCGTGGAGCTGCACGAGTTCGCCGACCTCAACCTCGTACAAGCCTTAAGGTGGGTTTTCGCTTTTTAAAAACACAGGGGCCTGGCGTGGCGCCGGGTGAAGGATGTCAAACCCGATAACCTGCATCGACCTGCATCGTTATACAGAGTCAATAAATCAAATTAAATGACCTAATGTATCAGCAAGTCGCAGAGCGGCATTTTAGTAACTATTGCGCCCACAAGGTCCATTCCTGTCCCACTTATTTGTTTGGCTGCTCCGTGAAGACTTGTCAGCTAATGCCATGCAAGTCTATGGGGTGAAAAGTCAACTTTGTCCCAGAGACATGGGGCCACTTGCAGGTTCATCGGGATCCCTCAAGACACAGCCACGTCAAATTTGGGGACGCGAAAAAATGTCTTCCTCCAAGGTGTGGCGTGGCAGAGAAAGTTAGAGAACCACTGTGTTAGCTCAAGTCAACGGCAACTTTTACAATTACTATTTTACTTTATTATGGTCCAGATCTGGCAAACTGGACCTTGAAATCTGACTGAATCGACTTCATAGTAACGGTAAAATGTTAAATGTAATAAATTAAACTGCAGTTTTCAGACGGTATTTGAATGTGTTATGGCTTCATTACCTCAGATTGTGCGCTATGGTTCGACAGACGTCATCCGCTGACATGCCGTACATCTTAATCCCAATTATCCTTTGCAAACTCAATCTACCCGCTGCGAGGCCCCGAGTAAGAACAGCCCTTATATGACTGTGTTTCGCCAATCACCATACATCAGGAATAATTCCATTATAGCTCTGGTCTGGTACAACGTCCTCCCCGCAGGTCCTTTTTCTTTTTTTTTTATAGATCTTAATAATGTTACACATGCAGGGACATGTCCTGTGCAAGAGTCTCAATATGACGTTGTTTAATGTGTCGCTGTGTTCCTGCTCCCGCAGGCAGTTCCTGTGGAGCTTCAGGCTTCCCGGCGAAGCCCAGAAAATCGACCGCATGATGGAGGCGTTTGCCTCCAGGTACTGCCAGTGCAACCCCGGCGTCTTCCAGTCCACAGGTACACACACACACACACACAAGCGCACACACACTCACTCAGCGGCTGTCCTATGAGTCACACAGAGGCAGACAGTCCAGGCCAGACCCTCCTGAGATCAATGCCAGCGACGTCCTCCGTCACCTGTCGGTGTCGGATAAATCTGCAGCGTGACGCGATAACTCCCTCAAAAAGTCATTCCCTTCAAAGTCCAGACGGCGTGATTGGACCTCGCTCTCACATTCTCAGTTACAGAAACGTAGGCGGCACGGCAGGTCATTAGCCCGTTAGCTGGCTAATCCCACCCCTGCCACTCAAGCAGTGATAACGATATCGATCGGCGGGTCCTCGGCGGTGATTAGTGCTCTCATCGCTCGCCTCGAAGCCACCCAGCCCCAAACACGCCGAGGAGGACACGGGCATCAGCGCGGAGGGTCATGAATATTTATGCCTGGCGACCGCCGCACACACACTTTGTTATCGGTCATCTGACCGCGGTGAGGGATATAAATTACCGAGCAGGGCGACGAGGAGCGAATTAGTGTGCGGATGGATGAGGGCGGCTTCCTGGAGTTATGATGGTGTGTGTGTGTGTGTGTGTGTGTGTGTGTGTGTGTGTGTGTGTGTGTGTGTGTGTGTGTGTGTGTGTGTGTGTGTGTGTGTGTGTATGACGGCACTCGTCGCTGCACCACAACCTTGGAGGGTGCAGCCGCTGCAAGCGTGACCCAGAAACGGAGGCCCTTTGTTGATTAAACTTCTATTAAAGGCCTAAATTTAGTAGAGGCGCAGAGTGTTGATGGGTCGCTCGCTGTCCAGTCGGTGACAAAGCAGCCGCACTGATCACCCGCTTGACTTGAGCTGGCACCAGGGCGCCTCTTTAAGAACGTTTGACTTTTACTGCTTCTAATATTTGCCGGTGGAAAATTAACGGAAGAACGATTTGAGGATAATTTGCCCTCAGGATAAATGATTTTGGAGTAAACTCACATGCACACACACACACAAACGCGCAGGCACACACAGAGTCGTGTACTGTATTTCACGGTGACACCCGCTGCTATAACCTCCACAGACACCTGCTACGTCCTCTCGTTTGCCATCATCATGCTGAACACGAGTCTGCACAACCCCAACGTCAGGGACAAGCCGCCGGTGGAGCGCTTCATCTCCATGAACAGAGGGATCAATGAGGGGGGAGACCTCCCGGAGGAGCTACTCAGGGTGAGAGCCTCGACTCCAATCGCTCGTTAGCCTTGAGCGAGTTAGCCGCCGTTGCCGTACAAACATTTCCTTCTTTCCATTGAAATCGAATCTGTCCGTTTCTGCTTACAATGACGTGTGCGTACTGTGACTCTCTGCTGTTTGAGCCAAAAAGCGCAGGAATTGCGAGTCAGGCGACGCAAATTGAGATATCCGCAGTTCAGCAGAATTAGATCTTCTCCCTGGATGCTCATTCCAGTGATGCTCAGTGATCTCAGATGTAATATTCTTGATCCGGCCACATTATCTAGACTTAAATTGGTCTTCCGGGATCCCCCGAACCATTGTGTGTGAAACTGAGGCGGGTTTCTCTCTTGGTGTTGAGTGTTTTGGAGAATGGGGAAGGAAGTGCATTACAAAAAGCCAGCTTTCAAAAACAAGAAAAAAAAAAAGTGCAAAATTTGTATAGTAAGCAAAATGCTGTGCCAGCTGAACAAGAAAATTTGGCTTGTCTAGACTTTCTGTAAGTAAAAATATCCGATCTCTCTGAACCCACAGATATCTTCAAATTAGTTTATTCTCAACTGCAAGTTCATTTATCTTGATTTAAATAAAATTGTTAAATTAAGAAATATGAATTAACACACATTGAACACATATATTCTGTTGTTTAACTGAAAACAATGTTGTAGATTCCATTTCGCTGTCAGCTCTTTCATTTTTGTGAAGGGATCAAATGGACATAAAGATCTTGAATAAGAAATTATTCCTCTGACAAAGTCGTTTTATATTTGTGAATGTGGATGCAATTATCATTTTTTTCATAATTAAGGGCCGAAACGCGTGAAACGAGTGAAACACGCAAGCAGTAAAAACTGCTTTGTGAGGAGAACTGAGATGTTCCATCCTGCTTGGATTTCACTTTTGTCGCGTGGGAAAAGCCTCTCCGGGGTGTGTTCACGTTTCTGCTTTTGTTTCCCCCCCATCCCCCATCTAGAATCTTTACGACAGCATCAAGAGCGAACCGTTCAAGATCCCGGAGGATGACGGGAACGACCTGACGCACACGTTCTTCAACCCAGACAGGGAGGGCTGGCTGCTTAAATTAGGTTCGTGAGCATCTCCGCACATTTCACGGCTCAAGAGACGCACGGCGCTCATTGCTGACTGCCGGTTGCTGATTTTTCACTTGGTAGCAGTGTTGTCGTCGCTTGTTGTTTCTCACGAAATGGCGAGAAAAAAAAATACAAAACCCACGTACACAACCGCGGCTTTTTGCGTAAACGTTCTGCATTTCATCAATATCATACACTCGAGTGGAGCAGCGCTGCAGGATTTGCTGTGAAGTTGTCCCCGCGACCGAAATTAGTTGTCGTTGTCTGCTTAGCCCTCTGTTTACAGCCTCCAGCAAAACTGCTCAGTTTCAGCGTCCTGCTAGAGGCTGTGTTTTGTCGGGAGTTTTCACACGTTTGGAAAAGGGGCAAGTAGCAGGAGGTGTTGATACTCACCTGTCAGAGCTATCAACGAAGCATCTGCACCCTTTGTGACATCACCAAGGGCTGATTTCCAGAACAGATGGTGAAAAAGCGGAGCAAGGGACGGCTCTTGGCTCCTTCTCGTCTCTGGGGGAGTTCACTGGCTGCCTGGCTGGATATAATACACTTTACACATTTTTCCTGACATTTGCCAGACGCAACAGCGGGATTTGAGTTTTCGAACAAAGCTGCACGAGAAACCCCACACGGCACGATAAGAACCTTGGGGGAAATCCCGCGGAGCGCAGGGTCAAATATACGTGTGAAAAGTTGTGCGTGTTGAGCGTGTGTGTATGTTTTCACTTCTCGCCGCAGACTTGTGAAATGAACCTGTGGGGAGTTTAGCAAAGAGTAAACTCTGTAATTATTCACCCTCTGTGTGTGCGTGCGTGTGTGTGTGTGTGTGTGTGTGTGTGTGTGTGTGTGTGTGTGTGTGTGTGTGTGTGTGTGTGTGTGTGTAATGTCAGTGCGCGCCAGCAGTTCAAGCGGTGCTGTGTGCCTTCTCGGTGAGGTAATGCAGTTGCAGGTCTAATTTTTTCGAACCGCTTTTTATTTGTTTCCGTTGGTCGACATGTGTTTCTGATTTCCTGCCCGCGCTCCGCCGTTCACGCTGCCTTTCAGGCCTTCTCGGCGAGCAATAAAAGCGCTTTAAGAGCCTGGGTATGACTTGTGAAAGGTGAAAGGTCAGTCTCCCCGCGGGCGATCACGTTTATCACTGTGTACTCAAACAGGCGCACCACGCACGCAAAAGGTCTGACACCTTGAGCAAAGTTGGGGAATGCAAATCACAGGCCCAACGTGACTCGGCTCTGCTGCAGCTCTTCCCTGGAGCTACGCTCCAGCGCCACCCCTGATTGAAACATTTCTAAATAGAATAGAATAGAATAGAATAGAATAGAATAGAATAGGATGGAACACCTTTTTTAACCCCACCTTGGGGATATTTGCACAATTGCAACAACAGAAACTAGTGCAAAGAGAAGGAAAAAATACATAAATTAAAAAGAAATACAATTAAAAAAATGATAAAATATTTAAAGAGTAGATATATTTAGATAAGATATTTACAGTTTGATTATTCATGGTTATCTACATAATGCTGATATCTAAAGTGGTCAACAGTATGATTTCATTGAGTGCAAAACCTGATGCGCGCACGCACAACAGGAAGTGACCCGTCAGGGTTATTAGGTTTAAAAGCTCACCAACATTCTTTTGACTCAAAAGCCCCCTTGTCATGGAAGATTCTCTCTGCTGGTGTTTTTGAACAATATGTGTGTCTATCCAGCCAGTGGATTGTGTGGTTGACACAAACCGAGGAACAAACCCCAAAAAATTTAGATTTTTTTTTTCCCATTGTAAGAAGTTAAAACGATGGCCCTGCTGGTCAGCCTCATGCTGTATTTTGTCGCCTTTTTAACTTCCTGTACTGCCATACAACCTCATGAGTGTGTCAAAGCAGTAGAACTACATTACTGTATATGATTTTCAGAGGGTCTCTGGATGTTTTCACCTACGCTTTGGTCGACAGCCAGTCTGTCACTGCAGGCCTTTTGTGTGACTTCCTGTCCCCTCTTCCTCTTCCTGCCCAGGAGGCCGAGTGAAAACCTGGAAGAGGCGATGGTTCATCCTGACGGACAACTGCCTGTACTACTTTGAATACACGACGGTGAGTGACTCTGCCGGCGCGATGATTACTGTGGCGGATATCCAGGATGGGATTTAGAGAGCAGGTCAGTGAGAATAGCAACAAACTCAGAGAACATGAATTAAACAAGGTGGGGAAAAAAAGTGTTTAGAATAACTCCAATGAACATAGAAACTAAAACATTGTAACAACAGCATTCAGGGTTTTTCTTGATTCCCGCCCCCCGTTTGAAATAAATTCAGTTTCTTGTGAGATCATGTCAGACTTTGGGTTTTATGTCAAAGTCACAAATATTGGCCGGATCAGATGGCGATCAGTTGTTCTTGACAGAAGCTATTTGGGAACGAGGAATAAAACGGCAGTGATGGAAATAGAAAACTGATCAAAATATATTTCAGGCAAAGCACGAAGGAAGATCAAAGTTAAAAGGTTTATTCGTCTCTATGTCCAAAAAAAGTGCTTCATCGTGTGTGTTTACCCTTTCACTCTGCGGCCTCTGCTGTCCAGATGAGGAACTTTATCTTTGTTTCTTAGTTTTTTTTTGTTGTTGTTTTTTTTACCTTTGTCGTCCCACACGTTTGCGCGTCCTCACCCAAGACTTGCGTCGGTGCCTCTGCGTGGCTGCCAGCTGCTACATCAGCACTGTCCTCTGCCCGCCCCCGCCCATTATCCTTCAGGGACACCGTCATTATGTCCTCTGGTCTCCGCCACATTATCGGCGAGCTGCGTCAGACGGCCGCAAGGACGGCGGGAGGGGAGTGAAGCTGTGATTGGGACAGGGACATAAACACTCTTCCTCCTCCTCCTCCTCCTCCTCCTCTTCTTCGTCCTGTTTCTCGTCTCCATGTAGCCGATTGGCCATGTCTTAACTCTCGCGTCTCCTCCTTTCCCCAGGACAAGGAGCCACGTGGGATCATCCCACTTGAGAACCTCAGCATCAGGGAGGTGGAGGAGCCCAGGAAGCCTGTGAGCGATGCACCGCCTCTGATCTGGCCTCCGATCGGCTGTTTAACCGCCACTTTTCGTCATTTAAAAAACAAAAAAAAAACAACTTGTTTCACGTTTATTCTCCAGAACTGTTTCGAGCTCTACAACCCCAACCACAAAGGCCAGGTGATCAAAGCCTGCAAGACGGAGGCCGACGGACGGGTGGTGGAGGGCAACCACGTGGTTTACAGGATATCGGCGCCAACGCCGGAGGAGAAGGAGGAGTGGATCAAATCCATCAAGTAAGAGCCCTCGTTTGTTTGCTGAAAATGCAGCAAAATGTAAGAAAAAATATCAGGCCTCAGTTGCTGCTTTCGCTGCGGCCTTGGACCGGCTCAATTCGAGCATCCGTTAACAAAAAAAAAAAAAGCTCAGTCTATTGCACGGCTGAGTGCAAATGAAGCAACAACACGCGCACAAAACCTTTCTGAAAACGGAGATTTGTGCCGCCTCGACGAACGCAAACCTTTTGCGTCGCCTTTCGAGTCACTGAGGAGAGTCGGTCTTGTCTTCACTTAAAGGTTTGATGCAAGTCCAAAAAAAAGGACAACAATTGCGCGTCCCCTTCTCGGTGATGATGACCCCGCTGAGCTGCGTGTCGCCTCCTTGTAACAGCACCGCGCGGAACTCGCTGCAGTGTCAAAAGAGAGTCGGCTCAGCAGAAACAGAACACTTGAGTACTGTAATACAGTGCAGTTCCCTCCCACGCCGCCTCCGCAACCCCCTCCTCCACCCTCCATCTCCCGCCCCACCTCCCCCTCCGCTCTCCACACTCTCATGGAGTATTCAGCGGGGAAATGATGGAGGATTAGTCACCGCTCGCAGCACCCCGGGGTTGAGCCGGCAAAGCCATCCAAGAGAAGCGGCTTCAAACTGGGCCGACACGTTTTTTGCAGCCGCGGAGGCTAACGAGTCGCAGCTAGCGCTCCACCCGAGGGGTCCGGCAGGACTGGGTTTTAAAAAAGAATTTGTGGGGAGGGAGAGGGGAGAAAGGCGCTTTATGGAAATGATGAATTCGTCCTCGCCTTCTTTTCGAGCAGAGTTATCTTGGAGATGACGACGCTGCCCCGGCTACGCCACGAAAGGAGATGAATTCATTTATCTGTTTTCTCCTTCCCTCAGCTATATTTGTAACATTTCAGGCTATTAACAGAACCGGGGCTGCAAAAAAAAAGGCTTATTACTCACCCTTGGTTTAGAGCGCATGACAATTGAGAGTTTTTGTTTTGATGAAATTGGGTTGCGCAGAAGTGACAATGAGCAACAAGGAAGAGCCGGATAGTCATCGCGCGGCGGACTCATTCTTCCGCGTGTGGCATTGTACAGGGAATTAGAGATATCCGCAGTGGGGGGTTGAGCCTCCTCTCGCTTTGTGCCGATGCTAACAGGATTTAGCGGCCGTGAAACTGGGCTACTCACTGGAGCCCAAATGGCTTCCTGACTCGCTCCCCTCATTGCGCCTCGTTTTGCCAGTGATTTTTTTTTTTTTTTTTTTTTAAAGGGGGTGCGGGGTGGTGGGGATGGATGAAGATGGTGCTCCCGAGTTCTGGAGCGTTCATTGTTCAGCCTCCTCCAGACCCTCAAGCCTCCACGAGAGGAGGGCAAAATGTTGGTTTGTGTGTTTTACTACGCGCCTTGAGAGTTCTGGAGGAGGTTCCAGCGAACCGGAGCACCAAGGAGGAGAAGGAGGTGGGGGTTGGGGGTAGAGGGGTCCTCTTCAGAAACCATGGAAACCAAACTGGGTCACTGCACAAACTTTGTTCTTCCCCTCCGTCTTTTTTTGATCTGGTTAAGGCAGGGGTTTGTCTGCGTGTGGCTTGCATTTCCATTTCAAAGATGCTAAAAGACTCTCCCTCTCATGTGGCCTGATTATTTGTCTCACCGCTGTCCTTTGGCTCGGTCTTCCTCCCCAGGGCCAGCATCAGCCGGGACCCGTTCTACGACATGCTGGCCACCCGGAAGAGACGCATCGCGAATAAGAAGTGACGGGAAGGGGACGACGATCGCCTCACCCGGGGCACCTCGTCCGTCCTCCTACCTCGCCGCCCTGTCAGGAACACCTCGGCGGCGACGGCGGTGAAACCTCAGTTCCTCCCCCAAAGACTGTCTTACAAGTGGCTCGTGGGACAAAGGAGCTCCAGGGAGGAAACTCAGATAGACAAACTTTGTTTTTTATTTGTTTGTTTTTTTGGTTTTTGCACAGAGCGATCAACCAACCAGCAGGTTTGTTCCTCCTCTCACTCCCCAATGGCCGCAATTCCTCTCCCTTGAGCACAAGCACCCCACGTTTGAGACGCACACGCATGCATGTGGGTTCACAACGGGCCGATGTGTTTTGTGTGTGTGCATGCTGCCGGTGCGCACGGCATGTACAGTGTGGGTGCATGTGCGTCAAAGGACAAGCCGACAACAAGACGATTCCCGGGTGTGCGGCCGGTGCGAAGACGCCTCACCTGGATTGTGCAGTCAAGACTGACGCTCTGCCTGGAGCCGCCTCAGAGAACCAGCGCTTTGACATTTCAACATTGCAGTCTTGAGTCAGCTGGGCTGATTAAAAAAAAAAAAAAAATAGAATGCAGAGCAGAGAATTTCAAAAACATGCAGACTTGTTTTTCAAGCCCTGTGGTTTGGAATAGAATATGTTTTCTAATTGTCATCTGAAAATTTCATCTGTATTCTGCTACTGTACTGATGTAACGGGAGCCACGGTGAGTCATGTTTGGTAACACAGCCAGTAAATCCCCAGTAAATCACATACCTCACTTCACCAGAAAGGAGCCCAAAGAGGGCAGGTGTCCCTTCCCAAGGCTCCCGTTTAAGCTTTAGCATTAGCCGCAACAGCTTGTGACAATCTGTTAGCACCTTACTAGTTGCCAAACACACTTGTTCTTGGTGTCCGCAGTCTCTCTGGCTTTATTAGTTGCCGTACAGCAGTCAGAATCACAAGACAAACCCGACATAGTAAGGAAACTCAATTGAGTTTGAGTCTGCGCCAAGTGTAAGACAGGAATTCCTACTTTTCTTTGGCCAAGGTCCATGCTCGAGCCACGGAAAATAAATTAAAGTGGGGATAAAATTGTTATTTTGGTAATGTGATGGCAAAAAAAAGAAAAGAAAAAAAGATTTATCCCTTTTCCGATTTCGGTAAGAAAAAAAAATGCAGTTCCCTGCTGGCTTTGTGCCCTGAGTTTTAATGAAAAGTAAGATTTAAAAAAACAAACGATCAATGAAACTAAAGCATCCAAGCATTAAAACCAACATGCCTAAGATGAGGTTTGAAACTGTGATTACGATTCTTAATGTTAGGAATCAATCAGTTGCAACCAAGGAATAAAGGAACGCAGAATGTAGATGCATCGTCTATTTGCTACAGATGAAATAAGGTCATACGTATTTTCAAACAGGGCTGAAATAAATCAATAAAAAATGTGAGAGATTTTAAGGTTCTAGTCAGATGAGAAGGTTTTATTTACAGCTGTGCAAAAAGGCCCACGAGGGCCCCTGTCTGATGAAGCTCTCTTATTTTTTCCCTCTTGTCTTTGACCCGTATGTCAGTGAAGGTCCATGTATTGTTGTGATCCTGTTTGCATTTGGTTTGTGATTCTTGCTTGCCTTTTGTGTTCTTTATTATATGAATATTAACAACCATTTTTTTTTTCATTTTTGTATTTATTTTCATTTGTGAAATGTTTTTGATTCTACTTGTAAAATGCCAAACAACGTATGCTTAAGTTATATATATATATATATATATATATATATATATAAGTGTGTATATATATATTGTATAGGTTTCCGGTCTCTGTTGTTGTATGCACACTCTGTAACTTGTTTGAGAAGAGGTTTGACTCAGCTGACGTTTGGGGTCTTCTTTACAAAAAGCCTTAAACTTATAGACAATAATAATTACAAAAAAAAAAAATGATAGGATGATGACGATGATGACAACAATGAGGATGACGAACATAAGAAGACGGGTAATATTTGTCAAAAACTGTGACAATGTTGAAAAAAAAGCCATGTCGGATGAGATGAACGGTGTGTTTCTGATGATGATAAAGTTTATTGTGCAAATGTTTATGATTATAGTGAACCAATACTGGTGATGAAGATGCTAGAGGATGCTATGATCGGTGCCGATGTCAAAGAGCTATGAGCAGCAGTAGTTTTCTATGTGATTGTAAAAATAAAATGTGGGCCTTGTCGTTCAGGGCAGAATATTATCTTGTACCGCCCTGTACGGGCTCATAGTTGCATTAACTTTTATATTCTCTGTAAGAGCTATTGGTCATGTTGTACAAAACACGTATCTATATAAAGAATACATTAAGATGTATGCTGCGGATGTATGGTGCATTTATTATTCATGCTCATCTTGACCTACATATTTGCAATAGTAATGAGCCGTCATTAAATAATTTCATAGATAGTGTTGTGGTGAGTGTTTATCGTGCTTCCCCTCAGTCACCCAGAGCAAAGCTCACCTCGTTTTATGATGGCAAAATGTTCAAAGGGAACATATTGAGACATTTAAAGGAAGAAAAAAAAAAAGTACTGTAGTGAGAACGCCCTCTACTGTCCGTACTGTGATTCTACAATGGCAAAGACAAAATTGAATGAAATACATTTACTGTATGCTGCATGTGTGTTGTAGCCTGCCCCCTCGTGGGCATTCCTGGACAGTTCAGCTGGTTCAGTTGGTTTAGCATTTTTACCTTCACAACAATTTGTAATGAAAAAAATGAAACTTTATATAAAAATTACGACCACTAGTATCTTTCCACTGGCTTCCAACGGGGATTGCTATCACAATCCACAAAGCCAAACATTTACTGTATTTAAAAATAAATATTTCTTGAAAAAACATTTCACCATTACCTTACCTTTAATTCAAAATTCACTTCATGTGAAACACTCCCTATGTTTAGATCTATGTCTATGTTCTTTGAAAAAGTACCACATCATGACAGTTCAGACAGTCACATTCTCACAATGCATTATTTAATGCTAAGAATTAAAACAATCAATTAAAAGGCAGATATTTATTTCACAGATGAGTCCACATCAGTGCTTTCCAACAGGAAAGTAACACCACTCTGAGTGCGGTGTGGTCTTGGCAAAATGTACCTTAAATTCCCTCTCTTGTTAATGACTTTGGGAGAGTTATGGTCCACTTGAGGAAGCCAAGGGGCTTAATGACAGTCGTGATGACTACACAATTCCTAATTTACTGTATATGCAGTTTGCTTTCTTACGACTAGAGGCGACGAAATCTTGCACACCGGGCCTATACTGACAAATGAGCCAGCAAAGAATCACAGACAGAAACAGTAATGAGGCACTGAAAAGAAAACCCTTTTGACAGAACTAAAACTAAGTTCAGAACAACGTTTCACCATGATAGTAAAACTACAAGAATTAATCTAGAATTAATCCAGCAGTTGTTTTGCTTTACTCTTCCTAAAAAAAAATAAAAATGATGACAGTCAAGGGATAGTATTGTTCTGATGTCTTTAAAACAGACTTTAACTCAGTCTGTCAACTGATTCCCCCTCCAGCTACAATTACAGCCTCACCTTAATGTCCACCTCAAAAATAAAATAGAAAAGAAAACGTAAATATCGAAGGTGAGCGTGCTTCTCTCTGTGACCTCTTGCTACGACGACTCAGCAGGGCGAAGAGAAGACCTGATCGTAGTCCGGGCACTTTAGGAGAGCTGGGTAGCTGGCGCTCATCTGGAGCGACGACTCGCTGGAGATGTCAGAGGGACTCCGCCCTCTCGACCAGGACTCTGGGTGCAGGAACTGGCCTGAGTGGTCGGAGCAGTCGCTGAGTCGAGGCCGGTAAAAACTGGCGTGACGTGGCTGGTAGAACTCTTCCGCTGTGTAGCGCTTCATGAACAGGTAGACGGACATGACGCCTGCACTCTGCACCGAGTAAAAAAAACAAAACTATTGTAAATATCATACTTGTGTATTGCAAAGATTAAATAATACGACAAACATATAGTGATGCCTTAGACCTACAGTATATCCCAAGTTATTTAAAATTTCTATTTACTATTTACATTTTTTTTTTTTTTATTTACAAGTTTTTGCCATGGATGAATAATGAAACACTATATTTTAATCTACAATTAAAATACATCCAACGTGTGCTTGGATAACAATGTGTTTTAATTAATATTTAAGTTGATGCAATTCTGCAGTTCCTCTATTTGAATGGTGGAGGGCAGTAAAATCTACATTTTGCTGTGAGTCAATCCAACTTAATGTAAATACATTTCCACCTATTGAGACAATGTTGAAGAATTGAGTCATGCAGGCCTTCGGCCTGCTATTTCCATGCTGCATTATTTAGTAAGCTCCATGCATCTCTGGAGGGTTCTGACCTCAGTCAGCAGAAAGGAGATGGCAGCGAAGGCAAAGGACCAGCCGTACTTGTAGGTGAAATAAGCCTCGCTGCTCTTCACCCTGTTCAGCATCTCATCATTAATGCTGGAGATGTAGAGCACCAGGCCCACCACCAGTGCCAAACCTGTGACGTGAAACGGTAAAATACACACACACATGCATAAAAGAGTAACACAGCGTAAGCACAAACATAACATGGGACCACAGAGGAATAAACACCTGCACACCTGAGAGAATGAAGAAGATCCCAGAGACGAAGGCCAGGATGCTGCGGTTCGGACGGACGTGGCCGATGTTGTTGAGGACAAAGCCGACGAACATGAAGAAGAGGCTGACTAGAGGGAACGGTGTGGCTGAGCGAATCATTTCTGAGGAGCAAGTAGTTGTAGTTAAACCCCAAACACAAACACAAAAACCCTCAAAATGAGTTGAGGAATGAAAAAGGATGTATGATAATTCTCTTATTTTAAAAGGAACTGAAGGTCTCATCCAAGCCTCTGTGCACCTTTTCATGAATCATTTTTCATAAAAAAAAGAAAAAAAAAAGGGCAAGCTGGATTCTTTCTCCAGGAAATTGAGACGTTTTACTCACTGACTTATAGTACTTACTTAGCATGTTTACTGTGGACTCTGACGTCAGGTGGACATTCATGGGCATGATATATGTAATGGTCAAACAGTGTCCAGTCTCTTCACCTGAGGTAGCAAAAGACAAACCTGAAGATGTATGAAGAGACTCATGAAACACATAGCTAACACAATGTGAAAGTGATTTTCTTGTTACACCAAACATGATGTTGTGAATACAGCACAAACAAAATCAGTTTGAAATCAAGGCGACAGTACAGACGATTAATACAAGTAGTTTGCTTCTCTCTGTGCGTTTTTTAAAGTCACTGTTGTATTTTGCACTTCACGGCCACCGTATTCTCATCATTCATGTCAAAAACAGCGGGAAAGGTAAGCTAGCTGCCGCGGTTTTAGAGTTTTAGCTAGTTGCATTAGTTCAGAATTCGAGCGTGGTACTTAACAGGAGCACGTACTCAACAACGGGGGCTTCACGTGACGACAATGCCGTATTAAAATATAGTTTTTTTTTACAGTAAAACGGAGATTTCCAGCAAAGAAACCATGAAAAATGTTCTTCCTCCAAAGTGGAGCGTGACAGAGAAAGTTTGAGAACCACTGCCCTAATGCCATGCAAGTCTATGGGGTCAAAAGTCAACTTTGTCCTAGAGACATGGGGCCACTTGCAGGTTCATCGGGATCCCTCAAGACACAGCTACGTCAAATGTTATTTGGGGCTTCTAGCATGAAAAACCTTCTTCCTCCGAGGTGGGTCGTGACAGAGAAAGTTTGAGAACCACTGGCCTAAGTCGAGTTGTCCCAAAGTTTACAATATTGAGACAGGTGCACAGTGTTGATAAATTAACATTAATAATATTATCCTCATTTAGAATAATCAGTGGATTTGACAGTATCGTGTGGTAATAGTCATGGCATCCTAGCTCGTAGAAGCAGAAGTTAAGTTGAATTACATTTTGTGAAAGTGATGGGCTTTCTTTGAAGCCTCAGTTTTGTTTTCTCACATGATACATGTATTGTTATTACAGTTCATAGCTTAAGACACGTGTCAAACACAGTGACGACAGCCCAATCCCTCACGTTATATATCGGATCTGTAGTTCTGAGAACCTCACATCTCTCAGCTTTTCTTATGTCACTTCTCATCAGGGCAGAGTGGACGACAGCATCCCTGCCAGACTCATTACTCACCAGCCAGGAAGCAGACCCTCCAGAGGCCCGAGTGCAGCGAGGTCTTGATGTCCACGCTCTGGTTCAGAGGCATGATGACGCCCTCCTCCAGGTACAACCAGTAGTCGGTGCTGACTGCCAATCCCAGCAGCCCCAGGCCGCTGATTGCAAAGACGCTGCTCAGCAATGTCAGGGCCTTCCTGCCGCACGCGCTCATTGCCTCGGCGAAGGGGAGGGCACGAGCGGTCTGGGGAGGGGGCCTCTGGCAGTTGATGGTTAAAAATAAGTGTAGTCTGGAATAAAAAAAAATATATCCTGGAGGAGGCAGCAGAAGAGGGATTTACAGAGGCGTTACAGAAAGACACACTAAGGTTGCAGGCTTGTCTTGTAAGATAAATGTTACATTATTATTTTTTTAATTTTTGTAACCTTTCATGACACTCTTGAAATATGGTTCATCCATCTTGACAACTGACAAAATTTCCATCGATACTATTTGCAGAATCATGTAAAAAAAAAAAAAAAAAAGATCAATCCACCTGTTCCCATATTTTGAGGCTGCAGGGGAATCGCAAACTCCAAAACTCAGATTAAATGATTGCATTTTGACCTTGACCTGCGCAAACCTTTGCCAATACTGAAAACAACACATTCATATTCAGCACACCTCGTTCCGTATCGCTGTGACTGCACTGACAGAAACGGATTGAAAATTCCAAATTGTCCAGAATGTATCGCATGCCGTCACCGAGAATAAGAATGCCTACATTCTCCAAAGCCCCAGGCTGAGTTTTTGACATTTTGCAGCAGTGAATTAGAGCAAAGAACCCTGCTGAAAACAACCTTTTGAGGTGGAAAAAAAGAAAAGAAAAAGTGGCCGGTGCATTAAAGAGGCTAAATTGGCTAAATGGGAATCCGGCTGAGCAGAAAATCATCATCCACAGTAACAAAATTGCACACAATTTTTTTCAATTTTAAATAAGTCCAACACTCTTGCCTCAATGTTTCTCTAACAGTGCAAACATGCATTAAATTAAACAGTGTAAATTATGGAAATATTGATAATATTTTCCCTGCAACCACATCCAGCCTGCAAAAAGAATTACATTCCTAGATAAAACAGAGAGACAGTAGGCTGGAGCGGAAATTGATATTGTACCTTCTTGTATAGTTACATACTGTGTGTTGATGTCCGATGCTCCCCCAGCCCACGGTGACTGGCGTTGAAGATTTGGGGGGGAAAAGAAAAACGTAAAAGTTGGGGATCTTGTCTGTTTCTCTTCTTCCTGCCGGGTTTCGTTTGCGCTTTTCTTTCCGCGCCCAGGAAAGCTGCGAGGCTGCCTGCTCCACCAGCTGCACTCAGCTGTTGAGTGCGTAAAAGAGAGAGGGACGGAGGAGAGCTCGGGTCTGTAGGAACTGAGTGACGTAAGCAAACCGATCACTCGAGCAGCGTCGCGTCTGTCACGTTCTGTGTGCTCATGTTGACGAGCCAGGTTTTTTTTTAATTTGTTTATTTATTTTTATCGTGTCCTGCTGTCGCCGAGTTTGTCAATATCCAGAAAATCAACACAAAGAAAAAATTCAAATGCTTAACGAATCACTTAAGGAACGTGAGGGCAGATATGTTATGCTTTTTTGTATGTTCATAAAGGATCTCATGCCAACGACATGGCCTTGACTTGCAGGTCTCAGAGCTCATTCGCCTCCTCACAATAGATTCCTAGTAAAATAACGTAAGTACTGACTGATGCTTCATGCCCAGTGTCCTTAGTTTGTAGAACCAATATATTCACACTGGTCTGGTTTCTATATAGAATATTGGAAAAGAATCAGTAGCAACAGACAGCATGCCAAGCCCTGTATTCCAGACCTAAGCCAGATCCACGCCTAGACTTAAGCTAAGGAAACAAACAAAACAAAACTGCAGTTTGGTATATTTGATACTTTATTGGAACACAGTATTCATCATACCACAATGAACAGAGAAACAAGGAGAGTCAGGTCAACAGAAAAAGCAGGTGTCGGTGGAAGGAAACGTGCACAAACATCCAAACGGTGGCCCGAACTGCTGCTCGCAAGTGATTCGGTGTGCTCACTGGACCAGACGTGTGACGATCCGGTTCCTCAGTTCTCAATGTGAGACATTTAAACATTAGATTTCTCTCAACAGTAACACTGTCAGTTTTGGTCCGAGTGTAGCAGCGGATCCCAGTCTGCGTGCTAATTTTTGACGAATGCCACATTTCCTCGAATAGCGGCCCAGGCTTTTATTGAGCAAAGATCGGAAGTGGTTGTTTACATTTGGAAACATGCTTGTATTTCAAAATGTTTCTGTTATGTAGTCAGTTAATACTTAACCCCCCCCCCTCTCCCCCCTAACCATTTGCTAGTTTTCACATTTAATTGTATTTTAAACCAGTGTTTCTCAACTGGTGGGTCGCGATCCAAAAGTGGGTTGCGGAGCTGTTTTGAGAGGGTTGCTGCTTTGTGGGCAGTTTCCCTAAATATATATATTTATAGAGAAAAATATATTTTTTTATGTATTCATTTTGCAGGGCACACAATTCAATTAAATCATTTCAATAATTTATATACTGGATATGATAGAAAGTGGGCTAACTGTTTCCTTTTTGTGGAATAACTTTGGGTCGCGACTTCGTGATAAAGAGAAAAATGCGGGTCCTGAGACTCCACCAGTTGACAACCACTGTTTTAAACCATTGTGTCTATTGTTAAGCTTCCAATACACACATTAAAAAGGAGTCCAGTCGAAAACTACAATGTTAAGGGAAAGATAACCAAATTCTTCCCACGTTGAGCCGAACCCCCAGCAAACTTTTTGCGGCAAAGCTGTTGATTATTTATTAGCTGTAATTCAAGGAAATATGCGAGTTCCAGCGTTTGCAGGGGTGAAAGCTACCACTGTTGCCACCCAGAGAGAAAGAAGAAAGCACTGTGGACGCACACATGACTGTCGAAAACTGAAAGACCCATTTTGGCACTGGTGTACAGAAAGCCAAGAAAAGCAACTTGCACATATTTCGTCTGTGTCAGTGTTTCGGTTACATGGATTGAGGGTGAGAGTGGAACAAAACAAAAAATGTGCGTTACATCGGCAAGTGTGTCAAAATACGAAAACGTCATCCTCATCACTGATGTGTGTGTGTGTGTGTGTGTGCGTCTGTGTGTGTCTGTGTGTGTGGGAGAAGGCAAAGGGGGCTCTGCATCATGCTGGGGTCTTGGTCATGCTTAGGTCAGGCCTCACCTTACGCATGCACACACGATATACGCAAGAAAGGAAAAGCTTCTTTTAGCCGCCGCAGGGCTCTGGAACTCATCACAATCAGACTCATCAGGTCAAGGCTAGAGGGGTTATCCAATGTTTTTGTTTTTCTTATCCACGCACAGTAGGTGCTGCATATTCTACATGACACCGAGTAGTAAAAAAAAAATTCACGGATAGATAGTGAGAGTACATGTAACAAAGCTAGCAAAGATTCAGCCAAACGTTATAACCGGGGGGGGGGGGGTTCTTCTAAAACATAGAAACTTTCTACCGTAGTAAAAGCACATTCAGTTCATAGTATAAAATCTGCAAGTAGCTTCTCTTTTGGAAACATCTCTTTGAAACGTGTATAAGAAAAGGGGAAGGGGGGGGGGGGACAAAAGTTGACATACAATAGATTTCGGTTTGGACGTCTCTGTGGAGTTGCACCAGAACATAAAACAGGATAATTACTTCCCCCCTTTCAACCGATAGAAAGTCCTCCTCTGATTAGGTTTTTTTTTTTTTTTTTTCCAAAACATACAACAATTAATATATCAACATAGCTCAGGTCATAATACTAAACTTTACAACAATACCAGACATTTTACTGCATCCTACAGTCTACTGCTCAGACGGAGTCAGAAAGTAAGCATGCAACAGCTTTGTGCATATGGAAATAGCGTTTATACTTTAAAACACTGTCTCGTTAAGACGTTCTGACCCTAGATGCTTCCGGACCGAGGCGGCTAGACAGCCTGTACCTGTACCTGTACCTGTCGGCATGGTGTGCTTCTGTTTCTCTGTGCTGTCACATATAGAGTAGCTCCACACTTTACAAAAATAACAGATATATAAACGGCCCCCTGCTAAAGGGGATCTTGGGGGCGTCGGGAAGGCCGGAGGGTTAGAAACGTTACAAGGACGTGGACTACTTTGGCACTCATGTAACAGCGTACTACCTGTGTGTTTATTGATTTATTTTTTTGGAAATCTTTTTTTTTCTTTGATTATATAAATATAAAATACGAGGTTGTCGCGCCGCGCCAGTTCGATAAAGCTGAGACGGAGCCGGAGGAGCGGAGTCGGCCATGAGAGGCGGAGAACAAATTGCATCGTTAACAGCGACCGATTCAGACACATTCATTCATGGGAGGAAAGTTTTTTTTTTTTTTTTTTAGGGGAGCGGGGGTGGGAAAAAAAAAAACGAACGCAGTGGCAATTAAGAAAATGATAAGATGTTTTTTTTTTTTTTTTTTCCGGGGAATCGGGGGAGGGCAAACATGTAAAAATGTGAGTACCCGCACCCTTTTCTCCTCACCCAGGATCATCTGTAGTTGTAACACTTGGCTCCACTCTCCTCAGTCACTCGTGTTCATGGGAACCCACAGCTGGGAGACAGAAAACTGCGGAGGGCGATGTAGCTCTGGGATGTTTTCGGAAGGATCCTGTTGTCAGCGACAGTGCATGCTTTCTCTCCTCCTCGCCGTTTCTTTCGCCTTCTCGCCGCCCGCCCTCCCCTCATACGACGCTGTGCAGCGACGGGTGGGTGAACTGAGGGTTTATGTAGGAGAAGCCGGCGAACTCGCTCTGGTCGATGTTGGCGATGACCAGCTGGTCGGGCGGGGTCAGCACGGGCTGCGTGCGCGTGAAGAACTTGTCGAAGTTTTCCGCCCCTTTGCCGCACTGAAAGACACGTTCCGGAAAACAAAAAGTGGGTCAAATCTACAGCAAAATCATCCTCAGTGAAAATCATCTTCAGCGGTCATGCACTAAGGAAGTCTATTTGGACATTAGCAGTGTTGCCATCACAGTTTTTCGCAAAGTCACGCCGACATTTCTGACAAAAATCCCTCGCGAGGCTTTCATTTGAGATTCTCAACACCCCCGGGGGGGGAGGCGGGGAAAAAATGTTGAGGCCCGGAAGTCAATGGCGTTGGAGATGAGCGAATGTGGATGCTGCCGCGAATCGGCAACAGCGGTGCTTTTCTTCCCTTATTTCCATTATTATTACCGTCGAAGCGAGAGCGATTTTCTGCAGCGCGCTGGAGTTCAAGGGAGGATCTTTGAGGTGGACGCGGCTCTGCAGCGCCGCAGGAGCCGACAGCCATTAAAGCCTCAGCTGGGTCCTTTGTCTGCCGGTGCCTACGGCCCCGCTAATGACAGCGTGCGAGCCCCCGGCTGTGATACGCAGCACTGAAAGGAATGAAGCCGTTTTAGTAACCGCTGTAACCCTGCATTTACTGCAGCCCACATGTGGAAGCAGGGTGGGTGGGGGGTGGGTGGGGTTTAGGGGGTGGGAGGGGACGCTCTTAGGGGAGCTATTTTTAACCCTCGGTGACGGCGCCCTCGTCGCTCGGGGGCGCTGGGGGCAGCGAGGGCGCACAGGATGCGAGGGAATGGGGGGGGGGGGGTTTGTTCTGGTGGACCGGTGGCAGCTGGGCTCCAGCCTGCTGTCGATATTACGAACGGGATTGTCTCTCGTCTCATGCGTGAGGAAGAGCACGTTGATCCGGCAGGAGACGTCGTCGCGTAGCTCTTTCTAGAAATCAGCCTTTTTTTTTTTTCTTTTTTCTTTTTTTTTTTTGCCGCGTGGGAACGTCGCTGAACGTGAAATCATTATGAACAGACTCCATTTTTTGCACTTCAGCTTTAAGTGGTTGTGACGTGAGTGACTGGACGATCAGCTGGTGAATACAAACCATCGCAAAGCTGCTAGAATAAGGGGTGGGCAAACGTTTTGACTGGTTCTAAAATTTGAGAGAGAGGCCGGACGAAGGAGCAGATGGATGGAGCGTTTGGGTGATCCACAAGTATATCACGCTCACCACTTTGGGCTTGAAGGGCGGCTGGATCTCCTTGTTGGCCAGCCGATCCCAGTCGATGCGTCTGAAGAAGGCCTGCTCCCTGATGTCCATCTCCCCCTCTGGGCCACAGCCCAGACGCTTGGACGGATGCTTGGTCATCAGCTGGCAGCAGCAAGCAGAAAAAAAAAAAAAAATATATATATATATATATGAGAAAAACAACACAACAAACCAACAACAAAAGAGTTAGCGGGCTGAACGGTGAAAACTGGTGATTAAGTCCTGCAAGAAAGGATCAGTTGAGTCTCTTGACGTCGTGCTTTTCACTCGAGCAACACTCGGATGACGTTACTCAGCGCCAGACTGACACCTAAAGTGCTTCCCCTCACACCGCCTTGAAATAGTCTTTTCGAGGCTCCTTAGTCACATTTAATTTCACCCGTGAACAGCTGATGTATGCAGATAAATCAAAGAAAGAAAAAAAAAATGTACTCTGCAACTGACTTTTTCCGCCTGTGATCAAACCTGCGGTGGAATTTGCAACATTGTTTTAGCGAAACGGTCCACTCACCCCTTTGCAGATGGAGACGGCCTCCTTGGACATGGACTTGGGGTAGGAGACGTTGTGCTCCATGATGGACTGGAAGAGCTCGTCTTCATCCTCCCCGTCGAACGGCGGCTGAAGAGGAAGACAGGCAGACATGCAGACAGACAGACAGACAGACAGACAGACAGACAGACAGACAGACAGACAGACAGGTGAGGATGATGATGGGGGCGATGACGGCCAACAGCACGGCTGACGAGGCACAGAGGTGAGTTGGCTTCACCTCTCCTGTGTTCAACAGTTAGAAATGGAGCTCTGGGCCGTGTTGTGGCTGGTAAATGAGCCTCTAATGCTTGAAGTGCTGGAAAACAAAAACCCTCTGCTGCCCCAATGACACTCAGTAAGTTCCTGGAGTATTTTCACTCAAGTGACTGATCACTTCCAAGTCTCCACTGCCTCTTTTCAGCACTTGGTTATTAATTACTTCATAAGAGGTGACTGAATCCAAAGTTCATCAGAAGAAGAAGAAGAAAAAAAAAAAAAAACGCTCACTCAAGTTTGCCAGATTTCAATGGGAATTTTAAAAGTTGATTTTCATTTCGTCAGTAGAAAACCCAGAAATAGAAAAACAACCTGTAGCAAAAAAGGGGCTTAAATACCCTGTTTTAAAAATGTTTTTTTCTGCCTAATAACTGATGATTATTGCACGTTATGGAATAACTCAGGGACACATGTGGTCCCCTTTCACACTCATATTATTATTCTTATCGTTAATCAGACATTAATCCATAACATGGCTAAACACAATATTACCTGTCCTGCCAGCATCTCGTACAGAAGGACTCCATAAGCCCACCAGTCCACTGACTTTCCATAAGGCTGGTACGCTATGATCTGAAATGAAGACAAAAGTGAACAAATGTTAGCGCATGCTTTTAATTTGAATCCCCAAAATCTCAGTTCTAGCTGCTGCTGGGGAAAAACAAAAGCAGCCATGACGTGTTGACAGCGCAAATTAGGCGAAAGGACCGGCGGAGGAGAAAGCAGCGTTTCTAATGAGCCGCTGTTAAACAGATACTGCTGTTCAGAGCTGACTTAACACAGGCGATATTTTTCCTGCCAGCTAATTTGCCATCAAACTCCTCCCACACACAAACACACACGAAACAAAAACAAAAAAAGACACACACACACACACACACACACACACACACACACACACACACACACACACACACACACACACACCAGCAATAGGAGGCCTTCTTCCAGGCAAGTTCTGGAAGACAGCCATTGTTTTCAGGCTCTCGTGTGCGTTTCTGAGATCGTATCATATCATATAAAATGCAATTTCAAGTTTTATTCCAAATTCTGCCAATTTAAGCATCATATGTTTGGAAGCTTGTGTATCGTTCACTTAAATGAGACTCTTTGACATCCTCACCTCTGGTGCAATGTAGTCGGGGGTGCCGCAGAAAGTGCGCGTGTTAATGCCTTCGTACATGTTCTCCTTGCACATGCCAAAGTCTGCGATCTTGATGTGGCCCTCAGAGTCCAGCATTACGTTGTCCAGCTTCAGGTCCCTGCAAATGGAGAAGTTATTTTTTTTGCGCATGGGGAATGTTGAAAGACTTTTCCCTCTTTGCACTGCCCTACAGCGACACACGGTGTTGGAAGCCCTGACAACCACCGTGACCGACCCACCTGTAGATGATTCCCTTTCGGTGCAAGAAAAACAGGCCAACAGCGATCTCTGCTGCGTAAAACCTGTAAAAACAGAAAACAGAATGTTCACGATGCCCTCGAAGCAGAAACAGCAATCAACACAAATCACTGTTTGCACAAAGTTCATTTTTGGATGCCACAGTATTTGTTCTCTGCCACTGTCAGTCGTGCTCAGCGATTATCCTTACACAGCCTGTGGCTCCTTGAATTTGCCCATACGCTGGATGTGATACATCAGGTCTCCTCCGTTGATGTATTCCATGACAAAGTATAGCCGGTCCTAGAAAAAGACACACCAACAAACAAACAAGGATTGTAGTGCCCAAAAGAACCAAGAAAATAAAAGCATTTAGGAAACTGCAGTAGTTACTGCACAGTATTCAATCTTTTAAATGTGCAGAGACATTAAAGTGTGTTTTCTGAGCCGGGTGCCATAACAGTGCATTAAGGGCAGGAGGCTTTGATTACTACTAGAGGGTCTTATCAAACCCCCCCGAGTCACCGTGCCTTCAAAGGGTTGACGTCACTCCTTCAATCTCCTCTGCGGAGAGCTGGCGAAGGGCGAGCAAGCAGATGTTTCTGGGCTGTTTATTTTTCTTTCTTCCTTCCTTAGCTGTCTTCAAACCCAACATGATGAATTGGAAGAATCGTGGAAACACTCGCTGTCTAGTTGCGAGCTCAATCAATCACACCCAAGGCGAACAGCACAACTGGAATGCACTGCTTTCGACTTCACACTTGTTGCTGACCACTTGTCACACACAGGGTTTTCGTATTTGAGTCGGGGCAGGGTTTCAGGATCGGCTTCGGGGCACTGGTGGCATCCCCGTCACATTTCCACTTTCCAGCTCTGTTAGTTTTGTTACGCACCACAGTCTGGAAGCAGGAGTGTAGCTGTGTGAGGAAAGGCGGCTTGTCTCTCTGGGCCAGCACCCTCTTCTCCACCATGGTGCACTCCACGTCGTCGTCCTGGATCACCACGTCTTTCTTCAGGATCTTGATGGCGTACAGCTCCTCCGTGGACTTCATCTCGGCCAGCATCACCTGCAGGCGACCAGCGCTCGTTGAACAATGCGCACAGATTCTGAGACTTTCCAGAGAACCAGGCATTTTACTGAGTTTATTATTATTTTTTGGCTCCTCACCTTGCCAAAGCTGCCCTTCCCCAGCAGGGCCAGGAAGTTGAAGTCGCTTAATCGGATGCGGTCCATGTTGCCAGACGGCAGGCTGAACCTCCGGTGGTCTGACGGCGTGATCACTTTTTTACCATGACCCAACTTGGCTTTCTGAGGTGTTTAAACAAATGGATGAGCACAATAAATAAGATGTTTTTCTGAGTAATCAAATCAGTTTCATAAAAAAAAAAAAAAAAAAGTGACAACCAAAAAGTCCGAAAAATAACTATTTATGTCTACCAATGTCATGTGACTTTAGGTGAGGACACGAGGCAGTTGTCAGTGTGTGTGCTTGTGTGCCAAAGCTGTTCTGTGTTCTCCTGGGGATGCAGCTGATTGCATTATTATTATTGGTTTTTTTTTTTGTTTTTTTTTTAAATTTTGGTTGCTGTTTGAATTCTCAAGCAATTTAATATGTTGTCTTTTCCCTGATGTGGCAAAAACATGTTCGTATTTTTCTGGCGCAGCCTGGAATGAATTTGAAAGTTGTAACACAATAAAAAGAAAAGATAATTAAAATTAAATGAATAATTAAAACCACAGCTCAACCTTTATCACCACACACAAAAGTCCAAGTGAGAGTGATGGCACACAACAAATCATGAAATCTGTACCACAGTGCCACCGTGTGGAAAGATTCTGCATGCACACCAAGTAAAATGCAAGTAAACAATAAAAAGAAAGAAGGAAAGAAAGAACCTGAGTGTGTGCTGGAGCATTGTGAATTAGTGAGTGGTCAGTCCATGCATCGTGTCTTCGCGGCCCTCAATAGTGCAGTGGGGTCCTCATGAGTGTGGACCCCACTGCCAACAAGGAGCAGGGGTCAGCACACTGGTGTGGTGTGGCAACACATTTACTAACAACAACGCTGTTTGGTGTTGGTGTTTTCCGACAGGGAGTGCAGAGTCTGGAAACTAGCCGTTCCATTCGGCAGCTTTGACCCAATTTGAAATTTACACAGCAGAACGAGGTTCTGGGCTTCAGTCTTTCACAGAGGAGTCCCCCCCTCCCCCTTCTTTGTTTTTTGTTTTGCACTGAGGAAGAGAAGTTGCTCCTCTCTGTGCACAACCCAAATTTGAACTTTGCAAATGTCAGACGCTGCCGGTTTGACCTTTGCGTGCAAAATCCTCCAAAATGCACCATGGAGATATGCTGCTATGCGTCCAGATGACGCGGGGTCCCCCCCAGAGTCACTACGAGGAAGGAGCAAATTGGGCTTTACGTTCCTCCGAAGTCTTTGTTAGTAAATTGGATTGATTTGTGGAAACTCTGCGGAGATTCACAAACAATCCCGGCACAATAATAAAAAAAAAAGAAAGAAAAAAAAAAGAGTGAGTGCGACGCAAGCCAATAGTGAGAGAAAACAGCAAGGCAGCGAACAGCCAGAGGAGCTACCTTGAGATAGTGGATATTTAACTGGCAGGCCTAGAAAAAGAAGGAGACACTGCGGCGTTAGAGCATCAGAGGGTCAATCTGAGTGTGACGTTTCCGCTGAGGAGGTGGAGGGTGGGGAGGCAGGGGGAGAAAGGAGCAACAGGACAAACATGTAAACATGTAAAACCACGTTGTGTTAGCAAAACAGCAGAGCACGTCACACGGAGTGAATCTGTTTTCCGTCACATCTGGGTGCGTCTCTGCAGCTTGTTGTCAGTTTCCATGGTAACCGTCGCCACCCCGCCAGGGAAATTCAGGGTCACTGTTGCACAGCGTGGAGGCAAACAATGATGAAACAAGGAGCTCATGTGCATCCATCACTCCTCGTCACCTTCCCCTTTGAACGGCAGCCAATTTTACCCGCGACAGCATGAGGAGTTTACGTGGATTTGTTTTGAAAGGCGTCTTTTCAGTCTAAATGGTTGCACCAGGATGGATGCACAGGCTCATAGGTGGGTAGAGTGATGGCATCGTACAAACAAGTCTATTGTAAGACAACTCAGCGTGCACACTATTTGACCCGTTATCGTCACAATATTCAGCTTGCAAATTCCCAGAAAAACAGACTTCAGGGATCAAACGAAATTCCACTCAGTGCCACTAGAGAGCGACAGTTAGCTGTAAGTTAGAAAAGATAATCACAGTCAAGATGAGGTTACGCCTGCTTACTTTGTAAAAAGTGCTTTGTTCTGCTGTGAAGACTTTAGCTGAAACAAATACACTCACAATACATTTATAATAAGGCTTGGGCCTGTAAAAGTCTTGGGAGTGCAGCCACGTTTGTATTCAACACAAAAATACACATTCTGAGGAGTAAAGTCTCAATTTCGCACAATTTGACCGTGCGATGGCCTGTAAAGGTTAATGTTGAAGCCACAGATCTTTTTTTTCTTTTTCCATTTCCACATTTTAAATATTCACAAGCTGCTAAGAAAATCCCAGCCGGAAATGAAAGTGGCAGGAGAGCCCCCGATAAATTTTGTCTTATCTGTTATTGGTCATCGTCCGAGGAGTCCCTGGGGTCTTTATGCGATGGACATAGGAACCTAAAAGGTTTTTTAAAGAAAAAGTTCTATTTGGCAGTGCAAAGTTAGCATATTGGAGCAAATCGGCTTCACTTTGCAATGGTGAGAGAATAGAAACGCCATGTGCAGCCGTGTGAGTTTAATAAAGACTGAAGCTAAAGTTTGGCCTCAGTCTGGGAGGACATTGTCTCGTACTGTACGGGATATTTTAAGACACAACTTTTGTGCTTTAACCTTCTGTGGACCTCCAGAAAGCTCATATTAAGGGTATTTTAGGCCTTCCTCAAAAGCAATCTCACCTTTATTGCCTCGGCACTGCTGGATGTTGTCCATAGCTGTTTTCATTGATATTGGTTTGAGGGGGGTTATAAATTGTAACGTGTCGCAGCAGCAGCAGGAGCCCTTTAACATCAGGCTCTGAGGAACTCACCTTCGCTGACTGCAAGGCCGCAATGTTTATGCGTGCATGAGACTTTTCCCTTTAAAAACCCCTTAAAAAAACACACACAGTTGCTCTCCGGTCGCGATCATCCACTCTTGCGTGGAGGGTGAAAAGCACAAGCTAGAACAAGGACAAGGTTACCATGGTGACGGGAGAGAAGATTGCGTTCGACCAAGTTGAGTGTGGTAGAGAAATCGGAGTCATGCTTCCCTAGCAGTGTCACAACCTGACCCCCCCGCCCCTCCCGACCCACCCCGTGTCTCCTCACCTCAAAC
Source organism: Nelusetta ayraudi (assembly GCF_046127955.1). Classification (NCBI taxonomy): domain Eukaryota; kingdom Metazoa; phylum Chordata; class Actinopteri; order Tetraodontiformes; family Monacanthidae; genus Nelusetta; species Nelusetta ayraudi. Next base: position 5,265,980 of record NW_027466066.1, on the reverse strand, counting down.
TTCTGTCGTAGCTCCAGGTTGACGCTGTCCACCTCAGGAATAGGAACGTTGTAATATTCCCCTTCCTCTTGGCTTAGCAACTTGTACCTGGAGGAAAGTAAAAAAAACAACCAGATCTTACTGTAATTACTCTAATTTACATCACCGGAAATAGTTCTTGAAGTATCTGTAGCGTCGCGACAGGCCAAGCTCAAAGACAGACCATCCGCAGTGAGGAGCTTTGATCAGCTCGGACACTCCAAATGACATGGAGCCCATGAAGTCGTTCCGGGTGGTCCGGTCCCAGTCCCACACCTCTACAGACAGACGGCGGTCCTTGTCAGATGCTTTTAGTTTGCTGAAGAAGAAAATTGGGATAAATAATTGTCCAGGTGTACCAACAAAGGTCTTAGTCTTGTTCGTGACAAGTCAATCACAGTTACAATGGATGTTATGCATGTTCCCCTCACACAGTCTAGTCAGTCCATATGATTTTTATTGTTCACACGAGTTGTTTTTGTATCTGCAGGATATATTTTTGCGTTTTTTTTTTTTTTGTCATAAGAGAAACAACTCTTGTCTCTGGATTTCATTCCGGTGGTCATGTAATGGAGGACTCACAAGGTGAAAGAATCGTTCCAGCAGGGGTTGAGGGAGGAACGGATGGTCCTGGTCTTCTGTTTGGTCTCGTTTTTGGGGTCAGGGGTGAGCTTGAGCTTGACGTAGGGGTCTGAGAGTCCATTTGGGTCCATAGGGATCAGGTTCCTGGCTTCACCCACTGCAGGGAGGACAAGGCGCCCAAAGGCCGAGAGTCAGTCCACGCTAATTTAACGGCTAACACGGCTGTGACGACTCGCCCCAACTTTATTCTTTAGATATATTTTAACTGGCACTGTTTTGGCAAAAAGGAGAGGGCAGCTCAGAAATGGGCCGTTCAACTCATTGACTTAAGAGATTATAGGACACGCCCCCACGCTAGGGGTGTGCCGACAGATCATTTCTTAGATCGCTATCTGACGTGACAATTCGATAAGGATTCATAAATGTTTGAAACTGACAGTTTGCCTGGCCAGTTTACAGGAAAGACTGTGAGCCAACTTGTCCCACTCCTTGCACTGCGCAATCTGTCAAATCTGTTGACATTTGGTGACACGTCGCGCAGTTGTACACGTTCCTAGCAACGCTAGCGGAGCGAACGTACTCTTCGGGTCTGGCGCCGTGTCACAAGAGGGAAAAACCATTAACATCCACTCATGCCGTCAAACGTAAACGCAACGCCCCGAACGTCACTCGAGACAAACTGGCGGGCGACGACGAGCCCTCGTGCCGCTCACTCGTTACACGCCGTCGGGTAATAGGTAAGCGGATAATGAGCTGGAGGTGCGACAGCTTCCGTGCGATAGCTGTCAGGTGGAAGAGGCGAAAGGAAAAAGAGAGACATTGTTACATAGCAACAGGTGCCGGACTGCACTGTGAGCCAATGCAACCGGGTTTCTGTAAAGATGCCAGTGAGCCGACTGTACGCTGCCACTGCCCCACTGCCAGGCGCCACAGAGGGAGGAGAGGGCAGAGGGTGTCAGTAGAGAGCGAGAAAGAGAGATTTAAGATCAGAAAAAGATAGAAGATTGATCAGAAGATAGAAGAAGAAGAAAAAAAAAGATAGAATATGAGGTATTCATTCATTGGAAGCATGGAAGGAAAGATCCTCCAGATTAGACTGGAGTCTATTGAGACAATATCCGTTTGACCCTTTGGGTAAAATTTGAACATTATTGTTAAAACGGTGCTATTTTATTTCCGTATTATTTTTGCTTTCGTTGCCGCTTTAAGCAAACACTGATATGAATGGTTGGTGCAAATTGAAGATGAGCTCTATTCATTTTCATCTCTACCAGCAGAGAGGGAAGGTTATTTGCCGGTTCTGTGTTAGTCATTAGTATTTAAATACAAAAAAATCCTAATGAATTAACATAGATATGAAAGAAAACCCAGTTTGGGCATTCTGTTCCCCGCTTAGGTCTTTTCCAACCCACCCCATCAAAGCGACTCCATTCAGCTCACCTGCTTTCATCTGACTGGTTATATATAAAGACTCCTGCTCGTCACACATTCCCTGCCAGATTTTTCTTTACCTTTCTCCGTGTGCAAGGCTCCGCAGCAATATTTCCAGACTGACTTCTCGTTGTCAACCTTGCCTCCCTTTGACCTGCCTGATTCCTGACTGAAGACGCTTACAACATCTCCTGTGTGTCTGCTGTACTGCAGTTGGGTCCCAAACACACCCGTATCACCAGCATTATGTGTTTTATAACTGAGAAATGTAGTTAATAAAGGCGTTTAAGAAGGAATTACTTCATTGAACTATCAGCTTGAGGTTTCCCGTGTTTTTCCAGTTTTGCACTGTAGAGGGCAGTGTAGTTTTCTCATTTAAAGTAGTTGGTCTGACAAAAAAAATGCCCCTCATTCAATAAAAGTTATCAACACACACACACACACACACACACACACACGCACGCACACCTCCCCATGCTGAGAACGTTACGGGCATCAGTCACTTCCATGGCAACGGCAGAGCCATACAATGCTCAGGCAACTTCACCAGCCCTGCACACAGTAATGAGTCAAACACACACATGCACACATACACACACCACACACACACAAACACACATCCGGGAAAAAAACACTGCATGTCCACAGGAACAGGCGACTGCTAGGAAGCCACATGTTGCACATGTGGTTGTGCAGGTGACACACCTCCCTCCATACCTCGGACATGCACGCACGCACACACGCACACGCTCGCACACAGACACACACGCAGGAGTGATCAAGGACCACTGCTGCCGTCTGTTGTTGCTTAGATACAACGAGAGCTGCTCGCCTTCTGTATCCTCTCTCCCTCCCTTTGCTCCTTGTGTGGTTACCAGTGAAATCAGAGGGACGCTTCGCCTTGAAACGCGTGTCAGGGGGGCAAAACACGCACGGCGCACATAGGGTTGTAGAATATTTGAAACCCGTTCACTGGATGGGGATGCCTCACTGACACGGGGCTCCCCTTCATATGGGGGGAAGACACGGAATGAACCATCCTGCAAAAGGGCTGTGCAGAGTAAGTGGAGGGTGCTGCTGCAACAACAACAACAACAAACACAGAGAAAATGAAGCAACAGATGCAGGATCCTCTGAGATGAGAAGGTGAGTGTGTCCTTACAGCTTGAAAATAACAGATGGAGAAAGTCCGTTCTGTTATCGTCTCCGTCTCAACCCCAATCTCTGGAAATATGCCACGGCTAAAGATGACGTTGTGCAGTGCAGGGCAGGGGCTGCGGTGGGGCAACAGTGCAATCCAAGGAGGAAAAAAAAAAAAAAGCTTTGAAATTCAAATGTGCTATTGCATAACAATGCCATGTGCAACCAATGAACGCCTGATAATCTGGGGGAAAGAGCAGCGCGGCCGAGTGGGAGATGGATGGATCCCTGCGGTGAACTGCTAGGGATCCGAACACACGCGCACGCACGCACGCACGCACGCACGCACGCACACACACACACACACACACACACACACACACACACGGAGGAGAGAGAGGGAGAACCAGAACGAATTTAAGATTTCTATTTTTGTGTGCTGATGTTCCATGGAGAGGCAGTTACGGGAAGAAAAAAATAAATCTACAAAAGTGCCGCCCGGGCATTAGGAAGAAATGAGCGGCGAGAACTTAAGGCTTTTTGTTTGTTTCTTTTGTTTTTTTTTTCTCTATTTATTCACCCACACTTCCCTAAAAGTGGAATTCATTTAGCGCTTGCAGCGGCATGTCTTATTCAGGCCGAGCAGTTTGGGTGAATAATTGAAAGACTGAGGATAATAAAATGTGCTTAGTCAACAGCCGCAAACTTGACGGCGCAGTCGAGACAAAATACTGTGCGGTGTGTGACAGCAGAATTTATTTGTTTTTTTGTTGTTGTTTTTTTTTTTTTAACGACAACTGAGCCTTTAAAAATTAAACTTGCGTTAACAAAAGTATCGGGAAATGATAAAAGGCCCCATGTATTGAAAGTTTGCCGGAGCAAGTTTTTCTAATTATACGTGTCCTGACCCAAGTCTCTGTCGGGGGCCTCCTTTGTTGATGTAACTAATTGGAGAAGATAAATAAAACTGAAAATTATCTGCAAAATATGCAACTTATTATTTTAGAGCTTTAATTTAAATAATTTGAAGTTTTGGATAAAAATGACACCCTTTCACAACAAAGGCCTATCCCCCCCCCCTCAAATAACTAGTATTAAATAGACTCTCTTTCCTACGACTTGTCTTGTGGGTTTTGTCACCACAGAGGAAAAGAAAGAAAAAACTGCATCTTGCTCAACCGCGCTTATAAAACCCGAGGCAAGCGCGTCAGCAGTAGGAAGTCTCACGCGCACAAACCGCTGCGTGTTCACTTTGGCTAGGTCCTCAGATGCCCTATGAGTGTGTTTCTTTGCGTATCCGGGCAGGTCATGCAGGGATGTGTGCATGATTACCTTCCCTTTAAACCCCAGAACAAACCTCAGTTTGTGCCCACCAGTTAGCTTTAGCTGAAGGCTGAGTGTGTTTAGAGCAGAGGAGGAATTAGGGAGGGAAAAGACAGAAACAACAGAACAGACAGAAAAGACAGAAAAGGAGCAACGTCGTGTAAGAATAAGAGGTAGAGATGAAGAGGGATACACTGTACGGACAGTGTGAGCGCAATATAACAGGAAATGTCAATATTAGAGGGAGGGGGGCGGGGCGGGGGGGGGGACAGTGGGGAGAGCGCAAGATTGTTTTCTTTTCCGGAAAGGTTTAATCAAGTTCACATCGGTGCAGCCGACCAAAAAGACCCACCGCTTGTCTGCGGGAGCCGGAGCTGAGTCTTCACTTTGCTCAGGCTGCTGCCATCTCAGGAGAAAAAATAATAATAATATATATATACATATATATTTATATATATGTATATATATATATATATATATATATATATATATATATATATATATATATATATATATATATATATATATATATATATATATACATATATATATATATATGTATACATCTAAAAAACTATATATATATCATGCTAAAGTCCAAACAAATCCATGCACACAGTCTGCCATTATCACTGTGGCTCTTGAGGAAGATTTTGTCTCTTTTCAAAGGGATTTTCTAACCAAAGGATAAAATCCACGCTGATGCGAGGCTGCGGTGAACAGAAGAAGACAACGTGCTGCACTCAAAACCCAAAATAGGGACATCATCACTCTTTTGCACTACGCAGGCACACAGTTCACTTTTAATTAGCGCAACATTTTATTGGAGCGCGCTCGTTAACAGTGCGCAGGTGCGTGTGTGCGCGCGCGGACGTCAGGCCAGTGCGTTGGTGGGGTCACTGGAAACATTGCCTACAAGCGTGATATTCGAAGAGCGCAAACGAGCTCCGCGTCTACGTGTTTGATGGCGCCATCCGCAGAAGGTAACGAGACGTCGTGCACGGCAGGGTCTTAAAAACTGGCGCAAAATAAATAAATAAATAAAAGCAATCTGTTTGATGCCCCTGAACGCACCGTCCCCGTGTCCCTGTCTGTGTTTGGGAACAAGTGAGCACAGGTTTTAATGAAGGCGCTGAATTTCCCAAGTCTGCCTGCTGAAGCTGCAGGTTATTGTTGCCAGAGTCGCGCTGATTTCAAAAAACAAAACAAAAACAACAACAACAACAACAAGCACATATTCCTGCCTCACCCTCTATTTGTGTGTGTGTGTGTGCGCACGCACAAGTGACCCTGCAGTCTCTCCCTCTTTCTCTCTCTGTGCCTGAGGGGTGTCGGCACTGTCGGGTCGTCCTGTCCAGGTTCGGCTCTTGGCTGACAGAACAATTTGGAGGTGTTGGGAACACACGTTACAAATGCAGCCGGGATTTTATCCTCTGCAGTCCGAGGTGCTCAGTGCTGCATTGCCTTACATTTCTACCTGGGTGCTGTTTATTCCTGTGTTAGAGGGCGACGGTAATTAGTTTTGATCACGTTGGATGATCAGGTTTCTTGTCCCATTTACCCAGGTGAAACAAATTTGCGCATACCATTTGTTTGGCGCTAAAAAAAGACAGGTAACAAACATTTTTATTTCAGCTTTGTGAGCAACAGTATGGTTTGCTCCTTCCTCTTCACCTTCCTTTTAATTTGTTTTTAAAGTCATCATCAATGACCGGTTACCGGACTGCCTTCAATCTTTAATTGAGCCTTGGATTTAAGGAGACACTGCAAACATTCCTCAGAGATTTGGATCTCTAATGACACAGCATTGAACTCCCGTTCCATCCCATCCCAGAGGTGATCTATTGGACTGATGTTCAAGAAGAAAACTTTGTGCTCTGTGACACGGCACGTTATCCTACTGGAAATAGCCGTGAAATGATGTCACACAGGGTGAAACACATGGTTCGGCAATCGCTTGGATGAACATGCAAACTATCCAGGCTCCCCTCTTCACTCTGCTGAGACAGGAGCTTGAGTGAAGGACATACAGCGACAGAGATCATGTCTTCAGGCTTTGATCCCTTTGGGTGCATTTTGGTAACATGTTGGTAACGCGACGGCAAAAGAGAAAGAGCCACCACGTGATGCCGACCTGTGACGTGTAGCCTGTCCATGCCCACTTCGATCTTCAGGAAGAGGCGGCCGCGGCGCTCCGTGTGGTCGGTGCCGCACAGGCTCGGCACGTTGACCACGCACTGCTTATGGACGTTCATGTCGCAGGCTGGAAAGAAAGATACAAAGAAAGAAATTTGAAAAAAGTCAGAGTGCTACTTAGCTGGGTGAGAAAAGTAAACTTTAAACACTTGTGGTTGCACTGAGAGGAAAAGTCACCAGGGTTGAAGAGCACAGCCGCATTTTAGAGTCGCACTCAGGTGGAGCCCAAAGGAAGTCAACAATCTAGCAGTTGAAAACAACTGGAGCCCGACAACCAGCCAACCAAAATGAATCCATCCATCCATTTTCAATACCCGCTTCCTCCTGACGAACGAAATGAAAGGCTCCCAGCTTTCCTGAAGATTCCATGGTAGCGATACCATTTTGTTTATATTTGGTTTTTTTTGTGGACCCGTGCACTAATTAATTAATCAAGCGCTAGTAGGAACGGCACAACGTTCTTCAGCCAGTTAAGAGGTTAACTGGAGTGGCCATTAAAAAAACCCAAAACAAAACAGGTTGTTTCGACCTCCCTGCAGACTAACATGACCCCGCGGTGAACAACACATATTGCATCGGGTAACACATTATTCACCTGGACCAGTGATATATTGCACAGTCATCCTGAGGCCGGCCTCCGGGGGCGTTTGCTCACCTCCGTTCGTGTGCGGGAGCCAACTCGCCAACACGAGAGCTTGCTCAGAAGTTTTGGAATCAAAAGGAAACTGATGAAATGCTTCCATTCTGAGGATTCTCAGTAAGAGTAAAAATACATCACTCGCTTTCCAAATGAAAAAAAAGAGAAAAGAATTTGGCAAACAACAATGAAACTCTGCTTTTATGTGTTTGGAAATTTCCCAGTAAACTTTGCCGCCACACTGTAAAGTAAAACCTGAGCCAGTCTTGTTTTCAACAACAGGGACGATGCATAATAATTGTTAAAACTGGGCCGGACACCATGGAGACGCTGCGGAAAGATTGATTTTAGCAATAAATCTGCGGCAAACTCCAAATAATTTATGAAGCGTTTTGACCTGCTCGTCTAACGCCTTCCGATCCCGGCGTTGGCTCAAATATTTTTTCTCTCTGTCCTACTTTGACCGGTCATCCATCTCTCCCTGTCCCGTCCTTGTCGAGATTACAAGGAGGCACCGGTGCTTGATGTCGACGGCCTCCACGGGGTCAGCTCGAGTTAGCGTGCCGCCCACTGATGGATGGACTGAATGGGGGCGGTGGTGCGGGTTTAATGGAGAAGAGGATCGTGGCAGAAAGTGACGTAAGGTAAAGATGGGATAAAAATATGGAAAATATCAGAAGACAGAATGAGAAAGGTAGATTGCAGGTTGTGGTCACGGATGTATGGAAAGAGAAAGTGTGGGTGGAAAGAATGGGAGCAAAGCGTGGATTGGGCCAGGTGGGGCAGCGAGGCAAAGCGGCCCTTTGCTGCCGTCTATTCCCATAAGTTCTTATTAGGGCCGCCTTTAGTGCGGGATGGAAGCCACAAGGTATTCCTTACTGGTGCACCACAGACACACACAGACACACACACTCGCACATGCACACTAAGGCAGGGTGAGTACTCACTGTCGCATTTCATCCCTTGGTGGATGAGACCGTACAGCAGCGAACCGCAGTGGTCGCAGAAGGTGGGACTTCCATAGGTGTGGATCTTAAACTTGTGCTTGCTTCTCGGGTCCTGGTTTAAAAAAACACAAGACACAGGAGGGTGGAGGAATGTTAAACACATGGCAGGATCTTCATTAATTAACACAGCCTTGCTGTTTCATCAAGTTAGTTTGCCTGCATAGTCCTTCGGGTCAAAAAGGATTCCAAAATGTGAAATGTGAACTTTCCCGACAATCTTCTGGCCAATGAATGAAGGTGACCCTAAAATAAAACTTCACCTTTTGCGAGGAAGCGCTCGACTTAAAAATTCCACATGCGCTGCACCTGCAAGTATTGTCATTACGGATGAAGAGATGGAAGAAGAAAGAAAGATGCTGCTGGAAAACGGACTGTTATCGACGCGTGAGAATATACACAGTGGGGCCGACGATGCGCCCGATGTGGGGACTATCCTTGTTTTCCTGGAGGACATCCTGTCATCCGCGCTGGTTGGGTTTTTCCACATGTTTTCCGTGCACAAACACACACACGGTGGCTACGAGCAGGGTGAGAAACTCTTCATCTTGGCCTGAACATCTGGCACTGCGGCTGAGTAAAGACACAGATAACGAGCAGTAGGGGGTTCCCGACGCTCCGGTGGGCTTCCAAGAAATCTCAGGAGTGTGAAGCCGAATTAGAAAAAAAAAAAGGGGAGAAAATAGTGTCTCACTGCAGCACAGCCGGCGTGAGTAAGTTATTTAAATCTGCTGGAAATGGATTCTCTGCTGAGGTTGGATAATTTTTACCGCCACAAAACAGGCGGCTGTAATTAAAGCCCTGCAAACAACGCCGGGGGAAACCTCCGCCGACGTCGCCCCCGTCAAGCTGAGACGTTTCAGAAAAGTCACGCGCGTAATTACATACGGGCCACTGATTGACTTAGTGTGCTCGGATCATTGAGAATTTTTTCTTTTCCTTTCTGCAAACGCGCGCAAAGGCAGGCAAAGATTGCTCTGCGGTGTTGAGAAGAGGAGGAGGAGGAGGAAGAGGAGGGTGAACATTGACGGAAGGCAAAACGGGGAATGACAATAAGGGCTGTGAGGGACAGTCTGAGCAACAGGGGTTGCGGTGACGTCTAATTAGGATCCTCTTCTGGTGAACTCGCTTTGTTTTGGCTTCTTCCCATCAGTGTCTCCCCGGGAATTATTCAAACACGAAAAAAAAAAAAAGAAAGAGAAAACCTAAAACCAGATGGCGCCCTGGATGCAAAACCCTGGTGCCCTGAGTCTGTTCTCCAGGCTCTTCCTCTGTGTTTTTTTTTTTTTCTTCAAATCTCCCTCCAATGTTGGAATGTTCTCTGTTTATCTAAAAAAGATACGGAACAACAGTTGGGGTGGAAACAGAGGTGACCCTCCTGCCTTTTTCCAGCCCAATCAGCCATCTCTGTCCCTCCCTTCCTGACCAGATGCCCGAATATCAAAGTATCCGACGTCTTGCCTTGTTTGCATTCTTTCGTCCCGCTGTCTCTGCCTGTTTGCTCACATGGCCTCCTGGGAACCATTGGTAAAAATAAAATGGTAGCTTTTCTTTTAGTCAGTCCTTTTGCTTCATTTGAAGAAGGCTGGTAGAAGAGGCCGGGTGTGAAAATATGATTTTTCTAGCACCCTGGGGTTCCTGCACGTGTGCATGCATGAGCGCAGTTACTTCGACTTCATAGATTGGTATTAAAAAAAAAACACAAATAAAGGTTATTACAGTAAAGCAGTAAAGTTAGTCCCTCACATCGTAAAAGCTCCGTGTCTGTTGATCTGAATGCAACAGGAACAGTTTATATAGTAGCTGTCTATGTTTGTGCCAATGCATTTTAAGTTTTATTATAAAAAAAAAAACTACTATGTGGGAAGGCTAAAAAACAAACAAACTACCTCGTGTCCAGAACATAGTTGGCATTAGTGACAAACGATTTTTGAATAATCAAGTGTAATGCTCAAACATTCACGAGGCCTGATTTGGCTGCAGCACTACATAGTTTGTTCCTTTCTAGGCTCATCAAACAGAATTCTGTGCATCACATTTCAACTCGTAGAGGCAAGAGCCTTGGCTGCGTCCATCGAAGCCCACACTGCCAGCTTACGATTGAGTTAAGGCTCGGTCCAGGACTTTATTATTGTCATTTTTTATTTTTTTTTTAATCAGCAGTGGCTCATGTCACACGATGCATTAAAAAATAAAAATAAATAAATGAATTGAAGCCGCCCCCATGGCATGGCATTAATATGTTGTCCAAGTAAAGAAAGACTGAGGCGTTTGCTCCTAAAACACTGAGACAAATGCTCCTCGGAGTCCTCTGGGTGGCCTTCCGGACCTCTGGGTTTGTTAGGCAGCAGTTCACTCATGAGTGAAATGCCTGAGAGCAGAAAGAAGACTGAGGGAAACGCATCCTTTGCTTTTGTCTCTCTGCTTCACTTAGGCGCACAGGCAAACATGCGTGAACAAATGAAAAAAAAGACAGAAACAAAAAGGAAAGGAAAATAGAAAAAACCTTCCTTATAGCCTCCCGGAGGTGGTAACGTCCTACGTGCTGTTGTTGAAACTCTGCCAGTTTAAAAAAATAAAGAAAACAAAAAGCCTAACCCAGTGACTCACAAATCATCAAGAGGCATTCAAATATGTGAAGGCCAACGGGGTCAGTCGTGGAGAGTGGTGTGTGACAAATCAAATTCCAAACCGCCTTAATAGTGCTGCACTGTATATCTGCTAAACCAAACCCTGGTCCTGGGCGAGGACGCCGGCCGTTGCCGCTATGAGGCGGAGTTGCCGAGGGACGAATCCCGTGGGGGAAGTGGGTTCCAGTGAGGCGAGATGATGCTGCTGCCAAACTCCTCAGAGCGTAACGAGGGGCCACGTGGAGCAGAAAGACAGGAGAGGAGGAGGAGGACGAGGATGAGTAGGGAGCCGGTGGTGCGACCCGAGTCAAACGCAGAGGCTTGGCGTTACGGGCGAGTTAACGACAGCTAATTGCTAATTTGAACTGGGGGTGGTGGTAAAAAGTGAAGGGTGGGGGCGACGGGACGTGTCGGGGGTTAAATGGTGAACAAGAGTCACTTTTTGCACATTTCATTCATGCTAACTGGCCTTCTATTCTTTCTCACAGCGATAAGGATGGAGAATCTGAATGCATTAGCAGCGTTTACACAGATTTAATCACCCCTGTTATGGAAAGAGAAAACTGTGCGGCGTCATCTCTTAATTGCTGACAGGCGCCGACCGCAGGCACAACCGGTGTCTGTAAAGCAAACAATCTTCTTTGACTCGAGTAAATGGGCCGTAACAGTCGCGGCCGCTGCCTCCTTGTTTTACACAGTGGCAGCGACAGCCGGAAACCAGTCGACGCAATTGAGGACGTGTTTAATGAGTGTTGTTCCTCTGCCCCCGCCGCTGCTGGATAAACCGCAAGGTTTTTTGTAATTTAATGGTGTCGGGATCGCGACGAGCTTGTTTTTCCTCTGATTTATAAAGTGCAGCTGTTTGTGCCGTTAAAAAACAAAAAAAAAAACAAACAAAAAAAAAAACATCAGAGGCAGTAAGTAAAAACATCATGTCAACATTGTATTCCATAAGTTTGACTTTTGTGTGACTGGGAAAGGGTTGGTTACATTTCTGAGACACACATTACCACAACCAGGTTTTGTAAGTCACCACCATTTTTCACCAGTTGTGTTTACGTATTTGGCACCAACCAATAATTACTGGCAAAAGCGCAACACCAGTTTTTCCAACACATTTTCCTGACACCCTTAAGCGCAGTCAACAGATGTTTCACAGCAGAACAGGCAGAATTTAGGTGCTCGCATTTATTTTTGCTGTGGAGGACCATTTCATTTCAACAGATTTTTACAAAACGATAATGTCAGGTTTACTGTATCCCTTGGCTTTTCGAACAAAGATCTATTCTCTGATTATTGTTTTACCAAACCGTCTGTCAAACTATGCAGAACACAAACTGTTAGGCATAATGGTCCCCAGATACTGTTGATGGGATTTATTCCTTCCAAAGGCATCTATTAATGGCAAACAAAAAACATTTTAAAAACGGAAGGAGGCTAAATTATTGGGGGGGGGGGGGGTAAAACAATGTGTGTGCCGGCCGGGCTGTGTTGTTGGGTGAGATGTGTGGCGGAGTTCGGCGGGGGGGGGGGACTAAGTGAACAACTGAGTCAGTTGCTATGGTGATAATGAGTTGGAGAAAAGTCTGCAATAGATTGAAAATCAGCAGAGAGAACACAAACAGAGAGAAGGAACAAAACAAGAGAAAGGAAAAAATGACCTCGTCAGTTTGTGAATTTGGACGTGTGTCTCAACCCTGGAGGTAAAATCTCTCCTATGAAGCAAAAAGTCAAAATACACGAAGAAATAATGAGGCAGCTGTGACTTTTTTCCCCTCCCCCTTTATAAGGGGCGTGAAGAGAATTCTGCCCAGAAGTTACATGGGTGTTAATTAAGAAATAAAGTGATATCCTGATGCACTAATGGTCACATTTGATTAAAAACAGAAAGAAAGAAAGAAAGAAAGAAAGAAAGAAAGAAAGAAATATAGAGACAAAAGATAAGAGTGGCTCTTCTTCAGAGCAGCAAAGCTGGAGCTGGATGACTGCGACGGAGGGAAGCTCAGATGTATGTGTGTGTGTGTGTGTGTGTGTGTCTGTGGGTGTGTAGGTGGGCGGCGACGGAGCTGCCAGCCAACCACCTCGGCGACCAGCCTCGCGTCCGCTGCCAACTCTGTCAATCACCGCGGGAGGATTTGACGCCTCACCTGCCAAAACTGCAAACATGTACTCTACGCTCCGCCTGGTGGAGGGGGAACACGTTTCGGACATGGGCTACTTCAATTTAGTCGACCGCACAACTGCTTCTCGTTCATTGTATCTTTATTGATGGCAATCTATAGGCACAAAAGTTGATCTGTTGAGGCCGTTAATGTATGGACAGAAATTGGAAAAAAAAAAAAAAAATTCTATCAAAATAAAAACATCTGGAATATGCAAAAGTCACCATCAGCTGCATGAGCAGCATTTCCATTGATTGAACTTTGCGGGACTGCAACTGATGGTAACTGCTGGCATTGGTGGTTAAATATCTGAAAGTTCTTTGAATCCGAGATTTGCTAGTTGATTATTTATCCCTGCACTGGACTGCTTTGCCATGTTTAAAGGGAATATCAAGTTCAAGCCTTCAAGAGAATACTAAATAAACGCTCAAGTCGAGGAGAAATCAGACAGGCCGGTGATGGATTGTCTGTACACCGAGTGCGCACTGTGCTGCGTGAAGTGAGGCGCCGGCCGCCTCCCGGAGGTTGGAAACCGACTCCGTTCAATCAATCGTGTCGTCTCGTCGGGACTAATCTCTCTCACGACACTGATGAGAATGATAACGAAGCTGTGACTCGGAAGAAAAGACGAAGGGGGCCGGAGGCGGGCGGGGGGGAAGGGGGGGGCGGAGGGCGGAGGAAGTGTCGGGAGATACGGCAGACACAACGGCTGAGCGGAGGGGGAGTCAGAGCCGCGGGCAGGAAAGGCAGATGGCACGGAGAAGCTTGTGGGGACGCGAGAGGCAGCTTGTTTAAAGCGGCGAAGGCCATTTGTCTGCTTCGACGAAACGAGCCGCGGCGACAGAGGATTGCCAGCGTTTAATGGGCCGTCGCGCTCAGACGCGTTCCCACCGAAGCCTCGCCGCGTTGCGCCTTTGTGACAGGTTCATCAAACGGCGAGCGCAAACACACACACACACACACACACACACACACACACACACACACACACACAAACACACGGTGGCGTTCAAGGCCTCATCTTCGCGTAGGAAAACGATGCAGTGCTTATCCATTTTTGGAAAATCGAGAAATGTGCTAGTGTTTGCGCAAAACTACCGAAATGCCTGTAGATGGCGCTGTAATGCTGACGCAGAAATGCGCTGAAAACGGAGAAGAAGACACGAGCATTAAAATCTTGTGATGTAGAGCCGTAGTCCGTAGTCTGCCGTAGTTTGCCCATGCCTGCCCTAGACCCAATCCGAGTCAAAGATACAGCTTCATAGACCGATGCCTAGGACATTTGAAAACATACTGTTAACCGTGGTTAACGCTGTAGAATATGCAGAGCAAATAGCCTTCAGCGAGTCTGGCAGGAACCAACTTAATGTATCCCACTCAAACTACCAAAATAAGTCAGAGGTCTTCAACTCAGCTTTTGTTTTTTGTTTTTTGTTGTTTTTTTTATAAAGCAAATACTTTCTTGGCCCATTAGGCAAACAGGAAGCGAAATGCAAAGTAAAATTCAGTGCAACATTGTGGTAACACAAAACACACGTGTGCTGCTCTTCAGGGACGAGCACCTGCCAACTGGAGCGGCCCGGAGGCGCCGGGCCTGATCTCGACCACCTCTACCCAGCCAACTGCACTGCTTTTCAGCTGAAAGTTAAAATAAGGTTCTGCGTAGTTGTCTTTTTTTTTAATCGGAACGGAACTTCCATATTTCCCTCCTTCCCTCTGACCGCGTTTCTTCTTTTTTTATGGAGGCTGACTTATTTCTGTTTATTTGCATTTACTTCACGCCGCAAACTATTACTAAATTCTGTAATTTAATTCAGCAGCAGAAAGTGTTGCAGCTGTACTGAATATCATGAGTACGATATGAGAGGCTGTGAAATTGTGTCAGCGCAAGTCTGCCCCCCCCCCACCCCAACCTCCCATCCGTATGAGCCGTGCTGTTTTTTCGAACTCGCCGGGTGTGTGTCCACGTCGCCTCAGTCGCGCTGTTCCAACTCCTGCGACCAACCACGGCCTCTTCCCTCTGCGCGGTTGAATTAAACATCAAACGGTGTTACTATATCAAACATGCCACTTGCACACGTATGCAAATGGGCTGACGCGCCCACACAGTGCCCCCTTCGTGCACGCTCTCTCTCTCTCACGCACACACGCACACGCTCGCACACGGAGGATGTGAGTGGCGCTCATTAGCGCCGAACGGCACAGGGAGCAACGCCAGTGATATCCATGTGAGCTCGGCGGATTAAGTCATGCACGATGATGAAGTGCGTGGGCGTGTTACAGAGATGATCGTGCACCAGTCGGCTGATAAGAAATCTTTATCTTGGAATTCCGCTTTGATTTATTTTTTTTCTTTTGGAAAGAGCCGCATGCAACCTTCATCTTGTTAGACGAAACAACAAGTATTACTGAGTACCGAACTACAGCTGAGATGACACAGCGCCCCCTGTGTGTGCTGTGTGTCCTGCTTGTTGACTTTTCCCTGCCGCCTTTTCTGCATTTGCTGATTTCACTCACAACCATCTTGACTTTCAGAGAACGTTCCCAAAAAATACAAAGTCTAGGTCACTTCTACTGTTACGGTAATCTTAGCTTTTTGTCTCTCAAAGAGCTGCACTTGTCATACCCTCAGGGTTACGTCCGTAATCATGAAGATTGTTTAGACGTTAGCCATACGGGGATCCCATATTTCTCCAGTCCCATATTTTTATATTATTTGTTAGTTCAGTGTTATCGTTTGGAGAAATACATTTGAAAAAGAGACATCCAAGGAGCAAAATGTCAAAATTAAAAATGATATGAACTTGTATGGCAGAGGGTCAAGGAAATTGATGACACTTGGATGGAGCCACTTCACTCAACGTGTGTGTGTGTGTGTGTGTGTGTGTGTATGTACACCTTCCTTTTGTGCTATTATTATGATGTTGACTCAAGTACTGTCATTGCGTGTCTGAGCTCAATACCACACGTGGAAAACAGAGCTTATCCTAAGAGTCGGAGTGAATCAAAGACGACGGAGCTACTGAGCTAACATCGACTGCTGCTTTCCATCGGCGGTCATAAAAACAAACCCCAGGGGTCGGAGGCCTAAATGCGTCCGCGTTACACTCCAATCACCAGCAGGGGAAAGATCCCGCATTCATTAACGTGCACCTCCGAAAAAAGAAAAACAATTTCAAATCCTTTCATAGCGGCCCATCTTTCATCATCAAACATGGTGTTTAATTAGAGAGGCCGGGATTCGCTTTTGTGTGGGCCTCCATCTCACATGCGCCGCGCCTTTTGTCGCTACATTCGCAAAAAATAAAAAAATAAACCGGGGAGCTTTCAACCCGTGGAGGAACAATCGTTTTTCAGGGCACTCTAGCCTCTGACCGCAGGCCTCCGCGGCTGCAGCTGTCAGGCTCCATTTAGGAGACGCGACGCTGCGGCGACGCGACGGGTCCACCTGCACTCAGCGACTCGCCGAGCTAAATGGCTTTTTTTTTGAGAGGCTTGAGTTGTTCAGTTGGTAGTTGACTTGTTCAAGAGGCAGTTGGATTGGAGAGTCCCACTTGGAGCGACAGGGATCCGGGCTAAACCCTTTTGTTCGTGGAAGCCAAGCACGGCTGGTTGGGCGCTAAACTTCTGTTGTTGAACTGAATGGCTTCACATTGAGAAAAATCGGCACTTGCTTCTGGGTGTGTGCAACTGGAAGTGACAAAGAACAGGCTTGTGTTCACGCCACGGGTGGTGCACAGTGTGCTGAATATACTGTAATACCAAAACTTCACTTGGGCGCTTATGTGGGTTCTGAGCCTGAAGAATAAAATTTACATGCAATTTTAACATCCGGATGTTCTGAACCAAAAAAAAAAAAAAAAATCCAGTCAATCCCCTCGAAACATGAATTTTAAAAGTGCTTTTACAAAAAAAGTATGTCAGCGATTTTCTTGTTAGTGGTATGTGAAGAGTTTTTTTTCTTTCCTTCTGTAAATTGGTTTTCAAATGTACATTTTGCACTTCTCTGACACAGAAAAGCGCCAACATCCTTTGTGCTGCACCTTCAAATGTCAGTCGGTATTTGGCTTCCATTGATCAATCAGTGCCTGGCAGACAAGATCGAACCTTACTGGACGCCTTTTTATTTAAACAGCTGGTGACGCAACAGTTTTATTCTCCAATGAATCAGTGGTGATAAAACCCAAGTAGCGCAACTTCCAAGTCCTCTGCTGTCATCATTATACTCCACCAAGTGTGGGCTGCACTTGCCTCAAGGCTTAAAGGGGGGCCGATCACCACCAGGAGTAGACGTGAATGAGGACGGACGATCCTTCGCTGGGCTCCACTCGGAGGCTGTAATAGGTTTCGAGTGATGAGATACAACTTCTCCCAGTAAACGTGACTCATTAAGGCACCTCTCTTCTCTGCGTGTGTCAGTAATGGAGACTAAGCAAATGAAGCATCGCTGTCACTCCCACCACTTTCTGTCTACAAACATGTCCAATTAGCGACGCCTCGCAGACAGAAATTAAGTGAATGGAATAACTGAGGAGAAAAAGCAGCAGCGGCGCCGCGACCTTTCGCAGGCAGGTAGCACTAAAAATAATGAGCCGCAAAGTAGACACGCTAAGAGTAATTGCAAGCTAATAATACCCGTCAATTGTTCCTTCTCACTTTTTCTTCCTGCTCACTGCCGGTGGCTCGGTCTCGGCTCCCAGGGGAAAAATAGCGTTGTTGTTGTTTTTTTGTTTTTTTGTTGTTTTTTTAAACTCCTCATACAAAACATTACGCGGGTCAGTCTGACAAGGCTCAACAGCTAAACTTTCTCAGTCATGAAAAGATTTCTTCCTCCAAGGTGGGGCGTGACAGAGAAAGTTTGAGAACCACTGGCTTAGCCGCAGGTTTACCGCTGCATTGTGGATGCACTCCAAGGAGGACAGGCCTCAGGTGGCCAACTACAAACTAGTGCACAATGTACACTCCCGAGGAGGTGTTCTTGGATGTCATATGCATATGTGCATGCATATAACATATATAAATAATATATATAAATATATATATATATATATATACATATATATCTACTGCAGCATATAGACTCGGCGTATACTTAAACCGCAAATTGAACTCTAGGAAAATCTCATGAGCCGCTGGCCATCAAGCTTCCAGTTAAGCTTTTGATGCTCTGATGCTCAAATTACAATCTGCACCCCAAGGATCTAATAACATCTCTCTTGATGGCTCTGACGGCTCTCCGGTGGCAGCGACAATGGCTCTAACACGTGTCGCTTATACGCCGCCGAGCTCTGACGTCAGCGAGGTCGAACAAACATCAATTCTCTCAGTGCCGATAAGATGGTAAGATAGCCAGAGCCAGATATCAGCATGGGGCTTAATTACTCACACGGTAATCCAAAGCGATCGGCCATCTGCGACAACATCGAGTGTGTGTGTGTGTGTATGTGGAGGATGTATGGGAACGTACGTGTATACACCAGATTCATTACATTACGAGTGATGACAGCAAAACGTTGCAAATGTTAAGCCACACTGAAAACAAAGCGAACCAGAGTGAATTCCGTGAGCTCAGGTCTGACCTTCGCCATTTACTTGACACGGAAAACTCGACAGGCGTGTGCAGGTGACGGCAGCTCCACAGCGCAGCAAGGAAGCACCAAGAGGCGAGAGAGATGAGGAAGCACCACAAGTTTCCAGTGAGACCATTGAATAGCAGCGAAAGACATTTCCGAATTCTCACGGATCTGTTTTGATAAAAATAACAAAAACGTAGTTGTAAGTGTAGTACGTTAATAATGGTACATTATCTTATTTTGAGTGTCTTTTTTGTTTTTTGAAAGATGACCGATGGAGATGCTGCTGTCAACAGCACGGGAAGCTGGAGAGAGACACAGAGTGTGTCCAATCCATTTTCCTTCACAAAATAAACCATGAACTCTGCTATATTAACGAGGGATGGTGGTTTTGGAAATTATGATTTGATCGTCTTTTTTCTTTTCAAAAAGAAAAAACAAAAAGAAAAAAAAAATGCACTCCATCCCCTCACAGCGTGGTCACTCTCAGCCCAGCGAGGACAAATAGAGTGGTGCCCTTCAAAATTTGCCGTGACCAACTGTGTGTACGCTTGTGCGCTAAACTCTTTTAAATACAGCCTCTGTTTGTGTTTGCGCCTTTTGAGTGTGTGTGTGTGTGTGTGTGCGCGTGGGGATTATGCCCTGATGTTGCTGGCGACGACACCACTTTGGCCCGCAACGTTTCTGTCTGCTTTCCAAACAGCAGGCGATTAGTGCTGTGCCGCTCGATGGCCAGTACGTGTGGACGCACGCACGCACACAGACGCACGCACACAGACGCACGCATGCACGCACGTGTCCCTACACTGTTTAAGTCCCTCCAATTACATAAGCGACGCAGCTGGGTGTCCATCTCAATGGCTTTCTTTGGCGCGGGCGCTAAAAGTGCAGCTTCCCAGCCTCCGCTGCTCACCGGTGCCCCGACCGCAACCTCCATCCTGGTGTCTCCACGTTAGGGATGAAGGCAAAAGATCAACAGCTGGCCGGGCGGCGGGGCCGCTAATCCACTGGGTGTTAGCAATATGGGAGCATCCTCGTGTGGCTTAAAACCGTACAACAATCTCGTGATTACGGGACATAACACTGATGATATGAGGAGTGCAGGTCTCTGATGAAGCGGCTCTCTGGCCGCTGGCTCTGCCCGCTCCACTCCAGATGTGCGCCTTTAATCCCCCGGATTCCCGTCAGCGCGCCGCCGATCGCACGTTAAGCGATCGATTGTCGAAAGACAAATTTCTCCTGCCGGTTGTTCCCTCGCAGTAACGCCCCATGCTGACGCAGTCTCTGCAACAACTTTGCCGGCACTGTTGGTAGGGTCCGGTGGCTAAACTTTTGGGGAAAGTTCACCGGGTGTTCTCCAGTCCTTTCACAACCCTCCAGAGAAGCCTCGGTTTCTCCCTTCAGAGACAAAGTTACAATCGCTTTACAACATTATTTTCTCCTATTACCACTCTGCCCCCTCCTGCCCCGACACATGTTGAGGTTGTTAATCCATCTGCCTTCGACACGTTCCCTGCTGACGACGTGCGCTGATGAGAGGACGGAACGCTGTGACAGCTGGCCGATCGAAAAAATAATGAGGACGTCTCAGAATGCGTCAAGAGTACGTATCTATTCTCGCGGGTGACACGTAATCCCGACTGCTCTCAATGCGAACGTCCAGCGAAACACCTCAACCCGTCCCTGGTCAACGTGTGAATATTTCACACGTCTGCCACTTGATGAGTCGGAGGCGGCCGCTAGCTTGAACGACTCAGACAATATTAAAGGTTTCGGGAGCTGCGGGGCCGATCTGTTCCTGTCAGAATGATGCGTCTCGGACAAGCACCCCGCGTTTTCGGACGCCGGCAGGACGGGATCGCTGACAGCTTAATGGGGCCGAAAGGTTTCTGAGGGGGCGGAGCCAAAGATGACACGGTAGGGAAGATTACAAAGACCTCGGATATAGCCGGATAACTCGCGAAATGGACTGCGCGTGCTATTTCACCTGTTTGAAAGGTGCCACCCTGATTGCGCCCCTCTTAGTAGCTTGGCTTTGTCACAGTGCAATGACGTACGCAAAACGCCATTGCGCGCGCAAACCTTTAGTAGATCAGGCGCAGGGAGGGAAAATGAAAGTGTGGTAAGGCAGAGCAGCTAACAGAGAAAAGAACAGCTGAACGAGGAGGAACGAAGCGAAGCAAAGAAGGAAGAAAAGCAGGAGATTAATTGGCGGGTAGAGGGAATGCAGTGGCATTAATCTAAGTTAAGGTGTCCCGCTGGTGCCGCCCCCCCCCACCCCCCCACCCCTCTCCCACCCCCGCCCAATCCTCCGCCTCCTCCCTCTCTGTGAAAACCTTGGATTTACTCTGACTGCGTGCAAGAGCGTCCCAGGAATACTCAGCTTTAATTATCCCAAAAGTGGCCAATGCAGGCAGAAGCTTTCTCTCCACTCCTTCTTTCACCCGAGTTTTTGCCGCTAGATGAGTCAGGCCGGCGGTGGGGCTCGGAGAGGGCGGGACTTCCTGCCGGTGGCGCAGGGCACCGAGGGGCGTGGCGAAACGTGAGGCCTTGCGTTGCTGCCGGAGCTCTTATGTGGTGA
This sequence comes from Nelusetta ayraudi, assembly GCF_046127955.1. Lineage (NCBI taxonomy): Eukaryota > Metazoa > Chordata > Actinopteri > Tetraodontiformes > Monacanthidae > Nelusetta > Nelusetta ayraudi. The sequence goes on along the minus strand of NW_027466066.1, from coordinate 5,244,703 downwards.
ACATGACAGGAGCCCACCGTGCGTGTGTATGTGTGTGTGTGTGTGTGCGCGTACAACCACATCACACTCATCATGATATCAATGCCTCTCATGTGCTTCTGCCTTATTATCCCTCCAGTGCCGCTGAGCCAGAGCCCTTGTTATATGGCCCTGATAAGTGAAGTGTGGACTGAGTCCCACAACAGATGGTCACGATCTTCACGGCCACGATCTCGTCCAATAATAATAATTGTGGCGATTAAAATAATGGGTCCCGGGTTTCAGGAAAAAAAACATAATTGTGTGTCGTCGGCTCAGTCAGCAACACACCGGATGGGCGGCCGAGACGGCCCCAGCTCTCGGTTTGCAGATCCCACAGGTAATTCTGCACAGAGCAATTTATCGTATCTCAAGGTCACAAAGGTCACAAAGGTTCTGGAAATGGCAAATGGACGCCTGCGTTGAGATTCACGCTCCGACCCTCACCTGAACTGGAGTAATGCGGACGGCAGACGCAGGTGGCTGAGACCCTCTCCTCTCTGGGTCACAAAATAGTATTTTTCTTTTCTTTTTTTTAAATCTTGGCTTAAAACTTTGCATTACTGTCGGAAAGATTTGGTCATCTGGCCTCGAGATTTTAATCTTCGCCCCCGCTCTGCTCATGTTGCGCTGGCTTACGCGCGTCCAGCCGTCTGCAGCAGAAACAATGAGTATGCACATGTAATAATAATAGCCCAGACTCTCAGACTCCTCACCCCCCCCCACCCACCCCCGCCCCGGCGCGGCACTTGGACGAGGTCTACCTCCCTGCAAACAGCTGGGACGTTGGCGCCCGCCAAACACTGTTTTTTTCTTCCGAGTGACAGTACAACGGTTCACACTGAAGAGGTTTGTCGCGTCTGACTCCCCCTCTCCCCCCCGCCCCCTTTTTGAGCGGCAGATGTGGCTCCGCTGCTCCGTACCTGAGACGGCGAAGTCGGATGGAAAGTGTGCCGGTTCTCACGGGAGGCAGTCTTGAATCAGACACTCCCCCCCCCCCCCCCCCCCCCCCAAACACCCCAGTGGCGATAGACTGAAGGTGCGCGCACACGCACATTCACGCACACGCTGGCTAAACACCTAAACTCACCCAGGGGACGCAGCCGTCTGCGCCGCGGGGCAGATTTTTTGTAAATAGAGTGTTATGTAAAAAAATAAAAAAAACAACAACCCCTGAGCGCTAAATAATAATAAGGCAGGGGAGGGGGAGTGGTAGAGATGGGTGCAGAAGGAGGAGGAGGAGGAGGAGGAGGAGGAGGGGCTGGAGAAGATGTACGAGGCGACTTCCCCTCGCGGCTGGCGGGAGGAGGCGGGGACCTCGGCGTAACCTCCTCCCTTCCCCTCCCCTCCCACTCCCCCCCTCTCCCCCCCGAAATCCGACTGCCCTGCTTCAGCTGCACCTTAAAATGAACTGCCACCACTTCCCCGTCGTTCCGCTGACGAGGCCACGGAGGAGCCGCACCGCTCCACATCCAATAATAGAAACGCTCAAAAGCGGCACTGTGTCACAGGGCCCCTTTGAAATCACCCCCACCCCCCCACTCCGCCACCGTCGCCACAGAATACCATTTTTTCCCCCCCGTTTTGAAGCTGTGTGTTGTTATCTTTTACCTTTCACTCTGATCCTGCCTTTGCAGAGGCTGCAATTGGTCTTTGCACGTGTAGTTTGCAATTTGCGTCATGTTGAGAGTCATTGTTGTATTTATTTTTTTAAATTGACTTTATTTTTGGACTTTATTGATCTAAGCCGCTTGTCACATTAAAAAAAAAAAGGTGGCAATCTGCTCCCAGTTTTTTCTCTTGTCTTTGTAAGTCGCTTCATTCCGCTTGGATTTGTGTTCGCTCTCAATTCTGTCATTTAATCGTTCAGACTCGCACTTGACCTTAAACCTTTGCCTGCCTCGGCAGTCGCCCGTCTGTTTAATATTCTTCGAGAGACCCATCTCATTCGGTTGGTTTTTAGAAAAGAATTCTTCATCAGAGAAACTGAACGGTTCAATCTCAAATCTCAGAGGCCGGTGGATAAAATGTTGATGATAAAATGTCATTTGAATGCAGTCACGCCTCATTACAGGCCCCTGAGTTCAACATAAAACCACATAGATCACAATGATATCCCCCAAAAAATGAGGTTGTGTTTTTGAGCCACATCTTAACAGTAACAAATTCAGCAGCAGGGTGTGCTAGGTTCTGCAAATATCTGTGTACGGTGCAAAAATACAGAATGTCCAAACCGAGATTTAGGTTACATTGTCCACCTTTACTGTGTGTGAAAAAGGCAGAGACGCTGTCTACATCTCTCTGAGATGATACGTCAGTGGAGGTAACAAGGTGAAGTGGGAAACACTTCCCTCCCCATTAACTTAATATTTATGAAGTGGTGTAGCGTAATCAGCTATTTGTGTGAGAGCTGGATGCACAGAAGTCCCACTCAGTGTGGAAAGAGAACAAACAAACACACAGACACGCACGCACACACACACACGCACACACACAATAAAGCACAAGCTAAAGTAAGGACACACCTGCAGCGTGTGCAAGTGTTTATGACAGCGAAGCAGCCCGCCGTCCCTGGTCAGTATTTGCAGTTGCTTTTGTGATGACTGAACGACAATGGAAGCAATCTGCAGCGGCTGCAGGAAAGAAGTGATGAACTTGGAGGAAAATAGAAAGAATGAGGGCACCAGGAAGGCGGGCAGGAAGGCAGGCGAGAGGGGGGAAATAATCCACTTGACTTCAGAATAAATACATTGGGGGGGCGGGGGGGGAAACCTAATCTTTGGGACTGATACTCGACCCGTCCACTCACGGTGGGTTTTCATTATTTGTAAATTAACCCTGATTCCAGGCTTAGAACTTAATCTGCTCTTCTGCTGGCGAGTCTGGCAACAAAATGAACCTTGACGTCACTTTGGGATTTGCTAAATGCCAGAGAGGAACGAGACACAGCCGGGGCAGTGGCATTTAAACAGGAAGTAGATACACGGTTAATGCTAAATCCACGTTATCCATAATCTCCGATCCTGCGCGGCGCATTGTTGTGCGCATTTATTATCCAAAGTGAAACCCGACTTCAGGGCCACGCCAGTTCTTTCACCTGCCGAGACCTTTTCTGACTCCGGCGCTCGTCTCACCTCTGGCGGCGTCATGAGCTCGTCGGTGTTAGACGAGCCAGATGGCGTCGCCCTGCTGGTCGCGGCCGGTGGTGCACGTTTGTTTGTTTTGTTTTAATCCCCGTTAGCCTTCAGCGTGGCAGTAGCTATTCACCGTGGGGTCAACGTGATTTTTGAGACTTGCAATACAACCATACATCTTAATACATATAATACCAAGACAATAACAAAATATCAATAACTCAGCACACATCCCAATAAAACAGTACAATAACTACACTAAACAGCAACAAAAATAACACAATTTAACCACGTTCATTCTTACAGATGGAATCTCTTTTGGAAACAGATAAGACCCTAATTAGCTCCAGTTACAAGAAGCTAAACGGGTACAAAGAATCAGCTGCAATGCTGGCGGTGATGCCCATTAACTGCTCCCACAATCTAGCACCTTCCGCACAGGTTTGTTTACTCGTCCATCTGGAGAGACGGAACCAATCAGTCATTAGCGACGCTCCAGTAGGTAGCAAACCCTCTGGGCAGCCGGCCCAAGGAAACAGGCCCGAGTTCTGCAGTCAGACGGAGGAAGTTTGGCTCGGGAAAAGAAGAGGGGATCAAACAAGGTTAGTGTGAAAAGAGCGCGGCGGTCACAGAGGAGCGGCGCGTCGCGCCGGGAGAGGAAACATGCCAGAGTCCACCGGAGTTCAGTCCACCTTCCTGAGTCGCTGCTCTCTTTGCTGCCGCGGCAGACAAAAAGCGCCGGTGTAGACTGACATTTCTAGGGCAGCTATCCGTCTGAGTCTGTGTGTGTGTGTGTGTGTGTGTGACTCTGAGTACACCTAAAAGAAAAGCAAGGTGATGGCTAAATTTGCGACTGTTATTTAAGTCACGGTTGGTTAAATTAAAAAGACACACTGTCATAACAAACTGAAGTTAAGTCACTCTAGTTATTAGCATGCTTATTAGCTTGCGATTTTTTCTTCCATTTTTTCCCTTACAGTCGTCAGCTTTTTATTTCCACAATCACTAAATGGAAATTCTTGTAAGCTGAATTGAATTGCTGCGGTTTCAGATCCGAGTTTGCTCGGATTCATCGTCAAAAAAAAGCTCCAATCTGAATCATTTTCAGACTTTTCTGCCATTTGTGTCCACAAGCAGTTAAACACACATCCTCGCCGGTTTGTGCGTCGGTATGGACTGCGTAGCAGACACACAACCATGCTCGTCGATCTTTTACAACAACGCCCTTCGTGTTTGACTGTCGGACTTCGAGGCTGGAATCTGTCACTGTCTCTCTCAGGCTCAGTGGGACTCGGACAGAAATACAGTGTGCGACCCATGCTGCGTTCTAATTGGCCGGGTGTTAAAAGTCAGACTTTAGACCGGGAATAAAAGTCAATAGCAGCTGTGCAAACCCCCGTGTGTCAGCGTGTGGCCCGCTGCCCTTCACTCTGACAGCTTCCTTCGCTCCCGCGCCTTTTTTTGCGCCGCGATTTCCGGGCCTCTTTCTTCGCCGCCGAGCAGAACAACAGTGACAAACTGCTGTTGTCGGACATCTATTCATAGCATCGCCGTCCCTGCCAGTCATCTGTGTTTGATCTTACTTTGGGTGGGGAGACGTTCCACGGTGATGGAGGTGAGTCATATTGTCTATTGCGACTAAAAACAGATTTGTTTTGTTGTTGTTGTCATTGTCGTTGTTGTTTTTTTTTGGATGATTGGACATGCAAGATGAAAAACATGCCCAAAAAAACAAGCGCCTGTCATCATCCAGAAACGACAGCCGCGTCTTTGCGTTACACACTTGTCACCTTTTCTCTTCCGTCTGCTCCGGCTCCGCCCCAACAAACAAACAAATAAATAAATAAACACACCCCTTCTCCTTTCTCCTCCTCCCCAGGTTCATGTGAGGAGAGTTGACACTAATACACCGCCCCTCCCTCCCCCACTGCTGCCCTCACATTTCCCCCAGAGGGCTCAACCCTTCTGTGTGTGTGTGTGTGTGTGTGTGTGTGTGTGTGTGTGTGTGCATGAGGTATTTTTAATGCGCTTTCCGTGCGCTGCCGAGCCTCAGACTGTGAGTCTTCCCCGCCCGCCCGCCCGCCCGCCCAACCCTCCTCCCAGTCTTGCTCTTAAAGATCGAATCAGGTGCAGTGGCTCTGACACCGAGGAGGCCGTCCTGATGTCCAAACACAGACTTTTGTCTTTTCCTCGCAGCCGCTTCAGCCGTAATCGTGCGCATCAGTGGAAAGTTTACGAGCTGGGGCAACGCCACAGAAAAACGTCGGGGGCAGCAGAGAGTCAGCAGTCCGACCGGTCGGGAAAACAACAAGAATTCAAATGGGCAGTTTAAGCAAGGGGCGTCAATATGAATTGGTGAGAAGTTATATTCACCTTTACAATACCAAATTGACACTTTTAAAGCTAATAATGACAAAATAGTGTCTTCATTTATATATACTCACTCAGTGCCAAACCTGGGCCTGTTCAGATGCCCTTAAAACTGATATCCTGGGAAGAATTGAGGAAGAAAAAAAAGAGCTCACATTTCCTTTAAAGCACCCGACAATGGAAAGTTGTTTTTTTTTTAGACCAATTAGCGTGCCATGACACAGTGGTTGAAAAACACTGCTATAGAGGACACATTACTTAAGGTCCATGCCAACGCAAAAGACGAAGGATAGCGATGGGGATAACGTCTGGGACCGACGTCTGTCCATCCAGCTCTTGCAACAGGAATTGACTCGAACTCCCTCCACGGCCCACTCACATCTCCAACAGTCGACTCCCTTTCAGCCTCCTCTCCCAACGGAAAACACCAACAGCTTTCAAGCATCTTTTCCCGCCGCTCTTGAAACCGCCCGACCTACTCCCGTTTATCACTTATTCACGAGGCGGTTGGACACGTGTGGAGGTTTCGTTTTTATCTTGTCCGTCATCTGGAATGAATTCAAGACAAATGCGCGAGGTCAGGCCGCGAAGCTCTGCGGGGCTAATTATGTCCGCTAGCTGTTGCCCGAGCAAGTGTTTCTACATTAGCCCCATTGACTATTAAAAACGCGATGGGAAAGCGAGTGGGCCATTTGCAACGCAGCGCCTGTGTGGGCTGAAACTCGCTGACAGTTTTAATCATCGTAACGTCCGCTAATACGGCCGCTTGAAATTATTTTTTCCCACAGTCCTTAAACTTTATTGGCACTCCGCAGAGACAGAGCAAGAGAGATACTGCGAGACTCTTTTTTTTTGCGTATATCTTTTCTGGATTCTTAATTGCTCAGCGCTCTGCCCCTCCCGTTGGAGCCTGTGGGGTTTATTTCGGCAGAAGGCTTCTGTCACTGTCGACCTGCGAGGAGGTTTTAATGAGCTGCGCGAGCTAATAAGAGGGGAAGAGGAAGCAGGGTCTGCTCATCGCGCAGGCTGCCTCGCACGCACCGAATAAACACTGTTACGTAATCACGCGGCTAAGCGTGTTTTCTTTTTCGGCGCACAGACAACAGGGGAGGAGACGGCCTCGCAAACACGCTCCCGCTTCTCTTTTTAACTTTGTTGACATGGGAGGGAAAGAAACGGTCCCGTCGGAGGAGGCATGAGTGTGACCATATAATCAGGCTTATCTCGGTAGAAATGGGGGAACAAAATGTACAATGCATAGGAGGGGGAGGAGGTGGGACACCCGACAAACTCGGGGGATCATGACGTCTTCTTGTGTGTATCTCTGAAGTGTTGCAGATATTTTTTTGCCTGCGTTGGTCTCCATGGGCTTGAACGCTTTCAAGGCCGCCGCGTGATTACTTTCTAGCATTGTCCCTCGTACGCAGCCTCTCTGTTGTCAGCCGCAGATCAGTGGAACAAAGTGAAACCACGGCAGCGGCTTTTCCGCGTCTCTTCTTTTGACCTCTGCCTGCCTCGACAGCCCATAAGGATTTCTGCTTCGAACAAACATGATTAGACTGGAGCAGCAGCAGCAGCAGCAGCTACTGCTGCTCTGCATCAACGTCCGCATTCACAAACCTCTATTTGTGTGCGTCTTTCCAGGGATACATGAAAAGATCAGCATGTTACAGTTTCTTGGCCAGGCCTGTGAAATGTTCTTTACTTTTGACTTTGAACCAATACTCACTTTTGTTCATGACCTGTGACCTGTTTGGCGAGGACTGGATGTAGTTACAGTCGGAATAGTTGCTGGCCCGTCTTTAAAAGTTTCATTTTGAAAGGTTTTCTGCCACCAAATGGATAAAGAGGTGGTAGCCTGCACCAGTTGGAAGTTCCGCACTGTTACCGTCTGAAGTTTTGTCCAGTATTTTCAAAAGGTTTGGAGATGCCAATAACATGATAATGACTGATAACTTAATATTGGCCAATAACAGTCAATACCGTAATAAAAGTCCTGAACCAATAATGTCAGAACTTCTTACCTTATTGGCTGAGTTTTTACATTTGCAAAGATTTTTTTTTTTTTTACCAGGCCAATAATGCAATAACCAGAACAAACCACCCAAAGTTATCGGTTCACGACTTTTATTACGCAATTGGCCAATAGAATTTTAAAAAGGGAAAGTTTATTACGTTATTGGCTGTTGTTACATTATCAGTCGTTATTTCGTTATTGGCTTCTACGAGGTTTGTGCTTTTTCTTTTGTTTTTAATGGAGCCTCTGTCCTTTTCCTCACCATTCTTAAATAAATAAATCTGCTGTTTACCAAATAAAAACGTGAACCAAATTCCTTTGATTTTCAGAACACTTTCCAACTTGACAGGTCAGGTTAATATTTATAGACGGTGAAACTTATTCTTTGCAGCAGCTCCAAAGGTCAGATTTACAAAACCGGCACGGACAAAAAAACGTCTCCAGCTGGGAAAAGCAATGGATGGTATTTTGGGGAAGGTGGCTCAGACATTTCAGAGGAGAGCCCCGCCCACGGCGGCGCCGCTGTTACAGACGCAGCCATTCTAACGAGTCGGCTGGTGGCCGCGCTGCAGCACAGACGCCCCACTGTGCGTGTTTTTGGCTAAGGTGGCTCTTTTCAGACCCGAGCGGAGCCCGATGATGGATCGTAAAAGGCAGACTGTTAGCGAGAGGCCACGTCGTGTTTTTCCATCCCCCCGGAGCTGGGTGACAGTTTTGTTTTTTTTCTCACACCCAAGCGTTTTCGTTTTAAGGCGACGTGCAATGTTTTCATTTGCGCAACCTGTGAGCAGCGGCAATAAGGGAGAAACTGTCTGGAGCAGAGGCGTGGAGTTTGACTCCTTCTTTGAGCTGTTAGGTACGCGCAGGCTGGCAACGCGCCGTCCTGTTTACAAGTTCTTCCTCGCTAAAAATAAATACCTCTAGTACTACACGTTTTCTGTAGTCTTCGCACCACACAACTGCAGCGCTTTCACCTTCATCTCATCCAGAAAGTCCTGGGAGTGGTCATCAAAATAAGCAGTTCATTTTCTCCTGTGAGCGGATGTTTGACTGAAAAATGGAAATTTTATGCATATTATGCACGTTTGGTTTGCTGAAGGAGAGCAATGAGCTACAACACACAAACTGTTGTCTAGTATCTGACTGAATCGAGCATTTTGCAGAATTATATGACACATTTTGCCAACATGCTTTGACTCATCCGTCCATCCACCGACGTGGTTTCTGCAGGGCGATACCTCACAGACAGACTAGTCACAAAGAAAAACGCCATAATCCCACGTGAATCTTCGCCGACACTCAACGTCCAGTGCGATGCAGAGCGATTAGAGCACTTAGAAGACTAAAACAGAGTCGAAGCGTCGCTCACATAATATAAAATGTAAGGGGGTAGAAAGAGAAAGAGGAAAAAAAAAAGCAAGATGACCGGAGGCTGTGTCAGTGTCGGACATCTGCTACGCCCCGAAGTAAAGCTGCAAACAGATTGTGATTTTTTTTTTTTCACCTCGGTGTTGCAACCTCACATTAGCGTAAATGTCTGTAATCTTTAGGGTCAGATGGGACTCGCGTCCCTTCGGCTTGACCTTTGTGCCTTTACATATCGCACCAAGTTATCGGCAAGACGGTTTCCCTCATCCCTTGTGCGAGCGGGCGACGCGTGTGGACGTGACCAAGCTCCGCTGCTGCCACGTAAGCTTTAATCTGCTACAACATCCACGTGTGGGCAGATTTGATATTGTGTAAGCCGACGTGGCCGAAGGGATGCCCTCGCTCTCACAGCTGTTCCTTGAGGTTAGAAGCTGATGATGAAGCTGAAGCACTGGGCAGCTAATGGCTTCAGACCAACAGGCTGATGGTGCAGAGTGTTGAGACCCAGATGGTTTTTTTATGAGCTGCGGGTGTTGATCGCATCAGGGCGACATCTGATATGAAACCCATAGCAAGCTGTTGGATGGCCACCAGTTATTTAGTTTGAAGGCTAATTTAGCAAGTTGTTTACAACTAAACATGTACTTTTTTTTTTTTTTATCTCCCATGCTCCCCAAAAAAGAAGTTAAACCAAAAAACAGATTCCATTGCTTAGAAGCAACCTAAACAATACTATCACACCCTCTCTCTATTTAGAAGCCTAGAACAAGCACATTGCCTACAGTAATTTCCGGCCCAAGTGATCTGGGCTGACGTCACTGTAGTCCAATCCACCGAGAGAAGAATAACATTGTAGGTGACACGGTGGTGCAATGGTTAGCACTGAAGTTTGCAAGTTCTCCCTGTGTCTGCATGGGTTCTCTCCTGGAACTCTGGCTCCCTAAATTGTCAGAAGGTGTGAGTGTTTGTCTTTCTACGTGGCCCTGCAATGAATTGGTGACTTGCCCAGGGTTAGCTTCAGGAGACCCCGAGTGCAGGAGGGAGAGGGTAGTGAACATGGATGGAAGGATGGACATTTGTTGGATTGATCAATTTGGTACTGCAACTGAACTGTTACTCCACTGTTGACTAGCAGGCTGACTGTCCTCTCCTGCTAAGCTTTGCAAAAGGACCGGTCAGCTGTCACAGCCACAAGACACGCGACCCGCAAGAGCAACAAACGAGGGACTCACCACGTTTCAGCCTGCCGCATGTCAGCGCGTTAGTGTCGCAGCTACTCGCCTGACTCATCGAGTTGCCCCGGCTCCCTCGGCACGTACAGGCTGGCTGTGGGCGGGGAGAAGTTGACAGGTACTGTGCACCCGGCAATAAAATCAGCCAGCAAATTTCTGCTCCCGTCCACAAACAAGCGGTAAGTCGTAAACGAGAGAGAACTCTGAGCGCGCGCCTCATCACGGCGCCATCGGGATTGTCTACAGCCCACCGGTGAAGGAAGGAAGCAGGAAGCAGCGGCACTTAAGGCTGCTCGCGGCTGTCAGATTGTGAATTTCAGGTAACGCTGTTCCCACGAAGGGACCGAGGCTCATCAGAAAGAGTTTGCCCTCCTTTCTGGGAGGAGGAAGACGCGTTGCGGGCCTCCAGAACATCTACCATCTTGTATTCCGTTGACACGTGGCACCATTGATGTGGCAACAAAGCAGGAAGTCTGAGGTGATAAATCCACATGCATCAATATACATACATATTTTCGTTTTCAGCCGAGAGTGACTCACAAAGTAACAGGAAATTAAAAGTTGAGCTACTCTGTCAGCAGGATAATGAGGGCAATGTGAGGCTTTTCAAAAATAATCGTCTTTAGACGTGAGAAAATGTCAAATAAATCTCAGAGCAGATGCGACCAAATACATGGTGAGACTTCAACGAGCTGTGTAGTCTAGGCCAGGGTTAGTTTCTGACTTAAATGGCGTCTCCAAACATTTCTTCAAAATCCAGTGAAGGTCGTTTTAAAGTCTTTATTGACAGGGATTAGTTTTAAATCGCCGCCTCGATGGTCGCTCTACTTCCCTCTGCCGAGTCCTCGCAGTAGCCGGCAGCTTCGCTCAACTCAGCTCGGCTCGGCGTTCCGGCACTCGCGCCGCCAGCGCGTGTTTCAGCGCGGTCACGGTGTCAACAGGTCTGGACGGTGAAGAGGGCCATCGGAGCGAGAGAGTGACGGAGCCGCGGTTGTTTACGCGCAGCTGAACATACATTAACGCACCGCTGGTCGCGCGGCGGGAGATAAAGGTTTAATTGGCTTCCGTTGCTGAGACTGAGCAGATTTAGCAGGTTTTTATCGGGACAAAACACTGCGCGCAACACGTCATAATCTTGCTCTTGCATTGCTTGCATGCAACTGCTGACGAGTTTTCACGCAGCTGCTTATCGAGTTTGTGCCTTCTTGGGATTTTAACTCCGAATGACATCATCTCTAAACGTGCTGTTGTTTTGAGAGATAAATAAAAGTGCTTTCAAATTTTAGTTAGATACACACATTATCCAAGAACTTGAACCAATGAGTGAGCTCGTTCAGTTTTTGCACCGCTGTCATATGAATTTGCTCTACTTGCACAATCCAGAATTTGTCCCTGTGATGGTCCAGTGTCATGTTTTATCTCACTTCATCTAATCTGCTTTATCTGGGTTATTTTTCTTACTGCATTGTTCTTACTCACATATTGGATGGCTTTAACTTAATAGTTTCTAAAATAGTGTTCAGAGAAATGATCTGTTTCTTGGCCCCAAGAGTTTGAGAATCCAGTAGTTTTCATCTGCTGTACGCTGGGACAATGAAGCAGACTCTGACCTTGACTGTATGGTTGCATAGCCGTTGTTCAATCAGTCAAATGCAGTCATACTCTGTCTTGATGCATTGGAAAAGTGGAACAGTTACATTTGGGTTCTGCTAGTTTCGATCCATGTTTAAAACAGCTACCCGGTCACAATGTGATTGACAAACATGACAATTGATATTGTATCTGATATAATATTGTCTGTTTTATTTATTTATTTTATTTTTTACAGATGTTGTAGATGCTGCTTTCCTCAATGGGATTGTGCTTTCCTTCTTTCCCTACTGTTGCTTTGAAAAAGTATCCAGAAATATTCTCTAACATTCCTGGTGGATGACGATGACATAAAATAAATAAATACAAATCGGCATGAAACAGCATGAAATACACTAAGTAAGCAAGTAAGTAAGACGCACTATATCAAACAGATGGGACGGGGTTAAAAAGGAAAAAAAAGGGAAAATCCATCTAGAATACATGAAACGCACACAGACGCTCTGCAGCAGTGTTGCTAATGAACAGGGCAAAAAGACAGATGGTTGCAAAGAGGATTTGCCAAGGAGAGTAACAGCGGTAGACTCGTGTAGAGGATAATCTGGGCGGTCGCACCGAACCAAATCTGTCGCAGCCACCAAGCAATATTGCAGCAAGGCAAATGGGAGATATTAAAGAGGTGGGGTGGAGGTGGGGGTGGGGGGTCTCCGTGTGGGCAAAGATCCGGGGCCTATTACATGCAGGCAACCTGGTTGTGAAACTCGCGCTGTTTCTATTGATGAGTCACTTTCATTCAGCTTCCACCGTTGATCCTTGACTGATAATGCAGCTCTGTTTTGCCGCCCACGCCTTATGCCGCGCTGAATGAGGAAAAAAAAAAAAGAAAGGAGAGAGGCGGAGGCAGGGCCACTTCTCACTCACATGCTAATGTCACTGCCGCGGCGGCCGCCGCCGTCCATCTCTTGCTCTCTCCGCTCGCCACAAGCGGATCAAAGCATCACAAAGAGCACCGGGGATGGAGCAAGGGTCGGGCCACTGTGGCCAAGGCGTGTGTGTGTGTGTGTGTGTGATAAAGGGAGGATGGCAACAGCGGTGTGGAGATGAAGGGACACTGAGGGAGGGCGGATGCTGAGAAGGAGGGCTGGGAGCTGAAGTCGGGTGATGCTGCATTTTATGTCCTCTTAAAAAAAACGAGATTATAGGCTGCAAAAAAATTGAAAAAGACTCTTTGTGAGTCACACTGATGGATACGATCATTCACCACCATGGTTAAAAAAAAAAAAAAGAGGGCGATTTACGCTGAGCACCGTTGAAAACAAAACAATGAATGTGTTTTGATCTATCTTCAGTGACAGATTTTTTTGGGGGCCACAAGTCGGCTTCATTTCTTCGCGATTAATGAATGTTGTATTTAAAACAGTAATCAAGGCGCTGTAATCTTTTCTTTTAACGCGACAGTTTTAGCAATTAGAAGTAGAAGCGGACTAACGACCACTGAGCAATTCACTCAGAGTGAAGGATGATGATCGCTGTCATCATCATATTCTAACGCAAATACTGAGCCCTCAAATGTGAGCCTCTGTCTTGGCGGGAGACAGAAAAAAAAGAGTGACAGCGACTGGAGAGCACAACAGTGAGAGGAGAATTGTGACGGCGGGCTCCACAGGCTGAACACCCGCTGATGGGGAGAGAGAAAGCATGTTGGCTAATCCACCTGCAAATGTGTTACTGGCTTGACTGCCTGCACAAAGCGGTGCACCGAGGGATCAGCTCTTATCTAACCAAGGACAGATACCCACCGCTGGCTGGAAGGAGGAGGCGACAGGCGTTTCGGCGCTTATTATGCAATCAGGCCGGGATCGCGAAGGGTCCACAGAGGTCAGAACCGCTGTGGCGAAAGGCACCGGTCAGAAAAGGCACAGATCGAAAACTGCTGATTAGGGCTGTAAAGACGTGCGTTTTTAAGGAATTCCTGGTGGCAGAACATCTAAAAACAGCAAGTAAATAAAATAAAAACATGCAAAGGGCCTATATTATCTAAAAAAAGAATGTATTTTCTTCACCAGGGGCGACATTAAGGTGCAGTGGTGCAGTGGTGTTGCCTCCCAACAAGAAGGTTATGGGTTCAATTCTGGCCACCCCCTTGGGCCTTTCTACAATAAATTTGCATGCTCTCCGTGTCTGCGTGGGTTCCCTGGCTTCCTCCCACGTGAATGGTTGTTTGTCTTTCAATGTGGCCCTGCGATGAAGTAGCGATTTGTCCAGGGTTGTACCCTTCCTTCGGCCGCTGGAATTGGCTCCAGCATATGGATGGATTATGTGTGACATCACAAAGGGAACGCACTCCTGTAGCCCAATGACTGAAAGGTTTGGCGGTTCAAATCCCGCTCCGTCCCAGCCTCTGTTGTTGTGTCCTCGGGCAAGACGCTTTACCCACATTGCCATTGCCAGTCCCAGGTTAGTAGCAGCAACCCCAGACAAAACTATCTATCTATCTATCTATCTATCTATCTATTTACAGCATCCATTCATCAATCCATCCATCCATCCATCCATATATCCTCATAGAAGTTTTTGCGTATTTCGGGGACACGGACCCCGCTGGAGTCATTGACCCAGCTGCTGCAATGATGGAAAAGGCTCGAGGGAGAACCAATGACATCCACTTTTAGAACGCTGACCACACAGAAGAGTGACCAGAGAAAAAAACCTTTTCAAAACTTACGTCTGTGTCCGGGCCCTTGTCTGCGCCGGGACAGGAGAAGGTGACGAACTCATGGCAGCGCTTGTGGACCACGAAACAGCACACTGAAGGTAGGGAGGAGGAGAGAGGGAGCGAGAGAGAGAGAGAGAAAAGGAGACAGTTTTACAACAAGAGAATTATCACCTCATTCTGGCTCTCGCATAAAGTGGCTTCAACTGCCGAATCAGCCTCCGGATGGGGTTCTGGTGGGATCGTGGGGGGCGGGGGGGGGGGCAGAGGAATTCATTCACCTGAAAATGTGATGTCGTAATCCCACCCGCTGTTTTATGGGCTTCCTGACAAACGGTTTGAGCGATTTCGGGGAGAAGCAGGGATAAAAAAAAAAAGAGAGAGGCGGTAAAAACCAGAGAGTGGATGCAAATGATTCCCAGTTGACCTCCGAGTGATTTGGACCGGCTGCCCATGTGTGTGTGTGTGTGTGTGTGTGTGTGTGTACAGGCTGAACTGGGATCCGACCCCACCCTCCAATATATCCATATGTGATGGATCAAGAGTCGACTTTACTTCCTGCATCTCAGCGTGCGAACACAACTCTGTTTCTCCTCTTGTCAATAGTTCGCATTTTCATGTTTTTTCTTTCGATCGTTGTCTAGCAGCAGGTCTGCTCTCATACACGGAGAATCTGAAGGCCATCGAGTCCATGAGAAAAAGCCAAGTTTTCCCATTAGTCCAAGCAGCAGCAGCAGCAGCAGCAGCAGGGGTTCTGTCTGCTGCCCGCTAACCGCCCATCAGTTCCTGATAAATACCACTAAAGTTTTTTTTTTCTTTAGTATTGTTTCCGTCCTCACCAGCAGTTTAAAATATCTGCATAAAACCGAGATATAACGTTTCTTTCCCAGCGGTGAAGTGGCGAGGCGGAGAGAATTAATCTCGCTCGGTAATAAAGCAGAAACGAGGCACAGAGGGAGCGCAGGGCGAACGGGAGAGCTCAGCAAAACAGCAAAGAAAGTGATTTATCCAAGCTCTGACGCCGTCGCCCGCTCCGTTTGTCACCCCCAAAATGTGAAGCAGTGGGCTGTGCGGCAGGTGTGGATGAAGATGAGGGAAATTTCTAGGTCCTTGTTAGCGGGGATTTTTTTTTTTTTTCCCGAGCCAGGTTCAGTCCAAAAATACCCGAGTGGCTGTTACTTGGAGTGCAACCTATTTTGTGGAGGCAAGAATGGCCCCATGTGTGGCTGACAAATTCCCATTTCACATCCACCTTCGATCCCCCTTTTAAACTTCCAGTCCTCCCAGCCGGCACTCGGCCCACTCTGTTGTTCTGTTGTTCCCTGCGTGCAGAGGAAAAACCGGCGGACTCTGTTCTTGGGGATCTCTGTCTGCAGGATCAACCCTGAATCCGGAACCCCGTCGGCTTCCGTATCACAACATGTGAATCACGGTCCGGGATGACGTCCTTTTGCGCCATTCGTCCTCACACCTCGAGCCACACACCCACTCGACTATCGTCGCCTCTGTGCGGCGCTGATCTCGGAGCAGCTTTGCACGCTGCTGCTGCGGGGTGACGCCGAGAGGACTGAGAAGTGACGGTGATCTCAGTTCAGAGGTGAAGATGTCCTAACACACTGTGCGAGGTGGGAAAGGGATGAATATAAATATCGCTGTCAGCTGTGTGTGTGTGTGTGCGCGTGAGTATTTTATATGTCAAGGAAAATTACCCGGTTTGACTCAAGGCTCATTGACAATGGGGCGAGCAAACACACACTTTACACGTTCATCTGGCAGCTGTCGAAGGACGGTGGAACTGAAATGTGACTGCAGCTGAACACGCAGAATGTTCCACACAGCCAATCAGCACAGACTGATTACAGTCGACTCCATTGGAGTATTTCCATTAAAGTGTCGACTGAATTTAAGCTTTGGGACAATCTGATTTCGCCAGCGCCTTGTTTCCATCGGGGTGATTTGATGAAAACAAACAGGCTTACGTAAAGTGCGGTTACGTCACGGGAAGACGCTACGAGCCCCTACCGGAAGAAGCCAAGGTAAACAGAAGGATTTAAGGAAACACTAAGGCAAACACTTTGCTCTCCTCATCCATCCAGACCAGACCTGGGCAAAGTACGGCCCGCGGGCCACATCCGGCCCGCTGCGTGTCTCTGTCCGGCCCGCATGAGGCCGACCCCTCCCCTATCGGTCAACGAACGTATGCCGGGACGTTGGGCGATTTCATGCCCCCTCGACAAAACTCCTGTGGCCCACCGACACGATTCAGCTCTGTCGTGTGGCCCGTTGCAAAAAATAATTGCCCACCCCTGATCCAGACAGACCTGTTACCATTAACGGTTGTGTTTCCCCAGTCGGAAACATCGGGTAAGATGTAAATGGAACTGGTGATGTGAGCTGAATTACATCAGAATTTGCCCGCCAAACTGTTTCTGTTAAACGCTTTGTGCGTTAGCTCTGTTTGGATAAAGACCAAAATCACCTCAAGCAAAGTTTATTGCAAATTGGAGGATTTTGTTTCAAATTATGCTGTTTCCCAAGGAGACTTTTAGAGTGAACCTCTTTATAGAATGTGGTTGTCAACGCATGTCTGCGTCTTTCGGCCGTATATGAGTTCACCCTCGTGATAACGTTCGCCTTCCTGCGAAACTGCACCTCGACATTGCAACTTTGCGCGACTTCAGACAGCTTGGTCTCAAGGTCGTGCTTTGGATAATTTGTTTTCACTGTGTTTTCATCATTGCACCCTTCACCTACTGACACCACCACAATGTGGCCGAAAAAACACCGTTGGGAATAAAAGTCGACAAGTAGCCGCAAACATTTAGAGCTCAGCTAGAAGTGATCAAACACACACACACACACACACCTCAATCTGCATCTGACATCAACGCTGACGATGCGAATGCTACACCAATGCGCATTAAAATGGAGGACGTGCCGGCGGCGTCGGCTCTGCGAGAGGTCTCGGGGAGAGCTGTGGGAAGCAAAGGTGTCATGGTGACACACTGCATACACGCGGATATTATGGTTAATTACCACAGGCTTTGTTTCACCTGCTTAATTGCATAAGCTTGGTGATAAGGGGATTTCGCGTTACACAAAGCAGCTTAGCCAACACAAATGTTTCCCTTTCATCACGCGAGGCAGAAAGCTCATTACACCCTTCGTCTACGATTGCCTGCTTCTATTTGGTGGGCATATTTAGCTTTTGTTTTGTTTTTTTGGCCTTAAGAAAAAAAAAAAACTCCACACTTTGGTGACATTCCAGCTCAGCTACATTCAGTTCCCGTCCCTTCTCCCGCATTGATCCCTGAAAGGTAGCGGGTTTAGCCCCAGATAATCTGGCGATATTGGTAATCTGTCGCGGCCGCCTTTAATGGGATTATGCTGCGCCTGTTGTCAGCATGAAAAACCCGCAGTGAGTGGCGAGACACCTGCGGCACCGACCGGCTTGACACCCTCCCAGACCCTCTACCACCCCTCCCCCGCCAGACACGTTCAATTGATTTGAAAGATCCACAGGAGGGAAACGCGTAACAACAGTAAAACAGCCACGACTCTGGTGTGACAAGCTACCGGAAATGTTTCGCAGTCTGACATCTATTTTGCCCTGATATTTGCTTAACTCACAAGACTAAAAATATAGTAACACTATATATATACACTATAGTAGCACTTTTTTTTTTCATTTTTATTTTTCAGTTCCTCCCAGTCGAAGCTAGCAAACAGTTTTCCTTAGACAGGACTCTGCGCTCTTCCTTCGAATTGCCTGTCATTTAAGGCGAGAAGAATGGCGGTGGATTAGAGGGGAGAGGAGGTGCAGAGAGGGCGAGGGAGGTGCCTTTTTCCTCTCCGGGTTTATTTTTAGGCTGAATCGTAGCCAGGGGCTGGAACACTTTGTGCCGAGGCCCCACCGAGATGGAGAGAGAGGGAGGGGGGGGAAATAAAGGGCAGAAAAAAAGGCATTTCCTTTCCTTTACACCTGGCCAACGGGCGCTATAAATAAACAGGCAGCGGCGGCGCACGCGTCCATTTGCGATAAAGCGCCTCTCAGGTGCACGCGGGAGAAAGGCGGACGCTGAGTGGAAAAGCACATGCGAGTGGCGGGCAATGGGGCAGCAGGTGGAGCGCACGCTGAAAGAAGAACCCCGCCGCGGCGAGGCGGCGTGTACAGAACACACGGCAGAGAAGCGGCTCCCCTGCCTGTGTCGGGTTCCCATTAAAGTTTGAAGGAGTTTAAATGGAAACCATATCTGTTCTTTGTTTAACGGTCCCTATCGAGGACCACCAGCATCCTGCTCTCAAACCTGGACCCTTTCGGGTTCATCCGGACAACACGTATAAGGACACAAGTCCGAGCTTCTGTTTTATTGACAGATGTCTGAATGGGGTCTCTGTACGTGTTGCTAAAGCTATAGTTGATCGAATGCCAAGTCGAACAACGTTGTTGGAGGAAAAGCCATTAGACAAGAGACCACTTTGGCTCTGACAACACCTATAGTTATTTGCGGAAAAATCCCTGCTGTTGCGGACATTAAATAAAACAATCTGATCAGGACTAGCGAACATGTGCAAAAAGAGGTAATCAGAATGAACAAGTTTGGCACGCGCTGAGTTGTCAAATTGTCCAAAGAAGAAGAAGAAGAAGAAGAAACACCGCATGAGAGCTGTTTTAGTCCAAAAGTGTGCCACTCTTCACGCAGCCGATCACCATCTCATTGTGAACGAGCCACTCCGGAGTCGACTTGAAGGGATAATGAGGACGTCTCATTATCATTACTTTGGTCGTCTTTCGGTGCGGCTGCACACACAGACGACACACCGAAGGGGAAACACAAAATCTAGTGCACTTCGGCTGAAGTGAATGAATCAGCTGCACTCTCCAAATGTTGCAAGAGTATTGTATTTGACAGGAAAGTGGTGTCGTTGGGTTCAGGGAAAGATCGAAATTTCAGGATTCCTCTGTCGTGCCTGTTCTCCGTCCTACCAGTCCAGCCAGTTCAAGTGCACAGTGCACAGTGCTGTCTCAACACCTACTTTCTGTCTGTCTTTCTTTCTTTTATTCTGCCACCTCAGCGAGTGACACGTCTGAGACACGTAGAACTCTGGGGTTAGGTGACCCCTGACCCGCAAACGCTCTCTAGCGACTGGCGGAGAGTGACGGCCGCTGTCGTCCCAGCCGGAGAGACTCAATGACAGTCGGGACAGCCACTTCTTTTAGCAGAATATAAAGGAACCCGTCGGATTTGATGCTCGGTGGCGGCTTGGTTCAGTGACAGCCCAAACTGTCTCAGTTCAAAAGTCTGTCCTCTTCCCACCGCCCTTGGGAGACTTGTGATGTATATAAATATATACATACGGCAGCAGGCGGCATTCAAACCTGCGGGAGGAGGAAATGAATGGGGGGGGGGGGGGCTGACAAACAGAGGCGTGGAAACTTCATTTCAGGCGCGTGCTTTCAATTATGTATACGGTGGGTGCTCAGAGGACAATAACACGGTATAGCGGGAACGCAAACATGCCGCTGACGGCCGCGTTAGTGGCCTTGGGGGGGCGGTGGCTGTAATAAAACCATTGGCGACGACCCGCGGCGGCCTAGATTACGGTGAGACAAACTGAGGAAAGGAAAATAAAAGGATGAGAGAGTTCACAGATTACCGGCTGGAACAACATGATGTACGACGGAGGAAGACAGAGTGAAAAGAAGGGCATATAATTATATCGCGGCGCAATGGGGGAGCGCAGTTATCTCATTAGAACAAAACCCCGCTGTATGAATATGCATATGAACGCGTGTGTATTTTGATTGTTTGCGCACTGTTTGTGCATATATAACCAATTACGCAATCATCTGTGTTCGCGGGAGGGAGGGTTGCGGCGAAGAGTCGGAAAACTTCACTTCGAGTGCATCAAAACAACCGCCGAAATGTCGTACAGTTTCAAGGAGAAGACTCAGCGGACGTCCCTGAGAAGGTGCAGCTCGGTCCTTCCCGGCTTTCCCTTCCTCAGGTCCTCGGCTGACGGTCAATGGACAGGGGCCCCTGCTCCTCCAAGACCTGTGTTTCACTCGGCTCATCTCGGTTGGTTGTTACAACAGCAAACACAGACGGCAAAGCTCTGCGATGCCGTGAGGATTTTGTTTTGTTTTGGCTGCCGTAAGGTGCTTGTTCCAGGGATGACAGCACCCTGAGTTGATCTGCGCTTCGTTTGAAATCAAAGGTTGGAGCCTCATCTCAGATTTGTCAGTGTAACTGACAGATTGGCATCATTAAGGCATTCTACAAACTAGACTCATGTGTCTACACTTTTTTCCACTTCTTCTTCTTTTCTTTTTCCCAATGTAATTTTTGGGTTTCCACGTTCAGGAATCTAAAATTGCCATTACCACATTTGCATTGATGTCATTATAAAGACCGGGAGTGCCAGCAAGTCTTAATTTGTCACTTAAGGAGAAAACTCTTCCAAAATCTGAATAGCATAAATGGCTATATACACTATGTGCTTTTCCTTTAGCTCTTATTGAGAGAGGTGACTTCAGGAGTCCTGGCTATCTCAGCCACACGGACAGGTACGTATAAGAATTGAAAAAAATAAATGAATGAATAAGCTGTATCAAAAACATGCACATGAATGTAGAGAAAAGGAATCAACTGGCCACACCAGAGATCCATGTAACGCTGCCCAGTAACGGTTATGTAAAGCAGCAATGTAATCCGAAAAGGGACAAGGTACAAGAGTTGGAGGAGGGAAGTGCCCATCCCGGGAGACTACACCCTGCATTTCAGTGCACGCCAAAATGAGCAATAACAGAGGAAAGGTTGTTTCACCGACTCCTGTTTGCACCCTGGGAACCACTCAGAGGATCCGACTTTTCCGGATCTTTGCGCAGCAGCGGCCCGTTTAACGGGGACATAATAGGAAACAAAGTTCCCACACAAATCCTGATCCTCTGACTCTGATTAGATTTCTGATCATGAATAGATTTCCTCTCGTTCTTCCCGGGCTTGGCATTTTGATTTCCTCCACCGACGACTACTCACGGGGATGTATTGTCTGGGAGTCGGAGCCGACTGCCGTCTTTCCCAAAGGTTGAATTGTCAAAAACAAATTATATTTTGTCCCTTCTTTTGACAAATTCCCGCAAAAGCCAATGTCATTTCCATTCACTCTTAAGTTTACTTCACCAAAGGCCATTTCTGCTGTCACGCCGTAACGAGTGAATATTTTCCCTCGCCGACAGCAGATGATTGTTAGCAAGTCGGCGCGCGTGCTGACGTCGGGATTTAATAGCAGCGCGCGCTCGGCATGCGACGGTAGTTGCATTCCTCTGACAAGTCATTTATTGCCGCAAAATGTCAATTGATGCCCCGCGGCTCAGCGAGAAAAGGGGGAATAAGAACGAGTCATGTGCAGGAATAAACACAGGTAGCAGGTATGACGACGATGCAGGCAGAGACATAAATTAAGAACTTTGCCCTGAAATCAGTATTCAGCTGTCAGACGACTCTGAGCCTCACAGGGGAAAGAGTGAAAAGGCGTCATGAATTAATCATGACTGTACACACACACACAGACACACACACACACACACACACACACACACGGATTTGCCAGAGTCAAACATGTCAATTCTGTTTGACAGTCATCCTCAGATCACTGTTCCATTTTTCAGCCGTTTTGACTCCTGTTTTTCCACACAAGCCCGACCCCTCTGGGTCCAAATGAGCCGATGAGTGCGCAAACCGTACTGGAAATCGTTGTCCAGATGTGTCTGGGAATCAGTCCAAGTTCCCGTCAGTGCTGAGGTCTGTCCGCGGTGAGTTGCCAACGTTGATGAAGTGGAAACAGTGATAATTGTAAAGCACGGCGAGATTGGCAGCGGCAGCTGTTTGCCTACGAAAAAAGGCCGATTTGGCTCCGATTGTGGTCCAATCAGTTTGTTTGGTCGGCACGCCACACTTTGGCGTGCGCTTGCGCGCATCGGCCACGTTTGCACCTCCAAACAGACAGGACAGGAACTTCAGAGGCATAATGCTGCTTGTGAAAACCTCTGTCACTCCCAAAGAAACACAGTTTTTTACCTGCAAAACGTCAATTCTTTTCATAAAAGCGACTCAAGGAAAAAAAACAAAACGAAATACATACTGCTAATAAAGTCCATTGTGCATCTTAGTCCAGACATTGACTTGAAGGCCTCACAGGCTTTTACTTTAGAAAAAGATGCAGCGAGTATTGATCGGTTGCTTCGTTGTGCAGAATCACCGAGTGGGCAGAGTAGAAAAAAAAAATCTAAAGTGGCTTTTGAGTGAAGTTGGAGGGTGTGATATGATGACATGACTTGACTCGGCTAAAACCTCTCGCAGAACCTCTGATGCTAACTCTCTTAGCCTTGTGACGCTGTGAATCATCCTACCGCTACCAGGTCCTGCCTCCCTGCGCTTTGAGGTACGGCTGCCTCTCTCTCCGCCTGCGTCGCTCTCAGTTAGTGATGTAACACCTGCGACGTCGCCGTGTATCAGGTGTCCCGGTGCAGCTAATGTAATGAGCCCGGCCGGCCGCGCTCAATGTAGCGGGACGCCGCCGCCGCCGCCGCCGGCGAACTCAGACGGCACCAAATTAGATGGCGTGACAGACTGCCTGTCGACGGGAGTCGTTTGGAAAGGAGCACGGAAAAAGAAAGGAAGTCCAACCGAGGCACCTGAAAATGCCAAGGTGGCTCCAAGCGCAGTCAGGGGCCTGGGCCCCGTCCCCTCGCCCCCCCCCGACCTGCGTGTGCACCGCAAGCACACAAAGGAGGCAGGCGAGAGCCAAAGGTCACAGCCAAGTCCAAGTGCGGCGCCCAGGGAGAGGCTGAAAAGAAGAGCTATTCCTGCAGCACTGCACATCCTGAACCATTATTATTATTATCATCATTTTTTATTTATTTACTATCTGCCTCTTCGAACACCTCAGTCATCTTCCCTCAGGTACCCTGCAGCAGCTGAAGGAAATTTGGGGATACGGCTTTTGTTAATCCCTATAAACTCTGGAACACACTACCTCTTATACTCAATAAATATCTTTAAAAGTCCGCTTAAAAACTTGCTTGTAACATTTTTAACATTTATCATTTATTCTTGTTTTTTTTTCCCCTGTGTTTTTGTAATTGATTTGATTTCTCTTTGGTGTTTTTACAGTATTGGGATGCACTTTAAGCTGCCTGTTTTGTCGGAAAATGTGCAAATAAATATTACTATTATAATAGTTATAATAATAATGATTATTATTATTGTTATTATTGAGAAAGCAAATACGTAAACAACTTAGATAACACATCCTGTTTAGGAGAAATCCTCTCATACCTCAAAACACAAAAGACAGCTTTCATTCTAATTTCTGTCAGCAGATTAACACACGCACACACGCACACATGCGCAAACACAAGCTTCATGTGAACCAGTTGATCATATTAAGCACAAACACCAGGCCTCCGTCCTCCACTCCAGGCCACAGGTTACCCAAAGCAAACATGTTGCTGCTGGGCAGTAACGCCAGCTGCTGATATACAGCTAATGCAACGTGACGGCTTAAAAAAAAAAAAAAAAAAAGGCTGGTGCACTTGCTTGCTTAAACATGCCGGCTTTGCTCCTGACCTTTGTCTTGTCTCGCACTCTTCACATTAAACATTGAGCGGCGGCCGGTTCAATCTCCGCCTGAAAAGCTTCTTTCATTTGTACCCCGAGCGGCTCTCTGTCCACTTAGCCAGGAGCATTATCGGCACCGGCAAACGCGCGGTGGCTGACGTTTACTTTGCAGATAATTTGTTGAGGATCGTAGTCAAAGGGTTTTTTCATGCAAGATTAACAGTTTAGATTTGATGTTAATGAAAGTGCAAAAACTTGTGGATGTTTGTCTTCAGTTTGGATGCTGTTGCCCGCGTGCCGAGGCCTTTATAGCAAACAGAAGGACAAGCACCCACATCTTATCTTTCTTCTTCTCATTATTATTAATAATCTTTTTTTTTTTTTTGTAAATCATAAAACAGAGCTCAGATTAGAGCCGCGCACAGTACAGACTTAAGAGTGGACAAGCACGTACCAGACCGGCGCTAATGGAGAAGTGGCGGTCAGATCAAAGTCTTTATTGATGTTCATCTCATTCTCTGGTTCACCATGAATATTACAAATTGTGGCTGTCGCTTTCATTACAAATATCAAAGATCCTCTGGTGCGGTCGGCCAGATCTGCGAGTGTTTCAGATGTGCGAGTGTCACGGCTGAATCAGACACTGTTTTTTGTTTTGTTTTGCAGATATCCAAATGGCACGAGATTTAATTGCAACCCCGCTCCACAAACGGCTGCACTTTGGCTGCGCTTGCGTGAATCATAGCGAATTCATGTAGTATGAATCATGTCTTTTCTTCCCACCGCGACGAGGGAATTACACATCCCACCGACGCCACACAGACAAGTGAGGCACCTGAGTTCACCGGGGCCTTTTTGCCTGCCGACGAAAACACTGACGTTTTCGCCATTTCGAGACCGTCCGCGCCGTTTGAAAACAGTCGGGTTGAAGGTTTTTTCGTTGGGTCGGTACGGTTGATCTCGAACGGCCCGCATCAGATAAATCAGGTTTTTAATAACAACATATTAAAGTGAACAGGAATCAGAATGGCAACGAAGGGAAATGAAAAAGATTGTCAAAGAAAATGGAAATCACGAAGAGGGGGATCGGAAACACAGCAGATATTAAGATGGGTGAAATACATTCATATGAACAGATGAACTACAGTGTATCTGCTGGATCTTTAAAAGATGTGGCAAAAGCACATGAGGGGAGGGCAACTAGACAATCCTTTTGCCGAGTACAATCAAAGCAGCCATTTAAGTCAAATCTGGAGCTCTAGCTGAGTGAGTCGCTGCTAGTTAGTGAGTTTTTTATAATAGCTTTTAATCTGCATTAAAAAGAAATCAGCATCAACGTCCTCTAATTTGCAAGTTGATTCGCCAGCTTGAGGTGTGCTCATGTGACCCGTGCTGTTTGCGTCTTCCCAGATGTTACCATAGCACCGACAAAACATGGACTTTAGCCTCGTTCACAAAATGAAACAAAACTAATTAAACAATTGTTCTCGACAGAATTTCCTGCAACCCTTCCTCCATTCTTGTGCTCGTTTTAATGAAACTACGCTTTACATAAGCTCGTTAATTAGTTGTGCTAGCAGTTTTAGCTTTAAAGCAATTTTTTTTTTAATCAAAGGTTCGCTTTCACCTTGCTGAGAGTTTTATGGAAACACACTAATTGTAATGCATCACGATCGCATGTAAAGCCACACATGATTATGCCTCACTGCTCTGTGGAAGTCTGTAAAGTGCCGCAGGATGTAGCTAAAGTCTGCCAGAAGCTATTTTACTGCCAAATACACAATTCCACCCACTAGACTTTGGCCAAACTTTGCTCTGCAGAGGACTAGTGACTGAGTGACGACCAATCCAGAGCAGAGCAGCAGAGTTTCCCAGCTCCCTGTCCGCTGGCTCGCGCGCTCATGCAAATCCATGCAAATCTCCTCTCCCTCGCCGGCGCCCTCCCCCTCCAGACACGGCGTCGATTACCAGCAAATATCGGCAGACGGCCGCTGCCCAACGCTAATTGTAGCGCGGCGACTTCGCTGAAGGTCAGCTAAGGGCCAGTTTGCAGCCCAACTGGAGGACAGTTTGCAGCCTCAAAGAAACACGGACCCACTCGCGTGCACGTTTATGGATGCACTCAGCGGAACTTATTTAGCAAATACAAACCAGAATAGTGGGCGTACACTTATTCGGCAGGCATAGCTCTGTAGTCTCTCAGTGGTGAACCTGACCAGTGTTAGATCATTATCACACTGTTCCTGTTCGGAGGGGCCGGTTCGGGGTTCAACACTTGATTTTGAAGATGATCTTGTTCGTTGTTTTCCTGACATGACATTTATGGTGCGCGCGTCAAGGTCGGACGTGTAGATGCACACACCCACACACAGATGCTGAGGTACGACTTACATGTCCTCCCCAAAGAGCCGGCCAGCTCAAGGGATACACAGACCTCCAAAGGCACCGTTTGTCACACCTCCACTCTGTCCTGCTTTCCAGCCATTTAAAAGTGAACTTCCTTCCTTCCTTCGCCAACGCCATAAAACCCCAGAGAAACCCAGCCAGGCGGTATTGAGGTCAAGAGGCTTAAACCAAAAAAAGACTAAAAACAAACAAAAAAAAATCTTGGTTATTATGAGTTAAAGTGAACGGTTAGCAGTGAGATTGCTCTTGCTACCGCCCATTTATTGCTAATTAATGGCCCTCAGCTGAGAAGGAGAGCGTGGCTCTTCTCATCCCTAGGAGTCTCTGTGCTAGGCTAATTGGCCCAGTTAATCCTCGTGCCTCCGTCCAGGCCTGTGTGAGTGATTACTCAGTCTGTCGAGTGCATGGCTTAAACCATTTGGAGCTGAATAAGGAAAGGAAGAAAGAAAAAAAAAAGAAGGACCCAGCAGCAGCTGTGGTGAGCTGGCATTCTGTGGGTTCTGCAAGATGGTTTTAATTAACACCTGCTACCTCCCACACGGCCCTGTGCCATCTTATTGTTTTGGTGAGTTAGACGAGTCTGGTCTATTTGCTGCGAAAACAGTCATTTGACTTTGTCGGCCACACAAGTGATGGAAAAAAAACAGAAAAATGTTCCCTGGTTTATTGTCTTCTTGATGCATTTGTAGGTGTGTAAGTCATTCGTTTGAAGCAAGGATACCATCAAGAGCCATTTTGGGGGGATTCAACTACGTGACAATGACACAATGATTCTTAAAAGAACGCACACAAATGACTTTAACATTGAAGTCTAGTCCTTTTGTGTATTTTACTTACATTTTGGTCGGTCTCACTGACCTTGTTGAATCTGGTAGGAATGTAGGCTAATGCTTGCCGTTCCATGGGGTTTGTGTCCATGGAGCTAAATGCCAAATGCATCTGCATGCTAATTCTAGCCAGCTATTATATGAACAACACCCTGGCGTGCAATAGTACGATGACGCAAATGTTTCCCATCTTTAGCCACGTTTTAGCCAAAAAGTCTGTAAAACTGTTGTGTGTACATTTGTATAGCGAACAAATTGTCCTATAAGTAGCAACCCAAGGTGGTACAAGGGGGATAGATAACAGGCATAACAGTGAGAAATGAAGTAACTATTTCCCAAGTGGTTGTTGAGATTTTACCCTGCAGGAGCCACTGGAGATAAACCACTGTGCAGCTTTTGGGTGATTTTGTATCTTCGCTTCATTTCAACTGCTCTCGGCAGCGAGGTGATTTAGTGGACCCATTGAATGCATATGCGGTTGACCTCACTTTCAAACACAATTACGCCCACCTCTCTCACTCCTCTGCCTGCCACTTTGTGTCTTACCAGCCCTCCATATGAAGAGCTGCTCGTGCGGATGGAGGCCTCATTTTTCTCTCAACGGCTTTCGCGCTTCCACGCAGTTCCAGCAGAATCTGCTCGCTCATTGGTGGTGGTGGTGGTGGTGGTGGTTGGGGGGGTTGGGAGGAGGTCATTGGAGAGCTGTTGACGCGGTAACTTGTCAAGGCCACTCGTCAAGGCGGGGTTTGATCGGTTGTCACAGTGATAATGTGCTACTCTGCCAACGCTGAGACACAAACAACCTGTAGCCCATCAGACACACACAGCGGCAGTTTCAGCGTGTGTACAAACCCTGTGAGTAGGTGTGATGATGATGTATGGCTTACTATTCCTGCTCGACAGAGACCCAGTATGTGGGTCCTCTTGCACCAGCAGCAGCTGCTGCAGAGCGTACGCATAAATCAGCAGGGATGACTTGTTTACATAGGGCTGCCACACGCCAAGATGTTGAAAATTAGCACAAATTACAATGGGCAAGGAGCATTTTTTTTTTTTATTCTATGTTGTGCATATGTTTTATGTTTCGAATAAGTCTCATGCCTGCACTTGTAATTAAACACTGTGCTGCAGTTAATAGTGAAACAACAACAACAACAACTTAGAAGCTAAAACAAAGACTTAA
This sequence comes from Nelusetta ayraudi, assembly GCF_046127955.1. Taxonomy (NCBI): domain Eukaryota; kingdom Metazoa; phylum Chordata; class Actinopteri; order Tetraodontiformes; family Monacanthidae; genus Nelusetta; species Nelusetta ayraudi. The sequence goes on along the minus strand of NW_027466066.1, from coordinate 5,216,222 downwards.
AACACTGAGTAAGATGCCCTGTCAGTTTAAACCTTCAGGCAGATTAAAGTGAATTGCGGTGTTCCGCAGGGATCCAGACTTTTTGCCATTCCACCGCTTGCTTGATTTCAGGTAACATAGTTGCATTTGAACTCATCACACTGTTAATTTTCATCGCTATTAAGAGTAAAAAAAAAAAGAAATGCTAATATTGGCAAGTCTGACATAAACACGGATTTCAAATAGCTTGAAAAATGTCTCTCTTCTATCTCAACTCGTGGGACCGTAAACATCAATCAATGCATTAAACTTCTTCCAATCTGCACATAAAACCGCAACAAAGCCCTGATCGCGCCCTGCGGTGCCCGTTGTTGCATTTCAGTCTGAGCAAAGCAGAGAGCCGGCGATGCCGCAGATGATGCTCCTGTGGAAGGAGGGGTTTTATATAAGAGCAACATCTGCCAGACTAAGTACGTGCTGTAAGGTGCACTTTGAGAGGTGTGTGTGCAAAAGCTCTTGCGGATCCGGCAGATTGTGGCGACACACACCAACATCATTTTGAGTCATTTCCAAAAATGATGAATTAATTAATCATGCCCGTCTTTAAATGGGCGCTAACACATTGAAATGACTAATATATGAACGAGGGCTGCCTGCCAAGCGTCATATCATGTATGGGTCTAAACATGCACAGTTTATTCGTGAATCGTTTCAAAAGTCGTTGACGACGTAGGCAGATGGGCGGCCAGGTAAAGCTGGAGTGAGGTACGAGGACGACGAATAAAGAGCTGCAGTGTCTGACTGGGTGACCCTGAAAGTGTGTGAACGCACACACACACACACATAGGAGCACCACAGGAGCAGGAAGGCAGCACTCGAGCTTCAGAAAACTGGCACAACCATCCACTCCCCCCCCCCCCCCCCGCCTCCCTCCCCCTCTCACTCCCCCCATGTCTTTGTCCTTGTACAAAAATATGACTGAAGCCGGGAAAGTCCCATGTGTCCATCTTGGCCACACACTGCTGGCATTTTACCCTTATGAGTCTTTTTAGTCACTTTTGATTAGCTTCTCAGTCCATGGGCCTTTTTACTTTCCTGGTTTAACAGCATTTACAGCCAATTTCTGTGGCGTGACGCCCTGATTTCATTAATACCTTAAAGTGGCATGGTCATGATGAAGACACTGAAGAAATTACATCAGGCTATGAGAAAAGCTTTTGTGTGTGTGTGTGTGTGTGTGTGAGACAAATCATTTTTTTTTTGTTTTGGAAATATACAGAAGATTTATGGCTTTCATCTTGGGAATAAATCGGTAAACTATCCATTTATTATGCGACTGTCTCCTGGGAAAGACAACGTGTAGCTGGTTTCCACGTAACCTTTTATTGCGCATTAAAAAGAAATTTGCTGGAGAAATTATATGGAAGGAGCACAATTGCAACCACTTCCTTTAAATCAATATAAAGTGAGTACGCCCACTTTGGGTGGTTTTAGTCTGCTACAATCAGTGCAAAATGTTTGTTTTTTTTTAATCTATTTTATTGCTGCTAAGTCTTCATTTAGCTGCGCCGCGCCGCGCAGAGACGCAACCGCTCTTCCCGTAGCGTAACTGGCATTAAATCACTTAATGGAAACGCGGCACTAGCGTCTCTATTTTTGCACTTTTCAAACTCTGAGCTCACACGGCATTTTTGTAGTAGCGCGCTATTAGACGACTGCAACCTTTTCCAAAAGGTGAGCGTGTAATCTCGGAGAGAGCGCTCCCAAATTAAAACCAGACTCCCATGTGAGTAATCGCCCGCTTGCTTGCCGTCCTTGGACGGTCGGAGGTAATACCTGAAGGGAAATAAATAAATAAAAACACATTGACAAAAAACAAAAAAACAAAAATGACATGCAGTCCAGGCTGAAAGCCCAGTGAGTAAGAAATCCTCCCCGAGAGCGCCGTGTGCTCTCTGTATGTAGGTCAAGACTGATATCTCCGACTTAGCCCAAAATAACCGTGGGTGTAATCACCGCAGAATTCATTAAGCACAGCTGGAGTGGCGAGACAAGAGTACAGTAGAGGTGAGGCACCGCGAAATGTCTCCTCGAGGGAGCGTCTGCAGACGGCAGATGGGCGTGCGCTCAAATACTACGCTAATGCTAACGCAGCGCTACGTTCACCTTGAGGTTTGCCACGCCGCAGCTATTCGCTGCCGCCGCCGCTGGCGCAGCAGATGGTTTGGCGAGGTAAGGAGGTGTGATAATGGGTGAAATGTGTGATGCTGTAATAGCGGGCCCTCTGTTACAGGCTGACAGTGTCTTCTATCACAGTCACCAGCGCACCATCTATAATGGATGAGTGCTCAACACGCTGCCATCGTTCACTCCGCCGAGGATGAGGAACAAGCTCCCCGCAAAGCCCTCCTCCTCCCACCTCCCGACATTGAGCTCGCTGTCAGTCTGTGGTCGGACAACCCCTCGGCTGTCAAACAACAAGACTGCCACGCCACCACAATCATGTCCGTTAAATAATACATTAAATTAGACTAAACTGAATGGGAGGTTTGGAATTTTGGAACTTTGGAAGTTCTCTGTGTCAGCGGTGTCTGATAATGCAAAGTGTGGTATTGATAAATACAGGGTCAATATCGATCCGATACTGATACAACACCAATATTTTTTTTTTTAACCAAGTCGTGTGTATCATCACATTGCTTTTAAATGTTTACATTTTCATGACCTTGGAGTGTTTTATTCTATTAATTAGTCAAGACCTGAGACAGAATTGGGGCATTTTAGTGAATACTTGTCAACACCATTCAATGCCTTTCTCACTTCTTAAAGTAGTCGTAGTCGTAGTCGTAGTAGTAGTCGTATACGTTAGTACTAATAGTAGTAGTGGTATTTTGCCCTTCATGAAAAAAAATTCTGCTTGAAATTACTGTGACAATCATTTCATGAGACTAGCTACAATATCTAGACACAAAGTCTCGATTACACTGATATCGATAAATACCGAAACCAACACAATGTCGATACTTGGATCGATTGGCCCACTAATGATCTGTACGTCTGGGAAAACAGTCGGAGCAAGTTGCCTCTTCTTCTCTTCTTGTGCCATTTTTGGAGAGCACAGACATTAAAAGCCAAAGCCGCGGTTGCTCTCGTCACTCCCCGTTGCTGCTTACAAGCGCAGCACAAACAAATTCAGCCGCACACGTCATTTCTTTTTTCGTCTTGTTTTGAGCAAAAAAAAAAAAAAATCACACGCGTTTCTTTTGCTGCCCTCGCTGTTTCCTCGGAATAAAAAAAATCTTCATCCGAGCCCTCTGTCACTGCTCCTCTGCCTTTGTTTGTGAACACAGAAGATTACGAGCGAACAGCATGTGTCACTTTATTGCGTTTCTTTGCGTCTCAGCAAAAAAAAAAAAGAGAGAAAGAGAGAGAGACCCGGGCGGCTCCCTGACAATTAACTACCCACTCTTGGCTGAGTAATGCCACCGAGCCTCCAAAAAGACCCCTTTTTAATGTCACCAGATGACATTGTGTTATGCAAGCAAAACACAGTGACATGATCTGCTCAGACAGTCTGCTGAAACGAAAACACTGCACTTGCGACAGCCACAGAGAACCGGGGGCCAGAGTCTGTCGCGGACTAGCAGCAAAATGGCTTCTTTGGTGGGTGCGACCACCAAGCAAGCACCTCAGTTGGGATTGAATCTCTCCGTTCATGTCTCAGTCTTTGAAGAATGCAGACTTTCCCCTCAGATTGCCTGCTGGATTGGCTGAAAACTGGCCATTTTTTTTCTTTACACCTGGGTTGATGATGCCAGGCTCTAAATGTTGAATCACCCCTAAAGAGCCCGTTAGAAAAGCTGGACATTTTTTTGTGTGTGTGTGTAATTCATTCATTTTTTTACCCGGGAAGTAGTTGCCTTGGGGGTGTTTGGCAGGGGATGTGGCGCGTCACAGAAATAAGCGGCGGGGAGAATCACCGTTACCACAGTAACCTTGGCACGACCACGCTGACATAAAACACGGACACAAGAATCTACTGTAGCTGCTGGAGATAAAAGAGGCAATACAGAGAATTCACTTTCAATTGTGAGACGATTTGAGGTGCTAAAGCAACAGAGAGTTGAGGGTTCCAAAGTGAAATGGTTCCGCTTCACGTTCCCTCTGTATCTACACTGGCTTTGTGACTTTGAACTGTTCACACTGAACTGCGGCGCCAGTCTTTTCAATGTGCTTGGCTTCACGTTTAATAAAAGAACACGTCGACCTGATTTCTCACACACAGGAGAAAGTGTTGTTTTCCTCGGTCATTGTCCTGAGGACACAGTGAGAAAAAATAGAATAACTGGACAACGAAAGCACGAGTCCGATAAACCCATCTGGCGGCATACATCCAATAAGAAACATAACAAGGGAAAGGCTTGACCATTTACTGAAATACTGGCCTTTGCTCAGGTAGCTAGAGCTAAAGCTAAAGCATGTGTAGAGAAATCCAGGTGGTGTACCTATAATAAATACCAGGTGCATTCATGTTTTGCCTAAGATAACATCACTAAGAGCATGAATTTGGTGCCAAGGATTTACATTTACATAAACAGTATGGGTCCACTTAAGGAAGCTGCTATTTTGTGCCACCATGTGACAGTGGAAGCCCAGAAGGTGGATCTTCTCAGGGTTAAATGCTTTTACTCCTGACACCACAGCTGCTGTTAGAAAGATGTGAGATTGAGCAAGACAGTGAAAATGTTTGACATTAACTTTCTTTGCAAGAAGCTTTTTTCCGACCTGGAGAAGCAAATTACTCGTAGTCGCTGGGCCTTTAAGTAAAAGCAATTCTTCTCGAGTTAAGTGAGAAACAAGATCCAATTTGTGATTAATGGGACTGATTATATGCAGATTAAATCCCTAATTCAGTCTATAAACTGACCTACGGGGTTTAATTACTGAATGTGATTACCTGTGTAGCCCAACACCTTCATTAACAACAGCCTTTGAGCTTCTATCTTACCTCTAATAAACTCTCATTTATAACTGCTCATGGTGACAGACTGATATGAACGTTTCCAGGAAACAGGCAGCGTGTGCAATTAGTTTTTTAACTTTATCAGTCATAGGAGCTTTCATATTTGCTATTTTACTTTTTCTGCAGACAAACACTCACTTTAAAAGCAAGATCATTATCTTTTTTTAAACATATATCAACTTTATTCGGAAAATTAAAAGGAGCTTCATTAAAACGAGACAACCCAATGGAATCCCAAACGAAGGCTACATTGTTTCTGTGTCAGGAAAATGAGATGAGCCTACATGAGTCTCCCAAATATTCTTTGATGCAAAGCAAAAGCCTTGGCCCAGTGTTAACTCTGATGTCAATCAGCTTTCATAAAATCCAAGTACTGGGCATAATTCAGAGGCCGCTGTCCAAGTTCAAGAGATTGTTTTCAGTGAGTATTTTCGTCAGAGCTGGTTCGTTTTCCCACTAGAAAGAGAGAAACACTGACATAAACCAACTTCACTTTGGCATTTATGACTAATTTAATGGAATGGAAACAACGACAAGCTTTTAAATCAATGGAGTCTCCACTTGGTGAAAAAAATTGGACAAGGCAAACAGTGGAGATGAGGAGAAAGAACGCCCACGACACTGATCTGCAGTTTATTTATTCATCTCCCAAAAAAACAGATCCGGAGAAACGTAATTGAGGAGCCGCTCTTGGATCGGTCTTGTGTTTGGAGCAAATTTAATTAAGCGCATCTGAACGATCTCGACACGCAGGAGTGCGGCAACTCTTCTGATCACTCGAGAGAAGCTCCTTTCTGTCTGTCTCAGCCTGCCCGTCAGTCGCCGAGGATGTTTATTGTTTGGGGCCCAGGAGGTACACAGCTCCTCTTCTCCTCTTCCAACTCCCCCACACTTCTGCTTCACTTGATTGGTTAATGAGATCGGCGGCTCCGCTCCGAGCGGAGGAAGTGATTGGCTCCACACCTACACTGCCATTAGGGCTCGGTGACCGTTCTGTTGTCGGCATGTGTCGGCCGTCATCACGCTAACTGACACACAGGCCTACATGATGCCGCCCACGGGTGCCAATAAGTGTCCCAGCGAGCGCTGCGGCATCCCACACCCCGGCGTCGTCGTGCACACGCTCAAGATCTCATCGTGATCGATGATGAATGTTGCGGGGACGGGAACACATGAAGGAGGCTGCCTCCAGTGGAATCAGGGTTGTGTCAATAACGCTGTCAACGCAAGCCTGCTTTGGGATGACCAGGAGGAAGAGGAGGAGGAGTAGGAGGGAGAGTTAGCGTGGGTACATTTACTAGATTTTGTCTGATGTCTGTAATTGTCATTCTTAGATTGGTAGTGTTCGCCCTGATACTCGTAGGTTGTGGGTTCGATCCCCAGCTGAGTCATACGAAAGATTGTCAAAGTGGTACCCATTCCCTCCCTGCTTAGCACTCAGTATTCAAGGTTGGAATTGGGCCCACCGCTCCCTCAGGGGATGATAGGTCAAATGCGGACGACAAATTTTGCATTCTTCAGGATGTGAACAATCACTGTGACTTTTTGCATAGTTGCATTTCCGGAAAGAAACTCGGTTTGAACACTCAACTTTCCTTTTAAGCCAGACGACCGTTCAGCAGTATACAGTAAGTGCATATCAGGACCTTCTTTAAAAACAGTTCAGAAAAGCCACACACGTCAACTTTACACTGACAAACCAACAGTGGGTCACCTGACGTTGTGACGGGTGACCACCGAGACATAACTTGTCCGTGGTTTTACGATGCTGTCGCCACAGATTATATAAAGTAACATCCACTTGTGTTTCTGCTCTGACGCATCTGTTCGGACGAGTCATACAGCTTGGTTTGTCTATGCAAGACAAAAGCTGTGTCAGCGCTCTGACTTTAGCATTTCCTCTTGGCTTCGCACTTGCACACATGCATGCACGCACACGCACACAAACGCAGCGTTTGGATATTTAGTCTCGTTACTTTGGGTTCTTCCAACAGCCTCTCCCCCCTCTGCCTTTTACACACACACACACACACCACGTAGTGCCCTCCTCTCAGTGATGGGCTCTCAAGTCTCCAGATGGCACAGTCATTTCCACAGACGCTCAGTTTCAAAGGCTTAGGAGGAGGAGTGCAAGGCAAGAGGAGAGCACAGCCTCCAACGTGGCGATGAGTAGCCGTGGACACACAGTGTCAATGAGAAGATTTGGGGTTCGGTGGATTCAGACGGTGTTAGACAGTTGGACAATTGGACTGGAAGTTTTCACTGCATAAAATAACAGCTGAATTTGAAATTACAGTATAATTGTTATTTTCTGCCATTTTTAACATTGACAGAACTGCATTCATGCTGGTGTTGCACCTACATAAAGTGAAAAATAAAGCAGTCCCGAAGCCTCTCTGGCACGGGATGCTAAATTCATGTTCATGTGATGAAGGCCTGTCCTTCTGTCCAACGTCATTGTGTTCAATGTCCGATTAGATTTCGATGAAGCCAGAGTCACGTCTGGGGGGGCGCGCGAAACACCGGGCGGGAGGGAGACGGGGCGCCCGGGGAAATTAATGTTTTCACGTTGGAACTTTTTCCACGGCGGAACAATTAACAAAAAGTGTTCAGTAAGTTGTAGCTAAGAAAAACGCTGCTCAGGTACACAGGATGGACAAATATTTGACATGGACGAAAAGAAGAATTCAGGAGTCCGGCGGTGGCCAGTCTTCTTTGTTGTTGGCCACTTTTGGCTGTAGAATCGTTCCGCGAGTAGCTGCGGAACGATGGTCTTGTTCACGGCAGACTTGAAGCGGGGTGCACTTCCAAAGCCGCGTGCGTAAAAGCCAGAGGACAATAAAGTTTACTAGCGCTGATAGAACGTAATCAAACACCTTTGCATCAGTACGTGATCTACGCCGCGACTGGCGCGATATTATGACTTAGCGCACTCAACGTCATCCCGTGTGGCAGGTAGAAAATGTGATGTTGTCGCATGACTGATGTTGTTGATGTGGTCAATTTCATCAAAATAAGACCCCTGAAAGCGCGGCTATTCTCTATACTTTGTGAGGAGATGGGAGCACAACATGAAGCTGTGTTGTTTCACAGTGAGGCCAGGATGGTGGATGTTACAAAAGTGGTTTGCCAAAAAAGTTATTTGCACAGCAGAAAAGTGAAAGGAGTATTCTTATTAAAAAAGTAATGTTCAGGATTCATGAAAAGTTTTCTTCCTCCTCCGTGACAGAGAAAGTTTGAGAACCACTGCCCTAATGCCATGCAAGTCTATGGGGTCAAAAGTCAACTTTGTCCTAGAGACATGGAACCACTTGCAGGTTCATCGGGATCCCTCAAGACACAGCCACGTCAAATTTGGGGCTTCTAGCCCATGAGTAACCCCGAAACCCTCACCCTATTTCCAGCAGTAACCCTAACCCTAATTCCAGCCTTATTGCTAACCCTAATGCCATGCAAGTCTATGTGGGGTCAAAAGTGAACTTTGTCCTAGAGACATGGGACCACTTGCAGGTTCATCGGGATCCCTCAAGACACAGCCACGTCAAATTTGGGGCTTCTAGCCCATGAGGAACCCCGAAACCCTAACCCTATTTCCAGCAGTAACCCTAACCCTAATTCCAGCCTTATTGCTAACCCTAATGCCATGCAAGTCTATGGGGTCAAAAGTGAACTTTGTCCTAGAGACATGGGACCACTTGCAGGTTCATGGGGATCCCTCAAGACACAGCCACGTCAAATTTGGGGCTTCTAGCCCATGAGGAACCCCGAAACCCTAACCCTATTTCCAGCAGTAACCCTAACCCTAACCCTAATTCCAGCCTTATCGCTAATCCTAATGCCATGCAAGTCTATGGGGTCAAAAGAACTTTGTCCTAGAGACATGGGACCACTTGCAGGTTCATGGGGATCCCTCAAGATACAGCCACGTCAAATTTGGTGATTCTGGGGGGGGGGGGATTTAAATATTTGTGGTTTAGAGCAAATCTTAGCATAAATAAACACACAGCCTGCTGAAGACATCTATCTTATGGAAAGATCCAGATTTTGCATCTTGCTTACACGGGTTTCTTTTGTGACACAACGGATTTATGAGTCACAGATGAAAAGACACGACCACCCCACAGCGAGTGGGAAAAAAAAAAAAAAAAACAAAGAAAGAAAGAAGGCGATGCGCAGCAAGAAGGAGGAAAGGGAGGGCTAGTTATGTCCAAGTGGTGCATGTGAGGTTTGGACGCAACCCAGCATGTCCACATGACAGGATGTATCCCTCTGCAGTTGATTACGTCATGCAAAATGTGCATTGTGTACACAAGCCAGCATATTCCATTGTGAAATGTGTGGTGAAACTGTTTTTGTCAACAAACAGGGAAGCGTCACCTCTTAAAGTCTTTGCGTTAGGCCAAAAAGTAACAAAATAGAGCATATATTCTGCACCGAATGTCTGGAAGGCCAAAGCAATAACTTTAATTTGAGCCATTTAACGTGAACATAGGGGCATTTGTATGATCTTAGCCCTGATCATGACCAGGATGTTTCTGATGACCGATTCATCTGTAACATACTGAACTGAGAATCAGCAAACAACACCTTGTGCAGCCAAGACTACAACCAATAATGGGATGGAACAGCTGCTGCTGTGTTCTCAACCCACAGCGCTCCTTGGTTAATAGAGGCATCTCCACCGGTGGACCGCCACACTGTGCGACTCACTGATGCAGGTGATTGGAGCAGAATGAATGAACAGGGGTGGGCTGATGTCTGAGATAGCCCTGCTGCCAAAGGAACCAGCTATCAGCTGTGAACGGAGATGGGGAAAGATGGATGACACGCAGGGGGGGTGCTTTATAACTTCTCTAATGACTCTGAGGAGCTAAACGCTCTGTTGTCCATCTTTGTCTCTCTCAACCCCCCAAATGCTTCACTTTGAGTGTCTTAGTCGAAGAGACTCAAGTGTTTAATGTCTGTGCCTCATATTTTCTCAACGTTTGGGGTCTTTAACATCCTCTGTGACTAAAACAATATCTTTGCCGTCAAAACAGAAAGATGTAAATCAGGACTGTCAGTGGAATGAACATTTTTAACTATAAATCTCTCCCTGCAGTCCTACCTTACCACCCTGCCCTGTGTAATCATGATCCAGTGTTCCATATCTCTGCTGAGCTATCAGCTGTTATAAAAGCCACGGAGTCTCCCCCCCGCTGAGGAGGAGAGCGAGAGGTCCTCGTATCGAGCCCTCCCGGGATTATCCCACTCTACAGTTCTTTTAAGAAGCAACGCATTCCTCATGCACGCTTCCCGAGAGAAAGACGCGTCCGAGAACATGCATCTTTCAGCCCACTTCCATCGTGCTTTTATGGTCAAGGTTCTCTGTGAAACTGTGTTGCGCAGGGACACCTCTGCCCTACAAGCATCTATTCCGCGAGCATTTTTGCAGGGAACGTGTGGTTTCCAGCACAATGCCCTTTCGGAAAGCGAGGGAGCTGGAATTTTAATCTCTGAGTGATGCAATCACTGCGATGTATATGCGTGAAAACACAGATGTGCAGCTGAAGGCTTTGCATACCCAGTTTTATTCTTCAAAAGCACTGAGAGCAGTAGTTTTCTTTTCGATAAAACAGTGCTCTATATATAGGAATATGATATATATAAGAAGAAAGGAAAGAGGGTCAACAGAGTTGACTATTATTAAAAGGGGGATTATTAAAACCATAAACAATCTCACTGTTTGTTCTCCAAAAAGCCTCTTGATGGCGTCAGAGGACACCAGTGATGATTGGTCTGTCTTCTCATTTAAGAGCATTTTAAGAGCAAGTTTCACCCCCTGTGCATTTATTATCACAGTGCTGCAGTCAGCAACATGGTTGATTCGGAAAAAAATCAAAAAGAAGAGGACAAAATCGACTCTCCAACCGCATTTTGACATACTGTCATTCTCTGCAGTGACATTTAGTTATAATGGTCTGAGCCATCCAGATCTACCCACACAAACATTATGATGAGGTGCATTTCACTCACTGCCTGAGCTTTTAAATGCACAGCTAGTCCTGCACCCAGAAGCCTCGTGATATCAATTATTTATTTTAGATGACACTCATACGGCATCCCTGCAAGATTTGTAGACTCAAAACGTATGCATTCATCTTAATCAAAGCACTTTCAATTTAGCAATACTTTGATCTGCATTTTATGCCCAGTTGCGTTAGTGGCCTTTAGCTCTTCTTAGCTCAGTGATCCCCATTATGTTTTGACATCACAGTTTTGTGTTCGGCTCTCTCAGTTTATCAGTCTTCCACAGCTCTCCCTCCAGGTGCCACATTAGCAAATATCTAAGGAAAAACGTTAGATCAACGAAGAAGATAAAAAAAATTGCCGTGAAATCTGATTACCGAGACAGGCTATCAGATACGTTGGGAGATAGGAGCTCTGACCCACACAACAATAGCTATAACACATGTGAACAATTTAGCTGCATGATTGTTCTGAAGGCAGCTGTTGCCAATGGGGCCTGATGAGAGCTGGACTGGTATAAAGTAGGCACCAAGGCCTTCACAACAGTACCCTTCTTCCAAGCCCGGTTGGTGCAAGTGAGCTGAAGACTGTAGGCTGGCGCTGTGCCATTGACGTCATGGCTAGTGGACTCCTCTTTCAGTAAGTTTTGCTTGTTAGTATTTATTGCCTGTACGTCTTAAGATTCTATCAAGGTGCCTGCTTTTAAAATCTTGCAGGGTTTTTTGGCTCTGCGCATTGCTGTTCAATGGCTGTGCTGGTGCAACAATTTCAAAAGGTAACTTTTTTTTTGTTTTCAGATGAAGTTGTTGATAGTGTCCACTATCCTGATTTCACCATTCTCACTTTTTCTCTAGACTACAGATATAAAAGTCAAAACAGAAACATTGGTGATGACGCTGATGATGAGAGGTTCATCTCTTCTGGCTCAGAGTCAGAGGACAGAGACTCAAAACCTGCATCTTCGAACACATTACAGCAGGGCTCTTCTAGACAAAGTGTGCAGAACCCTCTTGGCCCCCAAAACGTGGGGCAACCTGTTAATCGCGGAGCACAGGTGTCAATGGAAAAAGACCCTAATAAGCCACTTGTTTTTCCCCTGAGCATCCCAGCAAACCCGCAACTTGGCGCTGTTAATCAACAGTCAGCAGCAACTGGGCTCTCAAATGGCATCCCTTCATCTTCCCAAGGGTTTTCAGTCTATGATCCACAAAGCAGAGGGCCAGTGACTCACTTGGTGTCAGACTCCGGAGCACCTGCACTTAAGGGTGTTCGCTATGAGGACTTTTTTGACTTTCGTTCACAAAAATCAGGACCCGCTCACCACTACGGTGCAGGAAGAGGGTATAACGAAGGTAGAAACCACCCGCATTTCGTCAGCCGTAGCTCAACAATCAATGCCGGGGTGCCTCTTCACCAAGGCTCTCCGCTCCTTGGAGCTGGTCCAACGGGGGTGGTATACAGAAATGGTGCACCCATAAGCTACAATGAAGGGCTCAACTCAAATCTCCAAGAAACTGTTCCGCAGAGGGCCCGTGGACAAGTCATGCCGCCACCACTGCCGCCTCCATACAATCCAGTCTACTTGACCCAGTCCAGATCTGGCTACAGCCATGCAAGGTACACCCACAGTCACTCCAAATACTCGCCAGACCCTTATGCCCCCATGCCTGTGATGACTGTGGACCTTCAACCTCTGCAAGATGGTCCTGGTGTCAGGGAGGAAACTCGAAGGTACTGTACCTAATCCAAGTCTAGTGATTTTTCTAAAATGTCTACACAAAATGACTTTCTCTTTCTTATAGGGGCAAGTGGTAACAAGGATGGTGTTGCAACTGTCTGGAAAGAAAATTCACAACCGAAGCCTGGCAAATGGCAGCACTTTTTTTTTTTTCTTCCCCCCCCTCTGCAGAAAGCTGTTCACACCACAGAATAAAACTTTAAAACTTGACGTGCTTGTGGCTTTCCTTTCTCTCATACATTCATTGCTTTCACACAAGCCTTAGGTGCATGCATGCAAAACTGTCTTGTGAGCACAAGGAGCCCGAAACCAGAACTAAGCTGTCAAGCAGGGTTCAGCCTCTTGATGCAGTGTAATTTAGCAAAGCGCTGAAGATTTTTGTTAACCTGTAATGCCTATCAAGACATTAAAAATGTATATAAACTGCTTACCTTGACATTGAAATCCTTGTTTTCCAAAACCCCTAAAAAAATAAAAAGGAATGTTAAGGGTTTGGCAAACGGTAGATGTGCTAAAATTGAATAAAACAAGTTTGTCTGCAAGCTTTTCAAAACGCGTTTAAAAGTATATCGCTGGATAAGCGGATGCTCACCATATAAAATCCGTGCAGTGGCTGCAGAACGTTGGTTGCTTGAAAAAACGCGCGGTAAATTTGTGGTTTTTAACTTCGTGCACGTTTTTCTGTCGCAAAGCGCCTTTGCGGGCGAATCTGTTCCCAACCCCGGTTGAGTCATTGTAATGTAAAAGATGGTCAGCCATAATGTGGAAAGGTAGAGAGGAGGGGGGGGACAAAAAGAAAAAAAATTCAGAGCCACAACTTCGCGCTGTCCCGACCGATTGTCCAAAGGTCCAGGTCTGTTCCCGGCTCTTGTGCTGGTGTATGTGCCTGCTCCCTCCTCGCAGACCACACGCCTCCTGTCTTCTCCTGCATGGAGCGCAGCTGAGCGCCTCTTTTTCATTCACAGTGACGTCGATGAAGACCGCCTTCACGTGCTGCGGGAGAGCTGTTGACAACATCCAGAGCAATACTGCTGATGCGGTTCGCGAGATTCGCTGGAAGAAATTGATCAGCCTTTTTTTTTTTCTGTTTTATTTTATTTCTTTTTTTTGTTTGTTTTGAAATGTGCACCAAGTGAAGTCATCGTGTTTGGCATTATTTTGACATCTTCGGTTTCTAATTTGACCGTTCGCTGCTGGTAGGCACAATCCCACTGATCAGGTAATGTGCGCCACCTCGTGGACTTATTTTGCCTTGTCATTTTCAAATGCCTGGCGTTTCAGATCGTGAATGTAACACATCAAAAGTCGTCTTACCTTTCTCTCTTCTTTTTTTTTTTTTTTTTTAAACACAGCTTTTATTTGTGATTTTTTAAATTATTATTTTTTTTACATTTAATATAGAACGAGAAAATCAAAATATACAGAATATACCTCTTTAGAGTATACATTTTTTGAAACATGCAGCATTGTCTATGTTGACGTATTCAAAACAACATGTAATAATGAATACATCACATACAGTAAATTGGTACGCATATCATACCATACCGTGCAACTAGAAACGTCTCGTTTCCACGGCAGCGTGGTGACGCCGCGCCGCGTGCCCGCGGAAAACGGAAGTGTCGTATGGCGACGCGGGGACGCGCACGCAGAAGTTTTGAACCGTTTTGAGCGGCGGTGTCGCTGCTCGCGTAAGTCGCTTGTTTATTTTCTCCTTTATTTTGCTTTTTAACGGCATTGTGCCCGTCTTGGCCGTCATTTAAGTGTCTCTCAGAAACTAAGTAGTAATTAACGCAGCGTTTGGGTCCGTTTTGTTCGTCTGTTGTTTAGTTTTGTTAAATGTTTAGTCGCACTAATGTCACCAGCCGAGTATTAGCCAGGGTACAGTGCGCACTCGTACTCCGTTCGAAATAAATTATTTTTCTGAGTTTTGTTGTTTTAAAATCACAATTTTGGGAGGAAAACGCGGTGGGGCTGCCTTGTTTTCACTGCAGTAAGGATGTCAGCTAGTGGCGCTGATAGCAACATGCCGATAGCTAGCTGCAGCAGAGTACTTGTCAATAACACTGCAACACACTATCATAACCACATCAGCGCCCCGAGTTAAAAACATATTTATTTATTTATTTATTTTTTCAGTCTCCAGCTCAACATGAGCAAGCATGAGGACTGTTACGAGAAGCTGGACTGCGAATTCGATCATTTACTGCTGGATATGAAGCCGTTTGTCCTGAAACACCCCAGCAGGACAGGTAAGATATAGTTACATTTATTTTTATAAGCTTCACATACACAGCACTGTAAACATCAACTATCGGCTAACTCAACTAACCCAAACTGGCAAAACATTACATCGAAACACAAGTGGCCAAATCATAATTTTCACCGTCTTTCCATCTTTTCCCAGATCGCCAGCGATGTGCCTTGTGGATCAAGAAGCTGTGTGATCCTGCCACAGGCGGCTCAGGCCTTAGAGGTCGTAAGAACCGCAACATGTACGCCCGACTGCTTCTTCACATGCTTGAAAGAGGCACCTTAGAGCTGCCCTTCTCAAGCAAACCAGAGCCTGGAAGCCTCAAGACACTACCTACCTACATGGCAAGAACTTCTTCTGTTGGACTTGACATCAGTTATCTTCTCTTCTCTTCTCTTCTCTTCGTTTTCCTTCCCCTTTCTCTGTCCTCACATATTTTTTCCTAATATATCTTCATTTATATTGTTATTGTCACATAGATCAATGCCAACTTCTTAAATGTGATTAACACAATATAAGTCACTGAATGCACAAAACTCAAAAGGACTATTTAGAGTCCTCAAGTTAATTTCTTCGCCTATTTTGTTATCAAAATCGTCATCTCTTGTATTTCATGTTTTTTTTTTCTAGTCTATTTACTTCGATGAGTCCTTGCCTGGTCCCCGCTTAGAGCCCAACAGCGAAGGTCTGCCAGACTGGGTGACAGGAGAGCTGAATGATGACAGCTTGAGATACAGCCAGCTCAAAACCAGGCCCAGTTCAACGCCTGTCAGAGCTAGTCACAGGTAAAGTCACTTGGTACAATTTGGCAACGATGGCATGCGCATGGCATGGTGATGATGATGATGATGATGATGATGATGATCATCTGCTCTTGATTTTTAAACAAAAAACAACATCCAAGATTCAATGACTAAAACACATTAAATCATGAACGCTTATTTAACAACAACAACAACAACAACAACAACAACAACAAAAGACTAGTCCAAGAAAACAAATTTGTTTTCAATTTAGCCCAGCAATTGACTAAAGTATTAACACATTTTGTATGAATTAACAGAGTAATGAACTACATTCGTGTTAGCTACCCCTGGACACTTGAGACCCTCTTTCAGGATTCTCTTGCGTCCTGGTTCCGTAATCACTGCGGCGTATTACAGAAAATGTATAAAGTGAATCAGAAGTGTTATGTGCTGAGTAGTTTGGTCTGAAAAACTGAAACTATACATCATGTGTGACTGCTAATTCACACAGGCTGTCGCCTCTGCATCAAAGCAATTCAAAGAGCTATTTCAAGTCAGAACAGTTGTGATTAAAATATACATGCCATTAAAAGTTAATTACGATGTCACAATCTTTTTCTGAAATTGCATTTGAATGAGGTTTCTCAGTGGTTTAAAATACATTTAATTCCCCAGTGTCTGTTCTTCTCCAGATTCTTAAGATAAACAAGTGTCTGTCATTGTCACAGCTGGCGCTCCATTAAATAACAAAACAGAAAAACTTGAATCCCAATGCACACTTGATTCATTCTGATGCTTTTTGTTGCCATTAGTTCAGCTACACTGGTCACGCTGTATAAACACAGCTGTTGTGACTGATTGCTCATAATATTTGCTCAGCGAGTCTGTCAGAAAAGCCAAAGACGTTGCTAAGTTCTTGCATCAGCCTCCATGAGCTGTCCATTCTGGCTTTTCAAAGAGGCACACTTCAAAACAGCATGAGAGGACGAGGAGCCTCTTTTGCACTCCCTCCATCTTTCTGTTGTTCTTCTTTTTACACGTTCCCAGTGGGGGTCTAACCCCAACTGAGGACAGGCGCTCACATAAAATAGGCTGAGACAAGCAACTCGTCGACTTGTCCGCAGTATAATCCTTACTTGAGCATTGAAAAGCGCATCCGAAATGGCATCCACAAATTGCATGCTAGTGTTCAGGCACTGCAGAAACATACTTGTTTACGGACATCAGTTAATAGCGTGGCAAACAACATTATCATTCAGCCCCACTTACTCAAGGATATTATTTCCTTTTGACTCCAGGGTCTTTCAGAGGCCTGAAAAAGTGAGGTTAGTTAGGGCTCAGGATTTTTTTTTTTATCCCAATTAATGAGAAAGGGCTAAGTGGAGCCCAGTGGCTTGATATGCTCATTAACATAACAAAAGGCGAGCACTGTAAGTGCTGTAAAGAGAGCTTAATGGCCACTAGGGCAACGTGTGAGAAGGAAGTACATGCCCTCAGCTGCAATATGTATTTCAAATTATACCCTCAAAGTGGCTCAAACATTCTCTGGCGTTAAGGATTATTGTCAGGACAGTGAGTCATTCTGAAAAGATGATTACTGAATGAGCTCAGTTCAGCTGTGAAATGCATTTGTGTTGTTCATACTGCTGGTTCAGATTAAAGTTTATCTATTTAAAATAGAGATCGGGCATATTGATTAGCATTTAAATGTCTGTAATAAATGAAAGTATGGACGTATCTACTCATAGCATCCAAAGACAACATTTCATTTCAGTCTGTCACTTTCAGAGCTATTTCTATTTCTATTCACCATGGACATGACTGCAAGGGGGTGCAAGCGATCGAAAGCGGCGCGGCTGTCGCCAACAAGGCGCTGTGCCTTCTCCCTCCTGCCGCAGAGGATGTGAACTGAGAGGTTTTGCAGGGGGCGAGCGGTTGACTGCCGTCGTCTGACTGGGATAAGACCATGAAAGACGCTCAGATCACAGGCTAAGGTCCTGATGGAGAAAATTAGCCTGACCAAGAGTCCTTTTATGTGTCTCTCTCATTTAGATAAGATTAAATGGAAGGAACTCCACTGGCTCCCGCCTTATGATGTGGCAGTGTTTGATCTGGGTCTCTCTGTTGCCATTAGTCAGGTGATGGGGCGGGGCGTCCGCTTAGCTCTTAAAATGTTGAGTTGACTTCCGATTGTTGCATCTTATCGGAAAGTTTCCTCTGTGTGTGTGTGTGTGTGTGTGTGTGTGTGTGTGTGTGTGTGTGTGTGTTGCTACATCACATCCTCCAACCTCATTCGTTCCACCAATTAAAGTCCTCCATCAATCAGTTGCTTCTCAATTCGGCCACCAGATGGCGCCACTGCTTTGTCAAAAGGCACCAACCTGCGCAGCAATGCGGGCAACAAATGCAGTCCAACGCTGCCAAGACGTCATGTGAAGCGATCTCAACCATCGGCCATTTAAATTCCACTTTTCTTTTTAAGGAGACAGCCTGTGGTGAAGACACAGCGCTGCCACGCAGGGGTCCCACATCGCTCCACTTTTCAGAGCGGGCGATGATGTATTTATTAAAAACATTAACACACAGTTTGTTTCAAACGTTGCTTGAGGTAATGCTGCATAATGTGGGACCTCAAATATTCCCAGAATGTTCCAGTCAGTGTATTAAAGCTTTTACCCGCTCTCTTTCCCCCGCTCTGGCCTTCCCCTCCTCAGTAAGTGGGAGCAGGCAGCAGCAATCAATGCTGGTATGAACACTTCACGTCTGCCTCACATAGGCCAGAGTGTTCTTGATCTTGCCTGCAGGTGGTATCGGCTTTTTGCGGAGGGCGTGCAGGGAGGGGGGGAGGGGGAAGAAGGATGTTTGTGTCCCAAGGTCAGACAGCTTTCCTGAGGGCGCCCCAGGCTGAGACCCAGGGCTCACCGGCTCTGCACCTGGAGGTCGGGCTGCAGTAAGGATGTCAGCCTTCTTTAATCAGGCGAGCTGCAGCTTCTGAGGGTCTACATGGTGTTCTCATTTTCCTGTGTGTGTATGTGTGTGTGTGTGTGTGTGTGTGTGTCTGGCCTGACGTGCTACCGCTTTGATCTCCGGGGCCTCAGACTCCAGACACATCTGATTCAATTATCCTCATCCACCTGTTGACTTAGAGGCCCAAGGTTTTTCGCGAAGCTTGCCTCCCCGCAACCCACCCTCACTTCGGCGGCATGTGTTTTGTGCATGTGCGCGCAGGTCAGGTGTGCGAGAGCAACTTCGATGGTTGCGATTGTGTGGCGGTCCTTCGGTGGATTTTGATTGTTGAATTTTAATATCGGCCTTTGGCATTCTATTGGAATTTTAAACAATGCTAAGATTGACTATTTTCAGCATTTATTTTAACTTTTTTATAAAATATCTCAAATATCTCAGCTTCATATGTCTGGGTCTGAGTGAGGAGTTGTCCAGGCTGGCCGGTCTGAGCAGTAGGTTGTTCTTACAATGATCAGGGTAGAGAGGAGTATTTTAGTCATTATCTTTTATTTCTGCTCCATGAAACATTTAAAGCTGGCACACTACTATCCACTGTAATACCTTCCTGTTGGACATTCACTCCGTCCAAAAACCTCTCAGCAAAATTGCCATTTTGAGCAAGATGCCTCTGTGAGAAGCCAACCACAAATCTCACAGTACCAGAAATGGTGATGGTGTGTGTGTGTGTGTGTGTGTGTGTGTGTGTGTGTGTGTGTGTGTGTGTGTATACGTGTGCGTGTGTGCGTCCTAAAAAAATTAAAGAAAGTGACTTTTGCCACCTTAGAAGTCCCTAGAGTGTGAGACGGCGCCCTCCATGGGGCATTTTAAGGACTTAATCGCGTTTCTGGATTTCCCCTCTGGTCTTCTGCATTTTCAGCACCGTCATTCCATTTGCTTCTGTTGGTCCTCTGGAGCCTCATGTGATCATGTATAGGATTGAGCGTCGGTACACGCGCGACTTAATGAGCACAAGCAACAGTGTTTTTTTGCAAATCCTTTTCCGGTCATGACGGACACGACCCCGGAGACGACCGATAGCTCAGGAGTGATTGAGGGACACGTTTGTTAAACGGCTAGCAAAAAAATAAATAAAAGGCGCACGGCGGTCTCCCCCCCCCCAGCGGGTGTCCATGTAAACGAGGTGATGTATGGCAGAGAGACGTTTATTGTTCAGAAAGGGATGAAATGCTGAACCGCAGAAACCATGCAACTAGTGCCAGATGTTGATCTGTGTACACAGAGAGGCAGGCTGCCTACGCAAGCGCATTCATATTCAGACGGAGGGATAACAGCAGACTCCGGAGGGGCGAAAAACGCTCTCGCTCTGCCTCTTTATGCTTCTTTTGCTTTTCTCTCCGTCTCTTCCAGGAGGAGGCCGTGTGAAGAAATGTCCCCAGTGAGACACGGCTCAGTCAAACAGTCACCCAGACGCGATGACGGCAAGGTTTGTTTATCCGGCCCCTTTCAATTTTTGGCCACGTTTTTCATCAAGTGTGAAGCAAATTTGTAAGTAAACGCGCGTTTGAAGACTTTCCACGACCGGTCTGGGGCAAATAAACAATCGTTCCAAGTGTGGAAGAGTTTTGCAAGGATAAGCAGCTTGGCTTGCCGACACAGGCGCTGAGAGCTAAGGGCATGGAAAGGCATTTCGGGTAACATTTCTTTGGTATGATTATTTATTTTTTTTAGTTTTTATTTATTGGAAGAGGACAATGCAGATTAATTTACATTCCTGTCCTAATTTTCAACCGCAGTCCTCCAGCCTGATGTTAGAAACCATTAAAAACACACACAAAGGACAAAAGGGTCATAGTGTATAAAAACAGGGACACAGGAGATGTAAAATTAGAGTAAAAATACAACAAAACCACGTGGGCAACAGAAACTGGCAGACACTAAATAGGAGACAGTCAATAAAGTACTACCGAAACAAATACAACAGCAAGACCGTAATACACAACAAAAACCATTATGTACGGTGCAGTTAATACATTTTAAATTGGGCAAGATGAAACTGTCAGTGATAGATAATTGAGATAGAGGTGCAGCAATGCAACAGCAGGGTTTCTTGTTGGAGTTGTGCTAAGATGGACTGAGAACAGAACAAAACCAAAGACGTGCAGTGTCATAAAGTGCTCCAGTGCTCATGGAAGTATTGCAGTGCTCATAGAAGATGCTGGGGTTTGGGATGGAGGCGCAACAATGCAAAGACAGATCACAATTTCGTGTTGGGAGTTGTGCTAAAAAAGGAGTTGAGAGAAGGTAGTGTGTTTGCAAAGTGCTCTAAGTAGTAAGTCTTTTATAACCAAAGTAATATTCTGAATGAGGCCCACACCAACCTATGCAGAATAACAACAACAGCAACCTGCTGGCGCTAGCAGTAGCGACCGTACTACATCTGCCTGCGCGCTGATCTCAGAAAATCCCGGGGCCCATTTCGCCGTCAAGCCAGAGGAAATCCCCCCCTCAGCTCACGCAGGTTTCTGGGTGAGGCAACAAAAACAGAGCCGATGTTTTGGATCATAATTAATTCACTGAATCGTGCACTCAGTCGCCAGGGTATCGATATGCTGAGAGAAATGCAGTGATGTTGCACACCAGCTCGTGTTAAAAGTCATCGTCGTCTCCATCTATGGCTTGAACAAATCAAACAGCAGAGACACGTCGCCTTTTATGGAAAACAGAACAAAGACAGTTTTGTTTGTTTTTTTTGCACAGATGGAGCAGCCCACCCCCCAAAAAAAAACACCCCACTGTTTTAAAATGCAGTTTATTGGCAGAGTTCTCAGATCATGAAACCAAATGATGCAGAAGGGTAATTCATAACAGAGACACGTTTTAAAGCCATTCACTGTTCTTTTTTTTTCTTTTCATCAAAACACCTCCTGTTTACATTGAGGCTACGTTCCAATTTGTAGCGGCGACTCTTCAGTACATCTGTGGCCAAAACCCATTTCAGGCCGTTCACGCTTATCGGCGGCCAACACGATGCGCTGGCGGTGTGATACAGCGACTGACACGCTCTGCATACTTGGCATTCCGAGATATTGAAACTAAACGCCTGGCGCGCGCTCGCTCTGTTTGTTCAAGGGCGAGGCTCCGGGACCCTGATGCCTTTTTAATCGGACCGGGCATCGGATCCTGGCCGATTCCATTCAGCAATTCCTCTGTCACGTTGCGGCTTCCGTCAACGTCCGCCCAAAGTCCACACTCGCCTCCAGATCGTAATCAAAAGCCGACAGCGTCTCTTCTTTCCATCTCGCGCTCTCGGTTTTTATTAGATATTTCCACCCGGTTTGACTTTTCCGTCCAAAATGCGACTTGAAGAAACCAGATCTTGTATCAACAGAAACTCTGGAAGCTTTTGTGTTCTCTTTGAAAAACAGAATCGAATAAAAATCAGGACAGCGGACAACGTGGGATACGGGGAGCACTGTTTTTTTTTTGTTTTTTTTCAAGTCACATTCTTTCAAATTCAGGCATTTCGTCAAATTTAAAGCCGCACAAACAATAACAAATTTTCTTTGGGTTGTAATTTAAGACGCAGTCTTATGATTAAAAAAATGTTCAAAAAAGGAAAAGTGTGTGTATTTCCCTTTGCGGGGTGGAACTGTGGAATGGGTTGGGTGAGGGGTTGAAGCAAAGTGCAAATAGAGGACACTTTGAAGAACAATGCATAAAAGAAGAAGAAGTCATGTGGTTGAGGAGGACTTGTGTAAAGGGATGATTTTGTTTGTTTGTTTAATTATTATTATATATTTAAGTCAATGGGTGGACATGTGGGTTAGAAATATTTTAATTGTATACATCTTAGTAGTTTGATAGTTGATCGATATGGCTGTAATTTAGCTACTTTTTAAGAAAGTTCGAAAGGGTCAGGATGATATAAATATGAATCTTCATATTTACTTTTTGTTCAAAATAATAAATGAATTTAATCAAATAAAAATCCAGGAGGCCTCTCTTAACAAAAAGCCTGAGAGGAAACAGCACATGCGTGCCCCCCCCTTTGGAATGTACCGACATGATGTGGAACTGCCAAACATCTGGAGCGCCCCATGTGGGAGGGAGGGATGGAAGGAGGGAGGAATGGAGGGAGGGCGGGAGAGAGGAGTCGAGGAGCAGAAGGGGGGCTCTGAGTGCGAGGAGCAGAACGCACGTGGGTGTAATGTATGTCTGCAAACTCTGACGGAAGCCTTTCCGCTCCGCTCCGTTCCGAGTTCCGTTGTGTCAGAGCGGGAAAACCTCACGTCGAGTCGCTGCTCGTTTGCCTCCTCGGGCCAAACTGCCAATCAAAGCCGTTGTTTACGATTTATTTGC
The DNA here is from genome assembly GCF_046127955.1 of Nelusetta ayraudi. Lineage (NCBI taxonomy): Eukaryota > Metazoa > Chordata > Actinopteri > Tetraodontiformes > Monacanthidae > Nelusetta > Nelusetta ayraudi. The sequence goes on along the minus strand of NW_027466066.1, from coordinate 5,193,147 downwards.
AACACTGTAACTCCCCCACTCACCCACTCCCCTCTTCTTTTTTTTTTTTTTTAACCTCTCGCATCTTTCCCCCCCCTCCCGTCCTCAGGTGAGCGAGGGACTTCAGGCAGACGCGTCTCTGCTGGATGACAGTGACCTGGAGGCTCGTCTCAACCGGTGGAACCTCGGGGTGAGTCCGCGGGCGGCGCCCCGAGCTCCGGAGGCGCACGTCGGCGCCACCTCTGGTTGACGGCGAGCGCAGCGAGATGAGATCTAAATCACCGAATCGCAACCAGCGGCGGCGACGCAACCTCCCTCCCCGCCGTCACCGGCCCCGCCCGCCGCTTTTTATTGGCTGACGCCGATGGGATGCGGATGGGGTGAAAGGTCGCGTTTTTGGGACGCGCGCGCCGCTTTTTATCACTTCCAAAGTGGCGCCGAGCCAGAGTTTGATCAGCGCTCAACGCCCCCCAACCCATGCCGTTCATTCCCTTATTTACTCCCCGTCTGAGGTGGGAAGTAACACAGTAGAAATACTTTAAACTTTAAACGTTTTCAGGACAGAGAAAAATAAAGTCGAAAATAGTTATTGTTATTGTTACAATAACTGTATTGTTTCTTTAATTGTAAATGTATTCATGCTTAAACACATTTCAGAACCTTTACTTTCTTACTTTTACTTGAGTAAAGGAGTTAAATCAGTACTTTTACATTTACTGGAGTTTTAAGTGAAAAAGTATTCATACTTTTACTGAATTACATAATGTGAATACTTTTACCACCTCTCCCCCTCCACACCTCTCTCCCCATTCCACACACACGTTTGCTCCGCCCTTTTTTGGGTTTTGAATCTCCGTCCTTTCATCTCGTCCCCCCCCCCCCCCCCGCGCTTGTTTTCTTCTCTCCCTTTGCACTTTCTCCCGCTGTCTTTTCGCATCCATCCCTCCTGGAGTCTTGCCCTCCCTTGTTCAGTGCGGAGGGTAATCTGAGGTGTCCATCGGGCAGACGTGGAGCTGCGCGCCGCTTCGCTCCACTCTTTCCTCCGCGTCGGGCCGCTGATAAGGGCCATATTGCTTGGCGACGCTCCCCCGGGGGGGGGGGCCTTCATCTCTCGAATCAACAGATGTTCCTCCTCACACACTGGGGCCATGCAGACACACACACACACACATAGCCCCCTTCAAGTTTATAGAAGTTTTTAGACATGCGTTACTTCAAAAGCGCCCATCTCCTCCTAAATCCAGCCGCAGCCGGGCGTTCCTCTCCTTAAAATTTCAAATATCTTGAAGTCTGTTTCTTTTTTTTCATCTTCAGAAGCGGCTCAAATTCAAACGCTTGTTTCCTTTCAACGTATTAAAGATCGTGCAGTCGGTTATAGTAGCCATACTGGTCAGAAGATAGCAGATTGCGTTAGACTTTGATAGAGCGTCCTGAAAGACACATGCACACACACACACACACAAAAAAACCATAAGACCACAATCTGTCTCGTCTTTATAGGTAGTCGGCAGCGTCCTTCGCCTTGAGATTTATCTGCGATGGGAATCCGGTAAAGCTGCTTTTGTCGCACGTAGACCAAGAAGAAGAAGAAGAAGAAGAAGAAGAAGAAGAATGCTTATTATCACACTAGGGGGAAATTGCAGCGTCCCAGCAGCATATAAATTAAAAAACAGAAGCACACTGACGGTTACAGAGAGTAGTTTGAAGAGAATAAAATACAAATATTTACATTACTATAAATATTTCTATACAAAATGGAACTCTGCCCATTTTTCACACTGAATCCGATGGCCATTGGCGTGTCCCTTGTCTCTGCGGTCAGGTGGGACTGTTGATTGTTACCCAGAACTGCTCTATAACTACACATCCATCCATCAACTGCGTGTTTAGCTCACCCAACGCCCCACCAGGCTGCTGCTTCTGGTTCCTCCTCCGTGCCCCGGGTGCCATCCATCACTGTCCTCGCCGCCACCAGCAGCACAGGGTGCAGAGCCAGCCGCCCGCCTACCCGCCCACCCGCCCGCCAGCCTGGATTTATTTATATGCAGAATAAATAGCGGGCGCCGTGGACACGTGCGCTCGGAGTTGCGGGTTTAGCAGCGCGGCGCCGTGCCAGCTTCGCCCCGCAAGCGTTTAGTCTGCTTCTCATGCAACGCCGGGCCTGTAGGGCCGCGCTCAATCAAATCTGATGACTGGGCTGTCTGCGGGTTCACGGAGGGGAGGAAAAAAAAAAAGCCGTTTGTCTCCTCTGCCCGGGCCGCACTTTTAAAAAGGATATGGATTGATCCGTCGCTCTGAAAATATGGATTTTTTTTTTCTCTCTCTCTTCTCAACCAATTTGAAAGGAGCGATTCATCACACGTCGCATCGACTGCGCCGAGTGGTTCGTCGTCTCTCTCTCTTTGGCGCGCGCGAATTACAACGGCGTCTGTGTTCGTGCCAGACGTCTTCCTTTTGTTGGGAGGCAGGCAAGCGCGTCAGCTAACGAATCATTTTCACTTCCATCACACAGTTAGTCGGAATAAAGCGCAGCGGCTTTCATCTCCTAACCATGCGTTTCACCTGTCACCCGCTCCCCCTCAAGCAACAGTTAGTGACTTTATTCCGGTACAGTAGCTCGAGCGCCTGACAACGTTTAATCCTTTCTTCTTCGTTTTTTTTTTTCCACCGCCGAATGAGTCCCGCGTCGCCCTCCTTTCACGTTGCTCCGACTCTTTTTCACCCTCGTTTTGAAAAGACTTTACAGCCGAATTGTTTGCCCGCCGCCGAGCTGTCACCTCCAAACGTCGGCTTCAGCTAAAGGCCGCGATCTTGCCAGGGGGTTAGCGGGTCCCCGCTGACAGCGTCGGGATGACGGGGCAGGATCGCAGGGAAGTAATGGGGTCACAAGTACGAAAGAGGATTAGGGCCACAAGAAGAGAAAAAAAATATTACAGGAAGGAGATTTTTTATTTATGTTTTCAGTTCGAGTTTTATGCTGAAATTTCGTCTATTCAAAATTTCGTGAAAAAGTCGACGTAAAAAAGACGAAATTTTGTGAATATAGTCGAAATTTCATGAATAAAGTTGCCTCAAATTAAGTGGAATTTGGCGAGTAGACTGGATGGATGGTGGATTAACCATAAATTTAAACTTTATCCTCGGATTGGAAAAAGAGAATTCTATCTTAATTTTTTTCTCTTCTTGTGGCCCTGACCCTCTTCTGTACACAAGGCACTGCATCGTGTCACAGAGCCCAGGAGAAAGATGGGCTGAAACTAGCATCTCTATCCGCACCGCTGTAGTTTTCATGCATTAGCAACCAGTTTGTGATAGATTTTGGTAACAGAAAAGCTTTGTCATGTTCGTTTCTTTCCTCTTGTGGCATTTTACAGATCGAGAACCCCAGGTACCTGCGGGAGAAGCCTGTTCCCTTCACCTCAGTGAGTTGCCAAGGTGCCTCTCGAAACAACGCTCGATCACCAGATCTGTTCTAATCTCTTGTAAAACGCCCGTAGGTTCTCCGGTCCAGCTTCGAGAGGAACAGCTCCTCGGTCGATGATGAAGGTCCTCAGCTTTTGGGAAGCCAGGAGCTGCACACCACAGTGAGCAAAACCTCCCTGACGATGTGTGATTAACGTCATGAGTCCAACGAGCGAGATGCTTTGTGGTATTTCGGATTCATCTCAGCCCCGCCGTCGGCCTAAATCTCCTCTGGTGCCGATTCACTGCAATGCTGCTATGCAAATGGGCTCCAACAGCCTAATGGCATTAGACACCCCCTCAGCCCTGTAACGCACGTCCTCTTGCTTAGTTTGTATTGTGGAAAATGCCCGAGACGAGCATCCCTCTCAAAAGACCAAAATAATGCCGGCTGTGTGTGATGACAATTTTTTTTTTCTCTCTCCTTATGTGGTTTTAAGCTCAAAATCCCATTCTGGGAGGACGCTTTGAAGTACAATCTCCCTCTCTTTCCCAACCTCGCCTGAGCCAACGCTGTGCCATGTGCCATTACCTCCGACGTTAAATGCAGAAATGAGCATGACTCGGCTGTAATGGCCGTGGCCCCTCATGCCTGCGCCGCTTGCTAAGACGGGGTTTCTTCGGGTGAAGGCAGGAGAGTGGAAGGGAAAGGGGACGGCCTGAGAAATCCGTCTGAATGGTGCATAGCAAACACCTTGCGCAGCAGCTGGGTCACTCAGTATTCACATGTTAAAGTCTTGCCAATTTGAAAGGAAGAGTGCCTTGGAACTGTTTCCTACTTACAAATCATCTATCTATAGGCTCTTTACCAGATGGATGTAAAAATATATTTTTTATTACAGTCATTTTATTTTGTGTTCTATTTTGGACTTTGTCTTAAAAATGTAGAAATGAATTAACTTTAAATTGACACCTCGAGTACTCACTCACCCTCTACGTGTCCACATAAGCAGGCTCGTTCTACCCGTGGGCTTGCATTAGACGTTGCCCAAGCGATACCAACACATTAAAGTAGCCGGCCCGGTGTTGTTTGATCCTGCTGCAGACGACTTCACAGCGGTGCGTGGCGGGAATCCAAATCTATCACATCTGAGTAGAGCGTGTTTAAACCGGACAACAACTTCTCTTTTATATGCACCGTATTTAATCCAGTTTGTTACCTTGGATGACACCATTGCAGACTGCAGCAATGCAATCCATCCCTCTAATCCTGCAACACATTGTGCTGTCCGACAGCTGTAATGACTGGTTTATGCTAACATTTGGTGTTGTTGATTTAGTTTGCCGGTCGTTTGAGGACATTAGTTAGTGGTTATTAGTGTTTAAAGGGATTTTATTTAAGTGTCCTGACAAGTTTGCATAGTGGTCAGGTTTTAGATTTCAGCATTTTTAAATACGTGAGGTAACACTTTGGTGCATAACACAACTTTAAAATTACGAGGAAGTCTGTTTCTACTTTATTTCTGGATAACTATATCTCAGAAAAAAAGAATTTACGAACCTTTGATTTGTTGGATGCTATTGTAAAGGCTGTTTAAACATCCATACGGCCATAGATATTATGAGCGCTGTTCCTGTTATATCTTAAATTATCATCCATGCTAGCTGCTCTAAGTTGTCCTTCAATTGTACAGCTGTCCCCCTGCCATTGACACATCACAGTCATGAAAGAGGAATTCTTAAACTCATTTAAGGTAGAAACAAACTAACAAATATCCCAAATTTTGTCCAGATTCTAGTCAAGTACAGATTCGTTGCTTTCTGTCAGCTTTCAGGAACTTTCCTGTCTGCATCTTAGCGAAGAATATTGTTTTCTTTTAAGTAAGTTGTAAAAAAAAAAAAAAAAAAAAAAAAGTCTCACAGTAGGAGATACTTCTCATGACAGTTTACTGGAGAAAACTCCAGCAAACTGGCTGGACTTTGCATTTTGAGTTAGTTGTCGGGTTTAGCCATTGGCCAAAGTCGTGTAATTAAAACACTGAAGATGCTCCTGATTGAAGAAGCTTTGCCTTTTGTTTCGCTGTTATTAATATAACCCCCTGGTACCTGACCAATCTGAAGAAAATGTTGCGTGCAGTCACGCTCTCGTGCTCACAAGTCCCCACTTGGGGCTCGGGACCTTTTGCTTTTCTGCAGCCATAATGATGCGGCCCCTCTAATCTTCGGGGATCCTCGGGGACGGAGCGCCAGTTCTCAGCGCGGATTTAAGAGGGCTATCGCCCCGTCTTATCTGAACGATTTTTAGAAGCTAAGAAAGGGCAAACCATTGAGCTGTAGTAGTTTGGAAGGGGACCGGCTGTGTTGCTGGCCTTTAAAGATCCAGCTTCACACTGGAAGACAGAGGAGACTCGCACAGCCCCTTAATGATAGTTTCTACTTTATACAGCTCTGTCCCCGAACCTGGATTTTATTTTTGTTTGGTGTGTTCACTCAGGCATCTGGAGTGTTACGCTATTTGCTAATCTGTATTACAACCGCCTTCCTTTAAAACCTTGTTTTTAGCCTGTCAGAGAGCTAATTTAACTCTGGGTTTTAATCCAACCCGACGGCTGACGTGCGATGATCTTTTGGTGACAGTATGCAAATCAAACCCAGACGCTTCTCAGCAGCTCGCAGCATGCCGCGTGGCCCCTACCGCCGAGTGACGGTTGTTTGCCGCGGATGAAAGACGCGCCGGGACAATGCGCGTCACCCGCCTGGGAAGAAAAAAAAAGATGCACAAACACGACCTTGCTTTGCGTGGCGGCTAACGGTTAGCGGGCGATTTGTGAACACGTCCTCCTTGAGGTAGCGGGGGTGGGGGCGATAAAAGGCGTTGACCCTGCGCCGGCTTTGATCGCGGGGGGAGAAAAAAACATATCTGTTGTTTCTGATTTCTCCTCGGATTCCCTCTCTTGGATCCACCCACCCCTGCACCACCAACACCACCAACACCACCGCCTCTCCCTCAAATCCTTTCCAGAGCGAAGTGAGAAAAAAACACGGCATCTTACAGCATCTGCGTTTCTGAAGAAGAGTGGTGGTGGGGGGGGTTGCAGCACCCAGTCGGGCTGATTGAAGGCATTCCGACGCCTTAGGTGTACGACATTCCTCCTCCTCCTTCCCTTCACTGACGCCTTTTATAAACAAGTTTCAAACGTCCCTGATCTAGTTTGACAAACTTTCTCCAAAGACCATTTGAAGAAAGGATGAGAAAGTGACACCCACACATGCGCCTCTCATCCCCCTTCTTTTTGCTCTTCTCCTTCTTCTTCTCCTTCTTTTGCAGCAGCAGAATCAGGTCTCCGCTTACTTCTTCTGTTTTTCGATCACTGCCATCTCTTCCTCCCTTTTGCCGTCAACTCCTTTCTTTTATAGCCTGACGGCTCTCCTGTGGTCCCCTCGATTGCAGAAGAAATGGCGGGAAATCAAGGAGGGGGGGAGAAAAAAAAAAGATGAAAGAGCCAGAATGCTAAAAGGGTTTTGTCAAGAGTGCGGTGTGTACTGTAAAATGTAGGTTCAGTAATGAAGGGGAGCAGCTAATGGGCTTGTTGTGACTCAGTAGTATATCGCTCTATTTATATATATGTGTGTGTGTGTGTATACATATATATATATATATATATATGTACATATATATGTGTATATATATATATGTACATATATATGTGTATATATATATATGTATATATATATATTTGTATATATATATATATATGTGTATGTATATATATATATATATATGTATATATATGTGTATATATATATATCAGTCAATGGCCATTTAACAGAAAGAACAGCAGTCGTCTTTATTACTCAGTTCAAACACTTTGAAAATGCCAATTTTTGAATCCATTTTTTTTAAATATATATATATACATACATATATATATATATATATATATATATATATATATATATATATATATATATATATATATATATATATATACATATATATATATATATATATACATACATATATATATATCCATATATACATATGGATATACATATTATAACCATTTTGGTATGAAATATGTCAAACTCTATTTTCAAAATATAGAACTCAGGAGGGGAAACAGTCCTGTCTGAAATGTATACAGACGCTTGAAAAAAAAAAGTGGATTAAAAAATTGGCATTTTCAAAGTGTTTCAACTGAGTAATAAAGACGACTGCTGTTCTTTCTGTTAAATGGCCATTGACTGATACGCTGCAGCTTATCAATTATGCAGCACACCCCCAAGCTAAAGAGTAAAAGGCTCTTTCCCTTAGTTTCGTACTCGCCACGATAAAACCCTCTTTACTTTACACAGCAACACATTTTTTTTTGGGCACTGGCAAAAGTTTACTTTTTGTTCTATGTTGAAAGACTCTTAAAAAAAAAAAAGGAAAAGATCTCTCCTTCTTTTTTTGGCCTCCGAAAATATGTTTTATGACGTGTCAGGAGCATTCTTTCCTTCGAGAAGCTACTGAGGCTCATCTCGTCTGACTGTTTGACACCCTATTCTCTCGACTCATCAGACATTTCAAACGCATTCTCAGCATCCCGCGCTCTCCGTTCTTCAGTGGGTTCTCTCCACTTAGACTTTTTGGTTTGAGATGAAATTGCTCGCTGAAACCTGCATGACACGGTGTTGTATTTTTTTCCAGAGTGACGTGAAGTTGAGACTTCTGGAGGCCAAACACCAGGAGGAGAAACTGATGATGCAGCAGAGGCACGATGCAGATGTTGAGAAGGTGAGAGGCTGGAGAGTGTTGACGGTGGATGGAAGCTTATTCGTGGCCCGAATGTTTGCTCATCGCCATCCTGCTCACAATTCTTATTGTGATGATGCATAGCCTTTTGGAGAGAGTTGTGTCATCCTAAAAGTGAAGTCCTGCGCTGGTCTAGTTTTCTAGGGATTTTTTTTTTTTTTTTTTTTGAAAGATTCTCACCCCCTTATTGTTCTTATCATCTTTGGGCTTTTTTCCCCCCAGATGCATAAGTAACTTCCAATCATTCCACGCCTAAGCTTCCATTAAGCACGAAAAGTTTCGCGTTCGTTTGACAATTCGACGTCTCGCCAGCGATTGGAAACGCGCACCGCTCGCTCGCCGAGCTGCCGTGAAAACTAGTTAACCTGCCTCATGGTGCATATAATCCACTCCTGGATTCCTTTTTGTGACTAATGAAAGGGAAAAGAAGGCTGCTCGCTCCCGGATTCATTGCGCCCCATCCGGCAAAGCAATCACCTCTTCAAAGCTCTTTGTCATCTGGGTAATGCGGCTTCGCCCCACATGAGGTGCCCATCAGCGAGGCGGCAGATCAAGCACCTGGGATCTGTCGCCACTCTCGCCGCCACTTCCTCTCGCCGCCGCTGCCGCCGCCGCAGAGGCTTTTAATAAAAACAGAGAAAACACTTCGGCTCCTTTCTCTTCCCTTCAAGTTGCCCGGTGACTCTTTGTGCTTGACAAGAGACAGGCTGACAGCTCTTTAGCTCCCACCCACCCTCCCTTTAATTACACACAGATTGCCAGTTATGTCTGATTTAATTTCCCTGGTAATTTTACCCATTGTTCCCCCTAGTGGCCTCAAAGGAGGTTGCGATTCAGGGGCCCGGCGTGGGCCTGATGGGAGCGGGGGGGCGGCGGGCGAAGGTTTGCCTTTAATTACTCCCCGTATGAATAATGTATAGGCTGTCAGAAGGCGACTGGTAATTGTCACCGTGTTTGAAATGAGGAGGCTAATGAGAAAACAGGCCTGCTAATGGGTTTTGGATCACTGCTGTGTTGACAAATAATTCATAGCTCATGGGATGAGACACAAGCACGTTTTTTTTCCCCCCTAAGGGGAGCAATATTTAAACAGTGAAAACTGTACACGAGGGGAAAATAGGTGTCTTAAATATTGTTTTTCTTGGTGATTCTTTTCTTTGTGCCTTTTGTTTGCATTTTTTTCGGGCGGACAATGCGCTAAATCCATCCCTCGCGCGTTGTCTGAATTCACATCAAACTTGGGTTTTATCTGCCATCTGAAATCTTTGAAATTAAATTGCCCCAGAATGTTTCCCTGAAAGGTGTCATTTCACACGTGCGCCCCGCCTCCACCCAAACCCCGCCAGATCTGACACCGTCTCACCGCCTCATCCGCCGGACCCCTGCAAAGATAATCACCCTCGGGTGGGGAATGGTGGATGAAAAAAAAAAAATTGGGTATCCCCTAAATATTTTGTGAACTTTGCTCCAGACAGGCCCACGCTCCTTTCATCTCCGCCATCCCATCCATACAGAAAACATCAGGCACGGGAAACTAAGTGCACTTTGATAATACAAAAAATGTCTGACAAAAAGGGGGCGGACAGCCTTTTTAGTTTTCGGGATAGGTTTTGATGAAATAAAATAAGCTTTTAGCCAAACGCTAAGAGCTCTGGTCATTGGTATACTTTGTTTTGTTCTGTCCTCATATTAAAATAAAAGAAGTCGCATTGGCCATTTTGCTTGTGAACTCAACACTGAGTGGTTTTCCTACGCAGAAAGAGGGTTTTAAAGTCTTCTTTTTTCTCTTTTCTTTTTTCTTTTTTTTTTTTTTTACAATGAAATGATGTGTAACGGAGGGAGTTGGCAGAGTTGGCGCCCCCTCTGGCAAGAAACACTTCAGGCCAAAGGTGCTGGTCTTGCCACATGAGGTGTGACTGCTGTAAAAAAAAACAAAACAAAGGCAGCCAAAACCATCCAGTCTTGCACCAGGTCCACCAGTGCGCTGTGTCAGCGGATCAGGGTGGTCCACGTCGCGCAGATACGTTCCTTCTTCGCAGAGGAATTATTATTATTATATTGCGGGTCTCTATCGTTGCATCATCACACGACTAATGACTTCCAGACGGCCGCGGCAAACAGGTGCAGCTCCCTCGTCACACTCCGCCACACACACTCTGGCTCACTCTGTCGCCGTTTCACTCAGTAAGCCGGAGTCTCGACGGGATCAGATCAGCATGTGGATGATAAATCCATCCATTTGTCAGCCCATGTGTTATTTTTTTTCCCCCATATGAACGGAACATATGGATGTAAATGTGCTCTGTGGAATTTCAATTAAAACAAAGTTCAAACACTGCTTCCCTTTGCAGTGAATATATCAACTTTTAAGCAAACTTGTGATTAAAAAATTAACTTGGAGCCATTTTTGTGACGTCACACTTCTACATACAAACTATTTCAACAGCTGTGTATTTATTTATTTCGACTTTCAAAGTTTAGGCTCATCAAAGTGTGTCTCAACAAATAAATATCATTATGCAAAGGCTGTTGTATAACTTCTGAACTTACTCCATAACTCACAGATTCTTGAACGCAAGAACGGTGAGATCGAGGAGACGAAGAATGTGTACCGAGCCAAGCAGAAGGAGTCGGAGGAGACCATCCACAAACTGGAGAGAAAAGGTGAGCGGAGAGAACTGGAAGGATGTTTCCACTGATTCCACTGTCTCAGTCACTTTAAAGCCTGGGAAGATACAGTTAGATAAGATTACAAGCAAGCATTAGTGGCATTTGTAGCTCTTGGTTTTTGTTTTTTCAAAAAATTTCGAAGAAACAAATGTCAAAGATTTTCAGCAATGACAAATGGACAAAAGAATCTTTATGAATTTTGATTCACTGATTTACTCACATGTGCGTGCGCGTCTCCCCCACAGTTCAGTGTGTGCTCCGGGAGTCCCAGGTCATCCACGAGAGCAAAGAGAAGCAGATCGCCGAGCTGAAGAAGATGTTGGAACAGAGCGCAGATTCCTTGACAAACGAGTGCGAGAAGAAGGTATGAAGTGCCGAGTTAAAGAGCTTTAAAGAGTTCTTTTCCAACACCCAAACCTCTCACGGCGAGCAGACAAATGTCTGAAGCGCCGGCCAGCAGGCCGCCGCCGGCGCCGGCTCTCTGAAACTGAGCCCTTTATTCTTTAACGCTTTGCTTAAAGTCCGGAGTCGTGCTTGTTATTCCTGCGAAGGGGAACGAATGCTCTGCGCCCCTCCGCGAATTGTTTTGACACCCCAGATAGCGGCGGCCGACGGAAACCGTTTTGCGGCCTGATAATGAGATTTCCCCCCCTCATCTCGTCTGGGTCGCTTAGCGTGAGATGAGCAATTTGAAAGAAAGGGAGACTTTCCTCATCCATGTAAATGACGTTGCAATCGCCCCCGCCAAAGTCAGCATTCGCACCTTCACCCCCCCCCCGGCCCCGCGGAATGAGAAAAATAATAAATGAAGCAGCGAGGCGGTCTGGAGGAAGACGCGACAGTGACGGGCGGCCGTGTGGTCTGTGTGGCCTTTCAGCTGCACGCTGCCGTGGCAGCGGTGGAGCAGGAGAAGTTCGAGATGCAGAAGAAGCACACGGAGAACATCCAGGAGCTCCTGGAGGACACCAATGGCAGACTGGCCAAGATGGAGGCTGAATACAACGCTCGGTCCCAGGCCACTGTGAGTACGCAAACTGTTGTCAGTGTGTGTGTGTGTGTGTTTTTTTTTTTAGCAAAGGTCCAGTCTGTGAAATTGTTCTGGAAGTCCTGTATTAAAGGAAGCCCACCTGACAATGCATCTTGTATTTCGGGCACTGTCAGGTGAGCTTCCTTAAAAAATGGTGGGGCAAGATGGCAGCTAACTAAGAGCAAGACCCCTATTGCTCCATGTATATTCTTACATATATGAGAACCATTCCAAAAGTGGGAAGACCAAATTACTTTTATTGTACTACACTTTTATTAATGTATTCATAGGCAGTATGTTAAGCTTTACTAATATAAAAATCATAAAAGAAGCCAAATTGTACACACTGGACTTTTAACTCAGCATCGTCACCCCTGCAGTTTCACTGCTCCTGATAAAGCTGGATTTTCTGATTTTGAACTACATGTATTATTCCAAATCAGGCCCATCTTTTATTCAAAGGCCCTTCAGTACCCAATCAGACCAGTGAGGGTCACCATCTGGAAGTAGAAACAATTGTCAACTGAAGTGAGAAAAGAAAGAGACAAAGAGACAGAACGCCAACTTCTTCTTCTATGCTTGTGTAATGATGCATGATGCAAGAGTTGACAACACCGGTTGGCCTCCGTGTTTGTGTAACAATCAGAGGCAGATGCGAGATCTCGCCGCAAAACTCAACCTTTTCGTCTGCGTCTTTTGACGTTTTTAACACGCTTGGAGTGGGAGAGAGAGAGAGAGAGAGAGAGAGAGAGAGAGAGAGAGAGAGAGAGAGAGAGAGAGAGAGAGAGAGAGAGAGAGAGAGAGAGAGAAATCCAAAATGTCGCAAAATTTCACGTTTGCACACCGAGCGGCGGGCGGCTCCTCTAATGGCGCGGGCAGGATTTCTGCCGGGAGTTTTGCACGCACCTCATTTAGCCGCGTGTGAAGAGCGGGGACGTGCATGGCGAGCGTATTGAACAGAGACCTTTGCCACTCGGCGCCTTAAAATCAAGAGCGCCATTATGTAACCCCTGGACTTGGCTGCTCGTATAATTTTTTCAAAAGGCCTCTGATCCAAAGTCTGTGTTAAATCTCGCGCGCGGCCGCGGTTGCGCTTAGAACCGTTGGCGTGCACGTGCACGCGCTCGCTCGCTCGCTCGCCCGCCCGCCCGCTCGCACGCAGGGGTTGCGTCTCCCGAAGCATCAGATGCTTTGATGTCATCTAAAAGGACTTTGCTTTTGAGCGGGATCATGCACATTTCATTAGCAAGGGGGTGGAGGGGTGGAGGGGGAGGGGGGCGTCAACACCAGGGGCCGCGGCTGCGTGTAGCGCTCGCTAAAATGTATTAAAGGTATTGTTATCGGTATCAGCATTCACGGCCCGTCGTACGGGCGGCATATTGCTGCCGGCTTTCATCTGTCAGCGAGGCCACATTTAAAAAAAGGCATCAAACGCTGGACAGTGCGGGTCCGGCGGTAAGGCCTCCGCTCTTAATAATTAAGGAGCGACAAGACCCCGGAGAATGAAAAGAGCCCTCTGTCACTTTATATTAGCGGCTCTCCTGCTGTGAATCCGCGCTGACCTACACACACACACACACACATACACGAGTGGCATAGAGGGAGTTTTATCTCAAGCAGCGTGTTGCAGAATGTGTGTGTGTGTGTGTGTGTGTGTGTGTGTGTGTGTGTGTGTGTGTTTTAAAGCATAACAGTAGCTGCGTTTCCATTACAATTTTTCGCAAAATAAAAGCGATATTTCTAAAATTTCGGCAAAGTACAGTCTCAATTTGTAGGTGTTTCCATTGAATGGTGTGAAGCGCACAAGTCGTAATTCTCGTAATGTCTCGTCCCGCGAGATTTACGAGAATTACGAGAATTACGTTTGCTTTTGTTTGTTTACGTTTGTTTGCTGTCAAGAAAGGTTGTTCTATTTTTCTCTTTGATTACTAAAATATTCCACCTCCTCCTCCGTCCTAACGCGCCATTTTCACTTGAAGTGAACTGGTCACATGACCCCCGTACGTCACGTTCGCTGACGTGTAAATGCGAATAAAGTGTTTCCGTGACACTTGCGATATGAAGGATCTCTTTATCGATGCGTCTGAAAATTCACCTTTTAGCCATATTTGAGAGATCTTTCGAAGTTTAGATGTTTCCATCACCAGTTTTTTTTTATTGCGATATTTAGGTTTTGCGCAATTCTATGGGTAATGGAAACGCAGCTAGTGAAATTGATGCTGCCTGTTGAAGGCATGTTTTGCACGTTTCACTTCTCACCTTTTCGTGCTGAAACGCTAAAGTCACTTCAAGTATTTTGCTCACTCTAAATATATATATACATATCTGGATACGTCCATTGCTTACTACTCCAGAAGCTCGACGTGTTCTTCCCACTTAAAAAGACGCAAGCCCAAAATCAACATTTTTGACGATTCACGCTGATTCACACAAATGTGCGCTGCCACTGGGTTTACTGGTGTTGTAACAGGGAAATAAAGAATGTTCGTCTTTTCATCCAGACAGGTTATTTTTCTTTTCTTTTTTTTCCCCCTCTCCTCCCCCTCACCCCCCCGTCTGAAGCGAGTCAAAGATCGCGCGACGCGCTCAGAAACGTTTCAGATGTTATTTTTGGACGTTGACAGGGCGCCGAGCGGAGCGCGGAGCAGATAGAGTGACTGAGTAGGTGTTCAGAATGAAGACAAGCTGGCGTGTTCCTAGATGTTGCAACGCAGTCACTCTTGACTCAGTGCACGTCCATATGGAAGAGTGCAAGTATGATTGATCTTTTGCTGTGTGTGTGTGTGTGTGTGTGTGTGTGTGTGTGTGTGTGTGTGTGTGTGTGTGTGTTATGAGATGGGCTTACTAGAGTTTTGATGTGTTTTGGCCACAGCAGATGACACTTGACTTCAACTTGCAAAACAAACAGCTGACTTCATTTCTTGTCAAGTTTGGAAAAGTTTTTTTTTTTTACAGGAAAACCAAAAATTTAAAAAGAAAAGAGTTGTGTTGCCAGGTAGGAAAATATTATGAGTAGTAACAGGCATTATTTGGGTGAGCGTATAAATACAGTAAAAAAAATAAAAATAAATAAAGCTACAAAAAACCTCCCTCCAAATTTCAAATTTAGGAAAATCCTGTGCATAGTGCAGACTGTTGCACAGAAATAAACTAACACTTTGGCTTTGCTGCTGCTGCTGCTGCAAGGTGAGACAAGTTCTGCAGGTTTTTAGCAGGAAGTGGCTGCACTGTCGCATGTCCTCGAGTGGCCCGACTGCAGTCCCGCCATGTAAATTGGTTGAAAATTTTTTGATTACAATGCGAGACGACAGAGGCCCTCAGACCGCAGAGAGACTGCGGTTATAAGTCCAGCAGGAATGAGACAGAAGCGGCATTTTGAGTCTCCAGTCCCCAAACCGTTGAGTGAGTGTTGGTAAAAGGAAGGTGATGTAAGACGGTGGTAAACATGCCCCTGTTCCAACTTCTTTTTTTTTTTCCCTTTTTCTTTTTAGCACATGTTGTGGCTGTCAATTTTCCAAGTCATCTTCATTGACACGTCCTCTTTGTGCAGCATAGAAATGCACATTATTTGAAAACTGTTGGACAACTGGGAGGAAAGAAACAAATCTTCCTGCAGTGTCAGCTTGGCATCTGACCAGCCAATTGCAAAATTTCAATTTTATTCAAAATCGAAATTTTGTCTCTTTTTACGTCAACTTTAATCTCGAAATATTGACTTTAATTTAAAATTTTATATTTTGTATTTTATTGTATTGGCAAAAAAAAAGATTGATTTCTTATTTTTCATACCTTCCAGTAATTGTGTAGTCTCCTTTTCATATTCCTGAATTCTCCTTCATGCGCGCGCACACACAAACACACACACACACACACACACACACACACACACATACACACACACACACACACACCAAGGGCTGGAATCTGCTCCCTCTGAATGTGTCCAGGTGTGCTCAGCCAGCCTCGGCATGGCGAGGTGCTTCTTCTCATCTTCTGCCAAGGAGCAAAATGTCACCTTGATTCCCTGCACGGCACAACGCCGCCTTTATCTCCCCTTTTTCTTAGCACCCAGTGTTACAGCCATGTTTTTGGACTCCTTCTCTCCCTCCTCTTCGCTCTCATCCTCTCTTGGACCAACGAGCTCCGCCGCCGTCGCCGCTGCCCCACCCGCCGCCACTGCCAAACACTGGTCTGGTGGCCTCTGTCTTTCGTCAGCGCCCCGTCGTGCTGTGCTAACGAGCACACGCGCACAGAGACACACAAACACAGAGCTTGCATGCAAACATGAAGACACGTTTGGGAAAACATGTAAACTCCACATAAAAAGTCAGCATCTTGCAGTGAGCCATCATTGCTGCCCAGTACATACATTTTCTGTTGTTCTGTTATTAGATTTTTGACCCTTCTATGTTGTTCATTCTCGTATCTTTCCTATGGGTGTTGTATAGTTGTTGTTGCGTTAACTCGAAGTGTGGAATAGATCTGTTACCTGAAGAGTTCTACACTTCTTGACATCATTGGCATCAAACTCTTTCCTTTTTTTGTTGGAGGGTTTAAGGAAGCAGCTGTATATGATCTAAAAAGGATCTACAAAATCTGAAAACCTTTATGTTCTGCTCAACTTCATTCAAACGTCTCATGTCGGTTGGGAGATGACGGTTTGATGTTGAGGTGTCGTCTGCTTGTCGGATCCCTGTGGCTCAGGAGCAGACGCTGCGCGAGCTGGAGCTGCGGGTGCGGCAGCAGTCGGCGGAGGCGGAGAAGGGCAACGCGCTGCGTCAGAGGCTGACGCAGGAGAAGGCCCAGTTGGAGATCCAGGTCACCTCCATCGGCGCGGAGCTTCAAGAGGCCAAGAGACGGTGCGTTGAACCTGTGATGATGGAAGAAAAATATATGTTTGGAATAAATGAGAGGAGATGAGAGGCCTAATGCCATGCAAGTCTATGGGGTTAAAAGTGCATGGGGCCACTTGCAGGTTCATCTGGATCCCTCAAGACACAGCCACGTCAAATTTGGGGCTTCTAGCCCCTGAGGAACCCTGAAACCCTAACCCTAATTCCAGCAGTAACCCTAACCCTAACCCTGGTTTTGACCCCATGCAAGTCTATGGGCTCAAAAGTCAACTTTGTCCTCGAGACATGGGACCACTTGCAGGTTCATGGGGATCCCACAAGACACAGTCATGTCAAATTTGGGGCTAATCCAGAACCACTGGATTAGTCAATGTGAATGAACTTCATGGGGGAAACATCAACGGGAAATAAGTTTTTTTTTTAATGATGTTCAACCATTTTGTTCTGCTCTCACAGATACCTGGTTCTGCAGAAGGAGAAGGAGCAGGAGAGAGATCAGCATGAGCAGAATGTGCAGAGGCTCTCAGCCAAGCACGAGATGGACATGAGCCACCTGAATCAGGAACACGCTCTGTCTGCGGCCAAGGTCTACCAAGCCTTTGTTCATAAAAAAAATAATAATTGCGGCACATTCCGACCGGCTTTCCTCAACGAGCCTCCCTTCCCCACATTTCAGGCCACTGAAGTGATGGAGGAGTTTGAGAAGACCATAGCGCAGCTCCAACTGCAGCTTCTGGACGATGAGCATCAACGACATCAGCAAGTCAGGGTAAGATTTCCTGGACAAGTTCCACTTATCAGCTCATATTCTGTGTCATTTGCAATTATCAGTGGGGGTTGTTTTTTGCTTGTACCTCCTTTTAGGATCAAGAGATGAAGTTCCAGCAACAGAAGGATCGGCTGCAGATCAGCCTGGAGAAGAAGGTAGCGCGCTGGTCGTCTTCTTCTTCTTCAGCTGAGCGCCGCGGCTCAGTTGAAGGTTAATCCGGAGTCCCGCTTTCCCTATAGTTTCCTCCACTTTCACAATTGACTTTTCAAAAAAAGGGACCGTTCTTGAAAAATTCGAGCCGCGATTAACGAGCGAGATTTGCACAGCAGCACAAATGAAGACGGTTTATTGTTCAGCAGCATTCTGAAGGGATGCAGTGCGTGTGTGCGCGTGTGTGGCTGCGGCTGCTTCCCTCTTAACTGGCCGAGAGTCCCTCTTCAAAGGCACTGGAGCTGCCATAAGCTTTACATTGAGGGGGCTGTTAATGATCTGCGCTGGAGCGAGCCAGTTGTTTTAGATGAAAAGTCAGCTTTCTGGGGACCTGCTGCACCTGGGTCATCTTCAAAAGCGGCCCAGTTCCAATTTGCGTGCCGATGGCGGACTTGCAAAAGACGGAGCCCCCCCCCCCCCTTCCGGCCGAAGCACCTGCAAGAACTTAGCGGACCTCTGTGCTCTCCGCCCTGCTTCTCATTCTCTGCTACCACCTCCCCCTATTATTTTTGTTTTTCTTTTCTTTTCTTCTTCATTATTTCATCATCCCGCCAGGCGATGCAAGAAATGAAAACAATAGGGGAGGAGAGAAGAGGCGTTGGCCGTTTATGCCTCACTTTCTTCAAACCGGCAAAAAAAAAAAAATTGCTTTTTTTTTTTTTTTTTTTTTTTTTTTTGCGCTCGTCTGGAGCTGTGAATGAAACGCGTGAAAGAGGCCAGAGCGCCGTATCTGGACATAAGACGGCCCATATGGCTGCCGCCGACCCAAACTGAGGCCCTGTGTGCTGGCAGATTGCCTCAGATGGTACTTTTGATGGGAGGATAGAGGGAGGCGGGATGGGACCTGATTCGCAAAGTCACAGGAAGAAATTTTTTAGTTGTGATGTGATGTTTGAAGGTGTGTGTGTGTGTGTGTGTGTGCGCGCGCCTGCCTGCTCGCTCACTTCTCCCTCACTCTCTCCCTCCCCAACCTTCTCTCAGGTCTTGGCAGTCCATAATGAAGCAGAGAAGGAGAGGACAGATGCCAAAATGAAGATAGCCAAACTGGAAGATGCACTCAGGTAGAACTGGGCCGTAAAAACCCATTTCATTTCATCTAATTGTTTGAAACCAGATTTTAAGCCACAACAAGTTGGCACCTTAGTCGGTGAGACTGACCAACGTGCGTTCAGCACACACCACTGGACTGAAACGTGTTATTCTGAAATGTCCCCGTGAAACACAAACACCTTCCTACCACATTAAACACATTTTGTTTAACATACGCAATATTCAGAACAAATAGCCAATCTGTGTATTAGGTGGAGGCGATAAATTAAATATTGATATAATCATGGCAACACTCCCTGGAAGAGCCGCTCAGAAGCTGTATGATAAATATTAATAAACATTAGTTGTAATTATCACACACATACGTTGTTACTTGTGTAAACCTTGAAACTAGTAACTGGCCCATTGCCTGCCCACTGCAGTCCAGTTGCTGTCAAATATTTTCAGCCATATACACGTGACTTTTACTTTGTCAATATCTTTTCACTCTTACTTTTCCTCACTGCTTTGAGTGGAGTAAAAAGTTGATACAGTCATCACATCAGGAAGCTCTTAGTGCGTGCTTGTGTACGTGCGTGGTCCTCCCTGTAACTCACTGCCTTGTGTTTGACCCGACGCTCTCAGACACACCTTGAGTATCGTGTCGTGCACAGTGTGTGTAGCCAAAAGTTGCTCCGCGCTATGCGTGGATAGGCGAGGGGCGTCATATTAATACAAGAGCGCGTTAGATATACCAATGTTCTTTTGACACGTGCGCGGTTTGTTTGAGCAGCCGCTTTGTGGATCCAGGATTTGTCAGAGTTGTTTGTGTCTCCAGACCTGACAGTTTGATCAAAAGTAGGAATTTTGATTCAAGGAAGGGTTTGGGGCTTTAATAAGCCAACCCTTGCAGACTCCCTTTGATCTATTTCTATCTCTGCGTTTAGAGCGGCTCCACTTCTCCGTCTGGAGTCTGTGCAAGAAAGGTGGTGACAGGCATTTGTGTTGTCTTAAAACAAGCGCGCCTCACCCCTGCAGTACAAATCAAACACTCTCCGCGCTAATGAAGAATGATAAAATATATGAGGGGAGGTGGAGTTTCTACCACGGAAACTTTCTCACAAGTCACTTTGTTTAGGTGTAAAAGCTGCACTGATCTTTGCTTTATTTTCAAGCTAGGTTCGCGTTTGTCACCGTCGCAACCTCGGCTCTCTGACCCGCCTAAACCTTCCTGTTGCACCACTGCGTCTCCGGTCTGGCTAACTCAAAGCCTCGGGCCCCAGAAGTCTTGGCACCGCAAATCCCACATCTGACGCGTTCAGCCGCGCATAAATGAAAACCGCGTTGTTAGTATCGGTAACGAGCCCGTCATCCCCCCGTTTAGCGTTAAAGACTGCGAAGCGGCGGCCCCATCAGGCGCTCGGCTAATTAAGCGACACGCACGCTCACACATGCACAGGATGCCGCCTGACGTCTGCTACCTGCCTGCTGTCGTGGCAACGCTGACGGCCTTTAAAGGTGATCCAGGAGAACTTCAAAGTAGGAGCAAGATCGCACGCGCGGCTGTCTCTGCGGGTGTGTTGTGTTGTGTGTGTGTGTGTGTGTGTGTGTGTGTGTGTGTGTGTGTGTGTGTGTGTGTGTGTGTGTGTGTGTGTGCATGTGCCTGTAAGATGGATGGATGGATGGGTGATGAAACTAAATCAGTCCGACTGCTCAACGTGCCCTCGGTGCGACGGCAACTTTCTCCCGAGAAGTTTTCTACGCCCAATATCAACCCTTTCAAAAGTCCTAATCTGAGAGGACTTTACGATGAGAGAATTTATTTGTTGCTCATTTGTAGCTTGTGTCTCCACAGCCCTCGTGCGTCCTCTCGAAAAGATAATAACCCGGCCCCGCCGCGTGCAAAAAAAAAAAAAAGGCGCCCCGCCACGTCGATTTGACTTCCACGGCCGCGTTGCCACGGCAACAAGCACAACAAAGCGGCGCCGAGAGAGCAAGTTTCTCTCCCTTTCTTTTATCTCGGTGTGCCTCAGATCATTACAGGGCATTAGCATAGGGAAGGAGAGATGCGCCACAGAGGGAAAGGGAGAGGAGGAGCTCCAGGCTCATCTGGAGAGCATCTTGCAACACTGAACGCAACAAATTATGATTTTAGCCAGAAAAAAAAAAAAAGCAGAGTGTTGACAGAAATCATCTGGATTTTAAGTGTCGCGGAAAATAAAAGCAGCTGGTCTGTATCTTTTTTTTTTTTTTTTTTCATTTTATTTATTCGTTTATTTTTCTATGCAACCAATCTAGGCTTGTCCTCTCGGCTCTTGGCGCCCAACAGGGGGCACATCAGAAACACATGGTTAGTGAGTGTTGTGGGGTGGAGATGTAGCAACTCTGAACGTGGAACACTTTGTCTCGGCGGAGGTGGTTTGAGAAACGTGGACCGCAAGACGACCTGGTGAAAGGCTGTCAGGAGCCTTTCACACACTTTTGCCGCCTTGAATATGTCGACGAGTTGCCCTCCTCCGAACATCCATCTAATCAGTCGATTCCTATTTTTGTTTGTTTTTTAATTTCATTCTGTCGCCCAACAATGTCGACCCGTCGAGCTGCGCGTGTTGACCCTCGTGCTGTCTCTGAAAGCCCCACGTGAGATGGCGGAACCTCTGATCTCCACGGTGTGGGAAGCATCGTGCAGCAAGCCGGCTCTCTTCTGCCGCTTTGCATTTTTGTGCGCGCGCACGCATGCGCACGGAGACCGCACGACTGTCTGCGCCTTTTGAAGTGGTCTTATCGTTCTCAGCATTCCTCTCCCATGACGGGGGTGGAGGTGGGGAGTTGTGGGGGGGTGGAGGATACGGAGGGGTGGGTACCCGGAGAGGGACCACCACGAGGCAGCTTTAGCCGAGGCCCGAGTCAGCGTCAAGGTGCAGGAGCAGGTGGAGGTATGGATCCTGAATAATTGGGGTGGGTTGGGTTGGGGTGTGTGGGGGGTGGGGAGGTGCGAAGAAAAAAAAAAAAAGTGCACGGCAGCTAGATGTCGACTCCCATGGCAACAGCTCTGAAAGAGGTTGCTGACGGGTTAAGCGCCAGTTCGATAGCGCTCGGCTCCATCGCCGGCTGTCCTGCCGAAAATACAAAGAAATAAATTATTTTAAAAATCAAAGTCGTGCAGAGAAGCGAATGACCACCACGAAAATAGTGAGTGATTTATCGGGTCTTGTTGTTTTTTTATGTTTTTGTGTCAGCGAATAAATTTAATGCGTTGATGATCAAGGAAACATTTCTCACTCGTCCATCTTGCCACCCTCCGCTAGAAGGCGCTTTGAATCGACCCTGACATTCCATTGGATTCCATGAGACTCCCTGAGAGATGAGTAAGGGAACAGGAATGATAATAAACTACTACTGCTACTACTACTACTACTACTACTACTGCTAAGTAGCTACTACAAGCCATTAATAATTGCTGGCATTACAGCCTTGAGCTAGGATTCTGCTTCAGTGGCAGTTTTGCCAGAATTGGATGTTGCTTTCCGAGGGATCTTCACCAGTCGGATTGGTCCAAAGGCTTATAGTCTTACAAGGTTTTAAAAATATATCTTTTTTTTTTTTAGTTCTATTTTAAATCTGTTTTGAAAATGTAAAGTCTGTTATGCCGTAACAACTCAATCTCCTCAGATCTTCTTTGAAAGCCTTTGTTGTATTATTGAGAACCTTCTGGCTTGTTTTTTTTTTTTTTTTCCAATGTGTAATGTTGCCGCTATGTACATATGCTGCGTGTGCTTGAGGGCCTAGCTGGTTGAGCTTATTATGTGCTGATCTGCATAATTGATGAGACCAAAGAGCATCTAAATGCGCATCCCAATCCCTTTTCAAAGTATCGCTGAGCTACTCTCGTGTCCCCTCTGTTTACGGACTCTGCAGCATTTTCATGAAAATATCAGACCACCTGGTCCCCCCCCCCCCCCCTTTTTTTTTTCCCCCGCCCCTTTTCAGCTTTAATTTTGACTCTGATGTTCCGTGCAGTTTCCGCTGGCGGTGTAGGAATATTCAACAACACTGAACTCTGGAGCAAAGCTGCGTGGCAGACTTCCTCGTGCGTCTTTTTGTTCTTTCCCCGCCCACATGTTTACCTTCCCACATGGCAGCGGGACTGTCAGCCCGGGCGTCACCACATTCTTCTTCATCATGGCCGTGTCGCCGCGACTCCCTGTTATCTGTTGTCAACATTGTTTTTGACCATCTTTGAAATATAATCACCCCAAGACCTTTAATTATTTTAATTTGACGAAAAAAAGCAAAACCATAGAGTTTAGTGTTACATCTATGTAGAACTTTGTTGTTAGAATAGGTTTAAATTACCCCCAGTTTTTCCCTCCATTTTTCAGCAGTCACAGAAGTTGTTGGGAATATTTTGATGCAATGGCAGACAGCACACCTACATCGTAACCAAAGGATCATGAGGCGTTTGTACTTAATGTACCGTTGGATTGACATCTATGCTGTCACTTAAGTTAGCTGGTTTGTTAGTTAGTTCAACTTTAAAAGTATAATATTAAAGGGAAAGTTCACTCAAACAGCCAAACATTATTTACCGCTTACATCAACTAGAAAAAAAAGATCCGGTGATTTTTCTTTTTTTTTTTTTTTCACCGACATCATTTTTCCTTGGTTTCAAGTAGGAAAGAATTCCACCCAGTGGAAAACGAAATTGACTCCTACATGTAAAACGCATCCATGCTGTTGAACGTGGTTTCATCCAAGTGTGTGGAAGATTGGGCTTCTAATTTGACACGTCTGGTTTCACAACAAAATATCTACTGTAGCCTCCCAGCCAGGAGCCAAGACTCTCCTGGAGTATACAGTAGTACTTACAGTACAGTACAGTATAGTGTCGTGTAGCTGTTACTGGAACTTTCCAGTCACGAAAGCCACATGAACACGGCTAATGGCAAGTTGGATACAGTGGATTTTGTTGGCTAAAAGCTTGGAGGGGTGTATTTTTTTATTTTTTTCATTTTTTTATTTCTTTATTTATATATTTTTTTTGCTGACAGATGTTTTTGAGTATCCCAATAATCCCAATAAGCGCCATACAAGTGTAACATATTATTATTACAAGTCACTCTCGTGAAAATGTCTGTTTGACTGACCACAATGAGTCATTCTTTTTTTTTTTCCCTATTATTATTTAGTTTCGAGGGGCCTCCTCACATCAAACCCATCAAGCGTAATGCTCTCTGTCTTCCAGGCTGACTCCGCCCCCGCCGCCTGTCTCTAATATCTCTTCACCCTGGCGCTGCCTTCTTCATCGTTTTCTCTCTCATTTGTGGTCGCTCTCCTGCTTTGCGTCTGTTTCTGCCTTTCTCACTCCCTTTGGTCTCTCTCTCTCCCTCTCTCTCTCTCGGGGATGCGCAAACACCAAAAAAAACAAACAAAAAAAAAAAACAAGCCTGTTTTATTTTATTTTCTTCAGAGGCCGCTGAATATTTCAGTTTTGCATTTTCTCTCTCTCTTTTCGTGTGTTCCCTCCGTTTTTATTCCAAGGCCCCTTTGATGTGTCTGCGGATTCGTTATCATTCCGTTTGGATGAGCTCACAGACTTTAGATACGCGGGCTCTCGCCTGCACACACACACACACACACACACACGAGTCGCCTTTTCTCTTTTTTTCCACACAACAAACCAGTGACATCCACATGCGAGTGGCCGTCGGAGTCGGCTCCTCGGCATTTTCCGCGCGCCGCTCCGCCCACATCACAGTCGTCGCGACTCCTAAACACTCGGCTTACATGAAAAAGGGTATTTGCATAAGCAATTACGCTCGACTCTGTGTCTTCTCACGCGGCGTTTACGTCTCTTATCGAGCGTGTGTAAATGTTTACGGTGGGTGTCCTCGTCTCCTGCGTGCCTGCGTGCCCGGGCGGCACATGGCGTGGCGTGGCTGAGGATGGGGAAGAAGGAAAAAAAAAGGAAAAGAGGAAAAAGCAACGGCGGCATGGCTGCGGCGGGCACCACTCCTCGTCTGCTGCCGGGCGGCTGGATGGCGGAAGCCTTTTTCTCCCTCTCTCTTCCTCCCCTTTTAAACAGCCCTTTAAGATCCAGGGATGAGAGGACTTCCTCCTCGGAGAAGGCACATCTTTAATTTGAGCCTCCTCTCCTTCCACTTTTCTGACCAGAGATCCATTTAAAGCCAGCGGGCCGCCCTGGCGCTGGCACCCGGCTCCCCTCCTTCACCCTCCTCTGTCTCACCCTGCCAAGGCCTCCCTCATCCCGTTTTCCCCCCTTCTTCTCCTTCTTCTCCTTCTTCTCTGTCCTCTCATCTCAGCCTCGTTGCTCTGTTATTGATGGTGACACGCTGTCTACCGCTGGCAGTGACCACACACACACACACACACACACACACACACACACACACACACACACACACACACACACACACACAGAGAAGGGAAGCTCAGCCACACTTTCCCATGGAACCGGCCGAGCTGTCGCGTGCTTTACCTGCCCCTCCTCTGCTTTTGTGGCAACCGAGTGTTTGAGTCTGTCACAACCTTGAAGTCAGCTGCAGCAGGATTCTTTATTTATTTCATTCTATTTTATTTATTTATTTATTTTTCACCCTCGGAGGGAACAGGACCAGCAGCCAGCAGCTCTCACTCTGTCACGGTGTACTCGTGGAATACAGTTGTCAGTCACACGCCAAACAAAGACCCCCACACACACACACACACACACACCAAGGCTCCCACACACACACCCAAGTCATTTTGGTGCCGCTTTGGAAGTTTTTTTTTTTTTTTTTTTTTTTTTCTAAATAAAAAAAAAAAAGCTTTTTTGTGAGATTCATTTTCCATCTCCCTCTCTCTCTCATTCTCTGACTCTCCCTCTCCCCTTTCCTCTCTATCTTCCTTTTTTCCGTGCGCGTCTCTCGTTCCGCATATTCCTTTTGTCTGCCGGAGCCCAGAAAACAGTTGTGCCACAAAGTCTGATTAATAATTACAGAGTACACAAAATTGAGACACAGAGGGAGCGAGAGAGAAAGAAAATACAATTTCTTTGCCGTTTGATGTCCGACATGAGAGAGACCAAAATTACAAAGAGACGGAGCGCTGTGAAGAGGAGTGAAAGCGCGCTCATTCCTCTCAGATTCTCGGCTCTTACTGTTTTGTTTCCGTCTGCGTTTTCCCTTTTTTTTTTTTTTTTATATATATTTCAAGCCCTTGTTTACTACGTTTTGGTTTTAAAGACGTCTGTTTCTGTTTGTGACTTGGATTATGGAGACTGATTAATAATGAAATGAGTCAAATGCTCGCAGTTAATGACTTCAGTTTTCCCTGTTGACGTACTTGCGAGCCACAAGATTAACGCGAGGGCTCGGCAGAACAGCGTTTACCACCAAAAAGCACTCCGCAGGGTCACTCAAAGGAAGGTGCCAGGAATGAAAGGTGTCAGTCTGGCAGTTCTGGAGCCTGAAAACCCACCACGCACACCAACAACCCTAAATTCACTTGAAAAGCTGCAAAATGCCAACTATCAGGCCGTATTTCTTTTTATTTCCTATGTTCCCAGGGTCTCTAGGAAATAAATATCGACTCATAAAAGAAACTAAACGAAAAGTAACCCAGAGACGCACCGCACGTACATACACACCGGCACAATACAGAGAAAAAACCCTCCACACATTCACACAGGCTGTCGTATCCGTCCCAGGTGTTGTCATCTCTTTGCATTAACCAGAAGAATGTTCCTGGAATGTCTCCCGAGCTGCTGCAGCGAACAGGAAGTTCACAGTTTGGTTTTCTGCTCTCTGGAAGTTCTCACTTTTTCACCTTCACTGTGTTTTTCACGCTTGTGAAAACTCCCATCAGCCCATTGGCTCTTTTTTTTTTTTTTTTTTTTACATGACAGTTCTGACCTGGGGTGTTTTAAACATCTTGAATTATTACAATTCCTCTTAAATTGGGGCTAATGATTTAAAGAGAAAAAATTGTACGGTATTGGCCAAGTGCCAGTTACCCAACAAGTTGATGAGGATTTAGAAACTAAACCAGGGTGAGCGCAGAGTCACGTCTGGGGGGCACGAAACACCGGGCGGGAGGGAGACGGGGCGCCCGGGGGAACTAATGTTTCCACGGCGGAACAATTAACAAAAAGTGTTCAGTAGGTTGTAGCTCAGAAAAACGCTGCTCAGGTACACAGGATGGACACACATTTGACAGGGACGAAAAGAAGAATTCAGGAGTCCGGCGGTGGCCAGCGTTCTTTGTTGTTGGCCACTTTTGGCTGTAGAATCGTCGCATGGAGATTTTTCTTCCTCCAAGGTGGGGCGTGACGGAGAAAGTTTGAGGACCACTGAGCTAAACAGTTGGAAGTAAAATAAAATGTGTGGTGTAGCTTTGACAGGATACAGTGAATATTTAATTGTATTGATTCCATTTTTGTTATCATTTTGATTGTATTTTTGTGACACTTTTTTGTAATACTTCAAGTCTGTATTAGGATTGATTGATTGTTTGATTGATTAATTAGGAGCATAACAACAAAGCTGCACAATAAATCCACTAAGCAATTTCTCCTGCTTCATCAGAGTCACACAAGAGGCAGATAAAACCAAGAAATGTCAAAGTCTATTCAGTCAAAGTAGAAAACTCTCAGTGCGCAGTTGTCTCATGACTTGTGCGTTAACGTTGTACACAGTCATGCAAAAAAACGAAACAAAAAAAATGGAAAAGCCAAATCATCTTGGATGTGAACTCGTGCAAATGCAAATTCTGAGCTTAGTTTACAAAAATAGCAACCTCACACTGTTCCCTCTCGCTCGCAGCCTTGTCATTACCGTCTTCCAGCCGCCCCTGCACACTCTCCTGTCCCCACACACACTCTCGCCGTGTTGGCTTTGACAGCTAGCGGGGTGTCACTCTGCCTGACGCCGTCACCGGGGGACCTCGGCTGGGCGCCGGCAGCGCTCGGTGTGTGTGGCTGTCCCCCTTGTTTTCTGTGTCTGTCAATCCCACATAAAAATTACATGACCCCATGTTTGCCAAAGGTAACGGCGGCGTGCCTTTTGTGAACGTTGAACGCACGCATACGCACACGCACACCCACACACAAATTTGCACGTGTTTCTCTCATAAAATACCGCATAAAACTCAATCAGCCGCCCTGAGTTGATCTTTGTTTACAAATGCGCTTTGCAGCCCCTCTGTCATTACGCTCCTGCAGCTTCTCACATTAAATTATCTGTGTGCGTGCGTGTTGAAAGGGAGATGGAGGCTCAGCTGGACAGAGCCCGGGAGAGTCAGAGGCAACAGATTCAGCAGGCTGACGCGGCGCTGGAGCAGCTCAAGAAGCAGGTGGAGCTCAGCTCGGAGAGGACCTACTCTGAGATGAAGCACCAGGCATGTTGCGTGAACACACACACACACACACACACACACACACACACACACACACACACAAAGCACAACAAATACTGTATATGTTGACATGCAGGGACATCCACCAGTTCCTCTTTCTTGTCTAACTCATTCACAGCGCTTATTAATCACAATAAGCTTTTTGATTTTGCCTGTGTTGTGTTTTTTTTTTTTCATAGATCAGCACACATGCACTTTTAACTTTTTTCATATCTGCTGCGCTACTAAGGCAGCCGCCCGCTGCCGAACAGGCCAGCGAAAGTGGCCCTGGTTGAGCTGCGGCCCTGCCGGTTCGCCTCCACGGCTCCCGTATTGGGCAGGGGAAAGAAAATCTTAAAGTCAGCAGCATGAACATCATCACCCCACGGTTATGAATAATAATGTACTCTTTTGCAAAAATAATGGAATGATGCTCATTAGCAGGGGCCGCGCACGCTTCCTAGCACCGCGCATTGACCTCGCTCGTCTCGCTGGCCGTGACTTAGGATGCCTAGGTTCCAGCGGAGATCAGGATCACATTACAGGCGCTAAGCAGGGAGGCTAATTAGCACGTTAGGTCAGCCTCTCAGCCGGCTGCAGCCAGCGCGTGGGCTGCCCAGAGTTCTCCAATCAATGTATGCGCAACGCTACAACACTTCCGATCTTCTCAGCCTGGCTTGGCCAAAGGCAGTTTTGCGAGACAGTTGGACTATAGTGCTTGTATTATATTGGAGGAGTTCCACTAAGTGTGATCTTAAATGTTTACGGGGCTGATATAATGTGTTTTTGTGTGTGTGTGTGTGTGTGTGTGTGTGTGTGTGTGTGTGTGTGTGTGTGTGTGTGTGTGTGTTTTGAATATATCAGTGTAGTCGGGGCCAAAGGGTTGTGCAAAAGAGCACGCGTGGGAGTCAGAGCAAACTCTGCTCCCCACAGGCGGAATTTTACTTATTTTACTTCTTGCAACTGGAACTGGGAAAGGAGCTTAACTACTAACATCCATTCACTGTTTAAGTTTGGGGGAGAAAAAAAAAAAAAGAACACGAGCAATAAACAGAGAGAAATTGAGCAACAAATGGAGCCTCTGGTTGAACCCCAGCTAGCCAAAATTCTTTTGCGCGCATTCAGCCGCTTTTATTTATTCCCTCTTCCCGTTAGAGCTTTTAAGCTCTGTTGCCTTAGTTTCTTTATTTATCGGGTCGGGGTTGTTTCAGGCCAAGGAAGGAGTGATTTTTTATTTTTTTATTAATTTTTCTTTAAAAAAAAACCCCGTCGGTTGCCTCTTCATCGGTCCTCTCCTTCTCCTTCCGACTTTTCTCGCTCCTTGTTGTCGTTCCGCCATCTCGCGCTCGATCCCTTCGTCTCGCCGCTGGCGTCCCGATCTCCAATCTGCGCGGACTTCTTCCTCTGCACCCGTGTCATCCCACATCCCACCCCTCCCCCACCCCCATCATCTCCGCTCTGCGCAGCGAGGCTTTAATGTTGCAGAATGTGCTTCAGAAGACTCACCCCCCCCCCCCCCCCAACCCCCTTCACCCGTCATCCGTCATCCGTCTATCTTCTCCCCCATCACGTATTCCTCGTCACTGTCTGCAGATGGTGTTGTGTATCTAAGTGGATTATGTGCATCGCTCTCTTTCACTCGCAGCCTTTTCCCTCATTTAGAAAAAAAAAAAGGAGAAGAAATAGAGCAACCCTCTTGAAGAGGAGATTCTGCCCTAATTTGGTCAGGACGAGGAGGCGCGCGGCGCTAAGTCAAATCTCGTTGCGTGCGCACTTCAAAGGGGGCTTTAGCACTTAAAGTGGATTAATCAAAACACGTTAAGCAATTTCAGAGCTTTTGCAAACCTCGCAGCCCAGAGAGAAAAGCAGCTTGTGTAATGACATTCCCAATTGTTTCCCTTTTCATATTACCTGAACGGAAAATTTGAGGACGGTGGACTTGAGATGACAAACATGTAAATAAAACAAATGCTCTTTCGTTTTCCCTTCTTTTGCAGAAAATAGTCATAAAGTGCTTTTAGAGGCACGACAATTTCTTTCAAAAACCTGCTTCCATCAACATTTTTCTCGCTACCAGTGCATATTGATGTGGAGAGCCCTGGCTACATATTTAACGACGCTGTAATTATAATATTATTAATATCTGCAGCGCTTTTAATATTAATGTACTGTTATGCCAAGATCGTCCTGGTGATATCGTATACTGCCTCACAATGGCATTTCATAAATTTCCAATCAAAGGGGAAACAGCAGCGCCGCGCCGCGATGTTCGCGCGGTGTTTATGTTACGAACGTACACACACGCGCACACACACATGCCCATACCATAACAATCATGTTGAGTTTGCAGCAGAATGTGACTACGTGAGTGATTGCATGTGGCTCCCAGAAGGATTATGTTTATCGGTTGTTCGAAACATTTCAGACAAAGTAAACTTTAATTGCATTTTTCTCTTCTGTCTGTCTTTGTGTTCTCGGGGTATTGTTGAACTTTTTTTTTATTATAACATGACAGCGTACTTTATCCTGCTGGGACACTATAATCCTCCTTGAAGTGCAACAGTGTTATGGGCTATTAGTCTCGTCCAATTACAGTGTCGGATTTCCCAGAATATTGTCATAGTGATGTCTCAATGAGAGTTTTTCATTTAAACCTTCCGAGTTTGAATAATCTAAGAAAAACTATGAGAATTTCCTGCTCTAATTTCCTCATTAGTCAAACAGTGGATGAAAGAGTGTAAAAACAGCTTCAGCAAGTCACTGCGCGGAAGCACGAAACCAACCTGACTTAAACCTCCTCAATGAACCACCAGCAAGAAAACAGTCTGTGTGCAATAAAGCACCATCTGGAAATGACCAGAGATGGTTTCTCACCCTGCAGAGGGTTAAAAACCAACCATCAATGTTTTTTTCATTTTGCCTCCAGATGGAAAAGGTGGAGGAGGACCTGACGCGCTCCAAGTCTGTCAGGGAGCGGCAGGCCAAAGACTTCTCGGAACAACTGGATGCACTCAGGCACAAGTATGAGCAGCAGGTGCGTATCCCTGTGTGCGCGCCTCTGTCTGCAGGTGCGTGCATGGAATTGCTCACGCGTGCACAAACGCAGCCGTGGAAAATCCTCCCTTTACACGCGCTGCTGTTGCACAACACGGTCTGTGTTGTTATCAGGACACACTTGAAGCCAGAGGACTGACACCCATCTGAAATGCCCCTGTTATTCCTCCCCCATCTGTTCCACATGACTAATTTCTCCCGCAACGCGCCATCGCGCTTTAGATTAACTTTGGCAAGCGCTTCAATGGGAAAAATGTATCGTGGCCAATTGCGAATGAATGCAATCTGCGCACCAGACGCATCTGCTTATCATTCCATCTCTGTCCATCTTCTTTAATTTGTAGTTTAAAAAAAAACAGAAAAAACAATTTCACAAGTCATTAAATCAGCTTTTCTGATACGATCATGTCTTTTATGGTGCATCAAAATGAATAAGAACACATACAGGGATATTATCGCCAACAAATGGTCTTACAGTCCAAAGCGGATTGCTGGACACCTGCACATTTTTCATAACCCATAGCGTTTTGTTCATAAATATTAAACAACCCTTACTTGTGATGTAGTCACAGAGCTTTGCTTTGCAACAAAGTGCATGTGAGGGAAGATATTTCCCCATATACCAGTTCAATAATTCAAAGCAATGTGAATATTTCCCCCGTATTTCTTTTTCAATCAGCTTTAACTTCACATTGAACGCCGACTGCCTCACTGCCTGTGATTGGTTCCAGCGACCAACGTAGTGCTCTGCCTGCCTTTTGAAATATTTAAATGAGATGCATGAGACGCAGCTCTAATTACTCCAAGGGTGTATTTTGATCAACTGCACTCAATGGCGCTGAAAGCCTTAAACAGATCGCCCCGCGCAGCCAATCAGGCGTCCTCATTTCTTTATTATGATCCGGCGACTTGCGAGGATTCATCGTTTTATTTTGTCGGGCGGTAACCCGCCGCCGCATGTGTGTTGTTCTGAGGAATTAAGTATTCCGTCTCATGTGAAGAACAGGTAAGTAATCAAAGGGTTTGGGAAAATATTCCGCCGTTGATTACCGCCCGCTTCACAGGAGCGCCTGCGCTTGACAGTTGACGTCAAACTAGACGGGGTTAGCAGCACATCAGCGGAGCTTTTGTTCAGCAGATAAAAACATGCAAAGATGAAGGGCTCGTCTTTGTGATGGTGCTGACACGTGCGCCGGTGACACTAGTTACATCTATCCAGAAGAGGGAGGAAGGGAAGAGAAAGAGAAAACAGGTCCATTCCGGTGATTAGTCTTGACTTCCTGTCGCTTTACACTTCATACACGGCTTTTCGCTCGCACAAAAACTTCAGAAGCGCCTGGCGTGGGAGCTCCCGCCGGTGCCCGCACGGCTGCGCTCGTGTTTGCCGTCCGGGGAGAGATCGTTCTTGCAAAGGTTCCGAGAGTCAAGTTCGTCCATTCAGATGGCCAACAAAAGAACATTCACCCAAGGGGGCGGCTCAGGCCAGACTTTGAAAAGGGAGCTCTGTGTGGAGGAGTTGTTCTTCGCTTGACCCTCCTGGTGGTTGGACCTCGTGGTTTCCCCTGACATAGGTCCTTTCCCTGACGTGAGAGTGATGCAGATGCAGGTCAAATGTCCTCCGTGGCGTCATGAACTTCACAGTGAAGGGAAGTCTTGCTTTCCCCGAGCCAAACGTCTCAATTGTGACTGTGAATAATGAAGAGCTCCATTCTGAGGCCCGTTTGGGTTTTTTGAAAACACAGTCGACGCCAATTATGTTCTTAAATCAGTTCTTGGTGCTGCCCAGGAAAGTTCAGACTCAGGCTTTTTTGTTCGTTCTTTTCATCCCCCTTTTCTCCAGTCTCCCCTGCCGAGGTCAGACGTTTCGGTTTCTGTCTGTTTTCACTCTCCACAAAACTCTCCTTTTCCCCTGTTGCTTCACAAGCGTTTCACATTCCCACCACTGGTCTGAAAAGAAGGCTCCTACTTCACCCTCCTTTCTCAATGCTGAGCACACACACACACACACACACACACACACACACACACACACACACACACACACACAACCATGACAGGAGTCATGCTGTGCGGTGACACCCGACCCACTCTGTATCCGTGGAACCAAGCTGTGCTGCGACAGACTCAGTCTTCGCTCATAAACATCACGCCGGCCCCTTTAAGAACCGCAGCACCCAGCATCCTCCGCTGCACGCTGCCGTTGCGTGATGTCACAGCCAGGCTCCTTGCTGGGTCTCCTCTCTGTCATCTCTCATTTCGTACTTTACTTTTGCTTTATTTTTTCTCCCCGCTACACAATGGATCTATCGTACCCATTTCCTCATCTCGCCTTCACCACAAATCCCGTCATTCTTGCGAGACCCCGTGTCCTGAGGTAGACCGGAGCTAAGCGGAAGCCGCGATGCCCTTCCTTCCCTACTTTCTGTTGACGCATGTTCTGGTGTCCTGCTGGGTCTCCTCCGAGCAATTGTCTGCTTATTTCTCCGTCAGCTTTAAATTGGAGAGCTGTGCCAATCTGACAGCCCCTGCGAGACAACGTACCCCGGACGTGGACCTGATCATTTGCAATATCTTGGTAGTTATCTAAGTAGTGAGAGTGGTTCTGCATGTTAGATGAATGGAGAAGAACAGCAGCGTCCCTGGTAGCAGCATGTGTGAACCATCCTGCACGTCCAAAGCAGTGTTTTGTTTTGTTTTTCTAGTGGAATTTTGATATATATTTTTTCAAACCATACCTTACCAATGTTTGGTAGGCATTGCCTCTATTTTGCCAAGAAAGCTGACATGCGTGCATTTTTATCCCGTTGCTTTCTTGTCACGGCCGCATTTATGGCACCATCTGAAAGACAGCGGTGAGTTTCAGAAGTCCGTGTGAAGTTTCTTTTGTGGCCTTCCAGCGAGCTCCAAGGGCGAAACGCGGCTTCCTGTCGATACCCCCTCATTCATCACCTGCTTTGAATAGCGCGCCCGGCGTCTGAAGATGGGCTTTGGATACGGCAGGCACTGGGCGTAGAGACTGCAGATCTCCGGCTCCTCTGGCAGGCCAGGTAGGGTGCCGTCAAGCACAATGTGAGTGGGATTAGCCCCCAGAGTGGCAAGGCGAATGGGCCCCAGGCCCCCGCTGTCCTTTCAAGGCTTTGGCTGGGCTTGGGGGTGGGGGCGGAGCGGGGGCTGCACGGCAGGAAGTTCTGGGGGTCACTGGTCCCCGCCACCTTGCGGGAGTGGGAAAGGAAGAGAGCCTGGGAAAGGCTCGGGGAGGGCTGAGGCCGGGGGCTTCGCTGGCAACACTCAGCACCCAGCAGGTGACTCTGCTCGCAGTCATACTGGGACACAAATTTGCCTCAGATGCCAGGATGATTAACCCAGAAAAATTTGGGCTTTCTGGCAAACTAGATGTTTTATTTTTTTTGTCTTCTTCTCTGGCTTTAGCGACAGCAGTTGCAGTTATTCTGCAAACCAATTAGTGCAGCTAGCTTATACATGCGTACGTTGTCCTTACAACTTACTTCTCAGATACCCCTCACTGGCTTTATAGTCCCTACAACGGTATTACTACGACTACTACTACTACTGCTACTACTATGACTACCGCTACTCTGTATATGAAAGTTGCAGCTATATGTTGTATATGTAGTATATAGTAGTCGACAAGACTTATTTGTCGTGTACATAGTCATCCAAAGAGTTTCTTTGGTGCTCTCGCCTCCTTCTTTCCTCAGACTTGGGTTCACAATGATCATAGGCGAGGACTAAGCCGATTTTCGCATGCTGTCAGCGCATAGCATGGGGTGTCGTTTGGTTACCGCCGCCAGATGGCTAACCCCCAGCCGGCACGCATAGCTCAATCGAACTGCTCCTTTATTTGCCGGTTGCAGAATGGGGCGAGACGGATTTGAAGGAGGGAAGGAGGGGAGTTTGGACGTCGACGCTCAGCTCCGCGCGATTCTTCGGGCGAGGGCGCGGGCGCGAGTCGGATGTAAACACGCCACGTGACTTTTCCAACCCATGACGCGAGGAAGGGGTAGAAAGTTTTTCGCGCTTTCTCGCCGGTTTCATCACCCCGCGCTTGGACCTGGGTCGGTTGGGCGTCGGAGGCGCGACGCGGGGCGCCGGCAGGAGAGAGGACGCGGCGGGGTTGAATGGATCGCCTGGACGGACAAGTTGTCATGACGACAAGGTTGCTCTCGCAGCGTGCGTGCGTATGTGTTGGCTGATGAAGTCTCTCTTTGCCCGCTTGTCCAATCAGATGGCTGAGCAGCGCGTGCAGCTCGAACAGGAGAGGACACGGCTACAGCAGCAGCACAGCGCAGAGAAGGACAGCCTGGTCCAGGAGCGCCAGCGGGAGGTGCTCAGCCTGGAGAGGCAGGCCAAGGCCACCTTGCAACAGCACCAACAGCACACCCAGGAGTGGAGGAAGCGCGATGGCCAGGTAGGGGGTCTCCACTGATCCATGTTTGTACAGACACACACACACACACACACAAGCCGACCTACCGCTGTCCCGCGGACAACCATCTTTTTTTTCTTTTTTTTCTTTTGGCCATTGATGGTTTCCTGGGGTTTCAAAAGCACAGCAGGTAAAGGCGGTTTTCTTTACTCTAAGCAAGCAGACATTGATAATTGGTCGGAATAATTCCTACGACGGCAGGTGCGAGTCAGCAGAAATTGGAATTCCTTTTAGTATTATTTTCATTATTACTGTTCTATGTTCTTCATTTAATAATAATTAAATGAAGAACACAGTCGGTTGTGGTTAAATTCAGCGGCGCGCGCAAAAGAGTGCAAAAAAAGTTTGTTTAAAAAGAAAAGAAAAAAGGAAAAATTACCGCGCGCTAACTTCAAACTTAATCGTAATGTTTGGTGGGTTTTTTTTTTTTCACGTTAATGCTCATCGCTGCAGGATTTTGTGACAGAAGTGTAGCAGCTTGAAATCCAAAATCCGCGGGAAGCTTCAGGGCGAAGCTTTTGTTTAAAAAAAAGAAAAAAACTCCAGCTGAAGTTCTTTTCTTTTCTTTTCTCCGCTATACAGTTTTAGACTAACGCCAAGCGTCCAGTACTCACATTGAGTATGTCTCAGCATGATACTACCATCTCACCGCAGGTAGCCATCTCCCGCTGGAAAACTGCGCTTATTTTCCTATTTCGGAATTGACGGCCGTGATAACATTCGGACATTTCTTATTTCTATATTAACAGAAATCTCTCGCACCGAGCGGCTCTTCTGTCACAATCTGGCCAATCCTGGGGCTGGTCCTCGTCTCACACCCCCCTCTCAGCGTCTTTCCCCCTATAGCGCCCGGGCTAGCTTGACGCTCTGTGGGAAACCATTTGAAAAACCAGGGGGAGCAGGCATGCGTTTGACTGCTGAAGCTTCCCGATGAAATCAACCTTGTCAGCATGCCGAGAATTTTGTTTGGACGTCGGCGGGAAAGCGTTTCCAACTGTTTATATAGTTATCCATGAATGAAACGCGCTCACAAGAATTGTGGGTGTGGATCTGCCCCTGACTGTGTTCACCCAAGTGAGTCTTTAAGGTGCGGTGGCGTTATTTCAATATCAACTGAATATCAACTTTTATGCCATTGTTCTCAGTCTTTGTTTGTTTAGTTGTTTTTTTAAA
The DNA here is from genome assembly GCF_046127955.1 of Nelusetta ayraudi. NCBI lineage: Eukaryota > Metazoa > Chordata > Actinopteri > Tetraodontiformes > Monacanthidae > Nelusetta > Nelusetta ayraudi. The sequence goes on along the minus strand of NW_027466066.1, from coordinate 5,156,343 downwards.
AAATATTTTTTTATTTAGTTGTATTCTTTATTTTTTTGCTTCTAAAACAAGAAATAAAAGTAGATTGGTTGCATGCCTGCAAAGTCTTGAGTGTTTGCTAGAGTGCGCAAATTGCCGCAAGTCTAAACTCCTTCCGAAAAGTTACAAACTGTGCAACATGTCCCATCTAAAGTCGCCTCGTTTGATATTTTGTGCGTCTCGCTCGAGTGTTCGAGTCTTTTTTTTTTTTGTTTGTTTGTTTATTCCGCAGTTGCGACGGCGGCATGATGCCTCGCCTTGTAAAATGCCATCCGCCGCGTACGTCAAAACAACGCGCAACTCGACAAATCGGCGCCTTCTCACGAGGTGACAGGAAGCAAACTTCCGCAGCGCTCGTCTCGTGTGCTCGCTTCCTGTTTGCTGGTGCAACATTCTCAAGCAGAGATCAGATGCCTGCCGAGTGTCAGACGTTTACGCGACAAAAATCACGATTTTTTTTTTTTTTTTCGGAGGGGGGAGTAGAGGTTGGGGGTCTTTGAAAGATGGAGGACAGAATTTTGAAGTTTGCGACTCTGACGAGGATGTGATGCCGGCTCGACTTTCCACTGATGTGCCGTTGAAATGACAGAAAACTGGCAAAAACGCATCATGTATTAAACATGAGTTGTTGCCTTTTTGGATCCGCACTGTGCTGTGCCGCTCACATCGAACACAAATGGGCTCCCAAAGTTGTTTACCCGCTGCCACGACGCTGCCCCTTGTGTTTGAGTTTCGCAACGGCTCCGCGGCCCCTTCAAGATTCAAATCAGACAGAAAGTGAAACGGACGCTGCCGACAAGGTGGAGCAAATCCTGTCCCACCGCCCACCGTCTATTTCCAGATTTCTATTTTCATCCCGTTCGACAAACAACACGCTCCCAGCGCACGGGGTCACGCGGACGGTTCCATTCTCATCAAGTGACACGTTTGAAAACAAAACCGCTGGCCGCAGCGGTTGAAGCCGGGGCCTCGTTAAATCAGCAGCGTCTGACACTTTCTCCCGGCTTTCCATGGAATCACAAGGAACGGACGGCGGCGGCGGCGGCATTGGAAGTGGCCAAAGGAAACGGCAAAATGTCAGCCGTGCACTCTGGAGATGAGTAATGCCCTCTCATCCCCTTGATGTGGCGGGACGCTCAGAAATAGCTTTTCTCTGACTCCTGCCTTGTGTTGAGAGAACCAAAAAGCCAAAGAGTCGCAGAAGCTTTTGGATGGCTGAGCTTGAGAAGGAGGGAGGGGGTGGGGGGGGCACGGGGAAAAAAAACCCACACAGTGACACATTATCCTCATCCCCACAGCGCATTATCCAAGAAACTCTGCTCCCACCCGTCATGTCGCCGGTCAGCGGTACAGAAAAGCCACATGACCCCGTCCGTCATGCGCGCGAGGTGTCTCATTTTTGGGCCGAGCGCGGCGGACGCAGCGGAGGCGGCGGAGGCGGCGGAGGCGGCCGAGGCTATCTCCTCCTTTCACCGAGCGCGGTGGCACTCATGAAAGAGTCATAATTAAGCTGCCCGGGGTTTTAATGCCTCGTATGTAGCTGGCGTGGCACCAGCTCAGCTGATTAACCCTGAGTTTTCCCGCCTCCCGGACCTGAATGTCACTGGGAGAAGAATGGGACGCTTCTTAAGCCTTTTCTGATCGTGGCAAAGTGTGAAAAGGAGCTTTTGAGTCGGCCGTCTCTGCAGGGTGATGAAATGCCTTGCTTGGGAGAGAAAAAGACAACCCAAACATGTTTGCCCAGCGCCAGTTTGCTGTGTCTTTCTGTTAGCTGATCAATGCCCCCCAGAGGATGAAGAGGGTTTTGGTTTTTTTTGGAATGGGATTTTGGGGGAGGAGCAGAGGGGGGTCAGCGAACTTGTGGAATGAAGTCCAGAAGACTTTATTAGTCCCAGAAGAACATTTTTCATTTTTGCACAAGATCCCATTCAAATGAAGAAATGTGCCAGATTTGAAAATGTGCACGCTCTGCTGGGTCACGCCCCCACAGCCTTAAGCCCCATTAGGCTTATGGCTTGATCATACTCACCATGTCCTTGTCATTTTCAGAATATAGGACATTGTCATAATTTTTGCAATTTTTGTAGGTTTTTATTATGTTGCTTCTGTGAAGCAAAAAATATTTTTTTGTATATAATAGAAATGTTGATGTTTCTTAAAGATATTATATAATAAAACAAAGGTTAAGTGCGGCTGCAACAACATCAGCCAGTCTTACAAATTCAGTTCAAGCCCTGTTAGTTTTTCTGAGTTGTTTGATTAAAAAAAAACAAAAAAAAAACTTTATTCACATAATTGCCACCAGCTCCTCTTCCTGCGCTCATTTTTGGAGTTTTATTTTATTTTCCTGAATAATTAGCCCTCTATTTTGAAAGGGCCATACACACACCAACCATCTGGACTTCAAACGGCATGGCAGAGCGCGCCGGCCTTTCTTCTGGGCCGCCATGGACTCAATAACGATGGCGTCAAATTTTTCAAAGCGTTTCAATCCCTCTTACGCGATGAAGATGAGTCAAATGAAGAGGGTGATGACAGACCAAGTCAAAGCTAAAAAAAAAGAAAAAAAAAAAGGAAGGCTGTCTGATGAAGCGAATGAAGGTGCGCAGCTGGACCATCCTGGACCTTCTTTGTGCGCTGGTGCGTTTTATCAGCACCTGATTGGTCCGCTGTCGCCCATCATCCGGTAGACCCTGTCTTGCAGATTAGCGTCCCGCTGCGGCGGCCTGTCACAACGGCTGTTTTGTTTTTCTAATGATTTCATCAGCTCCTCCTGCGCACCTGTCCTGTCTCGAGATTTGTATCCGTGTTCTCATTCAGAGGGACCGATCGCGATGCTGAAGTCAAGCCGTCAGTGGGAGCTGATGCGCTGTGATGTGCAGCGTGTTAGAGCACGATCTGCTTCAAATCAGGATCCCATTGAGTATGTGCATACTCAATGGGATCCTATATCTTTGTATATATATATTTTTTTTTTCCCACTCTTTCAGCAGTAAAGGATTTAAATTATTCTATAATATTTGTCCCTCAAGTGAGACTGTCAGGCCGTTTTGCCAGCTTCAACTGTATGTATAAATATACTGTACATTTGTTTTGAAAAATCAGTGGTTATTAGGCCAGAACAGCTGGAAAGAAAATGCACTGCTAAAGCCTTGAGATTGTTCCAAAGGAAATCAAACTAAAATCTTTTCGGTTCCAGAAAAGAAATGTCCTTAAAGCACAAAGTAAAGCTTATAAAACACAAAAAAAACAAAAAAACACCAGTACTTGATATTGACATTACATATCAGCCAACCTTCTCTACCCTTCTCAAACTATCAGCCTTGGCCTCTGAAAAACTAACTTCTCTTGAAGCTTGAAGCAGGCTTTCATTTTTCCCTCGTTCTCTTTTACTCGAAAGCTTTGCAGTTTCTCTTGCTCCTCTTCAGTTTGGACTTTTTTTTTTGCTGGTCTGTGCACAACCGTGGCCGAAGCGCCACGCAGGAGCCGGTTGTGTTCAGGGCTGCGTCTGTTTTCTGCATCGCCCCATTTCAATGGCACATTTGCAGAAAACATGGTTGTCACCAGATGACTTTTTCTTGTCTAGTTGTACGTTCTCAGGTACCTGACACCTGCTGATTAATACACTGAGTAAAATGCATGAAAATAATCCCATCTAATGTATGCACCTGCTAAAATAATAGTGTTTCCTTACGGAGTTCATCTTTAAACCAGTGTTGCATCTCTCCTCCTCCTTCTCCTCCACCTCCTCCTCTTACTTAGCATTACTTCTTAGCATGCTAGCACGTCCTCCGTGGCAGCGGCTGCGGCTCGCTCACTTCCAAAGGAAACATGCTCTTTTGACCCGCCGTGTTTCGGGGGTGTCAATGCCAATGCCTCTGTTCTGGACAGATTATAGCCCGACGCATTCAAAGATTTATTTATTTTTTATTTTTTTTGGAAGATGGCTGATTTGCATTTTGCTCAAGAGAGAATTATACATTAAAGGCTCCTCGGCGCTCGGATTTAATGGCTGCTGGCCCTTGAAGGCGCGAGTTGCAGTCGAGAGACTGGTGAGACGTGAAAAGCGGGACATTCTGTGGGTTTTTTTTGTCGTTGTTGTTGTTTGTTTATTTTCTAGACATGTTCCATCCGAGTGCACCGCGGCATGCGTGCCGACCACGTGTGGCTGTTTGTCCGTGCGCGCGCTCGCGTGTGTGTGTGTGTGTGCGCGTGCTTTCGCACACGCAAGTGACTGGGCTCGTGTGCCCCAGCGCGTGGAGGAAGAGGAAGAGGAGGAGGAGCAGGAGGAGGAGGGGACGGAGCATCTGCGTGTTTTTTGTGACATTCCTTTGAAGTCTCTTTGATTCTCCCCAGTGCCCACTAAAAAAGACTTCAGACACTTTCTGTCTTATTGCCTTAACATGGCGCTGTCCTGGGATGCCCGGCTTTTTCAGGAGGGGCTGGGCTGGGATGCAATAAAAAAGCAAAACAGAGAAATCAACTGGCGCACCATAGAGAGAGAGAGAGAGAGAGAGAGAGAGAGAGAGAGCATCCCAGTGCACAATCGGTGCCTGTTTATAAATCTGTTGGAGTCATTCTGGTGTAGCGTGTGATGCATGAAATGTTTTTCTCTGCCATCAAAGTTCAACTGTTTTATTATGAACGTGTCCAGATTTCCTATGAAGCTGAGCCTTCACTTGGTCTTCTGAATAACCTTTCTGTAGGTTTTTATCTTAGGATATTGATTGTTTCGGTACATATATTGATTGCAACCTAAATTTCAGTGAGAACACTGGCTATATTTTTAAAAGCTGTAATCAGGGCCTACTGAGCAAAATTGAAACAGTTTGTATGATAAACTCCTCTCAGGAAATAGTGAACCCAGCCTCAAAAATCATCGGGAAGAGACAGAAACAATGAAGTTGTATTTACAAGGAAGTGCTTCGGAAAAAAGCTGTCAAACTAGCAAACGACCCCTCTCATCCACTCAACAGGGAGCTCGAACTTCTTCCCTCTGGTAGACGATACAAAGTACCAAAGGCAAACCGTAATGTCTTTAAAAAAATTCCTTCATCCCTAATGACATTGGAGCACTGCTCCATTCCATGTCTCGTTGATGTAAGTGTTGTTGCTGTTGTTGCCGTCCTGCTCGTTGTTTTATGAGACCAAAGAGAAATTTCCACATTGTGGACGGTAAACGAACTAACTAAATAAATAGAAACAGAACTTTTCCTCCGGCCCAACCCAAATTTGGCAGAAAAAAACTATAAGCTGTGTGCTGCAGTTCCCCTCCCCAGCCTTCGACCCGCAAGGGTGAACGGCGTTTAATGCGCCGCTAACGTCGCTCACCCAGTAAACGCGTCTGGGATTGTCCGTCTCTCGCCAGAGGATCGCCGATCTGGAGGAGCAGCTGGCAGGCGTCTGCGAGGAGCTCAGGGCGGCTCGCGCGCACCACAAGCAACAGTTGGCCGAGATGGTGAAGCTGCGGGAGGAGGAGAGGCAGAGGGCTCTCCTGGACAGAGAGGCCCAGCAGGAGCAAGTGCAGCAGCACCGCCGCGACCTGGAGCGCAGCCACCAGCAGGAGAGGGAGGCCCAGCAGGAGAAGGTGGGTCACATGACGTCACCCTCGACTGTCTGAGTGATGGAAATGTGAAGGATGACATGACATGTTTGATGGGGGGGATTGTAAGAATTGACCCACCAGTGTGGGTCAGATAACACTTGAACAGTTAAGTTTTAGAGGTTCAGGTTTTGTTTTTATTTAAACTGACAATCAAGGTTTTTTTTATTTGTATTCTCTTTTTCTACTCTGTCTCTCCACGCCTCTTTCCATCTAAAATATTATTTGAGGAATATTGACTGTTTGTTTTTTTGTTTTTTGTTTTAGTACAGTAGACAATATCAATACATATATTAATTAATTAATTAATTATGTATTGATATTAATTGATTAATTGATATTAATTAATTAACTAATTTTACTATTGTGTCATGTCCAAATAGCACCCCTTTGGGATTATAAGATGCCACAAAAACCGTAATAAATTATAACATTCACTTCCTGTAGATGACGCCACAATTCATCGTAGGTCGACACATAAGTAAAGGAGGAAATAAAATAAAAGAACAACAGATTTAATGTCTCACCTAAATGTACTTTTTGTATATCAATGCTTTTAAGCTCTTGTGTTGCTCGAAGGAGCAGCGTCTGCATGTGCATACATGCTTTTCAACACCATTCATTCACAGTACTGCCGAGCTTCTTCACGACTCTGATCCCTCAGCGGATCTCCACAAAACTAGCCCAGGCGCACGGTTGGATAGACAGAGAGCCAATCACAGAAGCCCTCCCGCTATTGCTGCTTCCGCCCCTCCCTCCCCCCGCAACCTGTCGCGAACAGGTTCAGCACCAACTTCCAAATGCACAGCTAATTCATTCACGATGTGAATTATGGATCTTGCTGTGCCAGGATAATTCACACACACAGACACACACACACACACACACCCGAGACCCGGCACTTTTGGCTGTAGAATCGTTCCGCAAGTAGCTGCGGAACGATGGTGTCGTTCACGCCAGACTTGAAGCGTGATGCACCTCCGCGGCCAGCTCGCGCGGCGCAGCGATAGTTTCAGCGTCAAAAAGCCAGAGGACAATGAACAGTTTTCCAGCGCTGATAGAACGTAATCAAACACCTTTGCATCAGTGCGTGATCTACGCCGCGACTGGCGCGATATTATGACTTTGCACACGCAACGCTCAACGTCATCCCGTGTGACAGGTAGAAAATGTGATGTTGTCGCATGACTGATGTTGATGTGGTCGATTTCATCAAAACAAGACCCCTGAAAGCGCTGCTATTCTCTGCACTTTGTGATGAGATGGGAGCACAACATAAAGCTGTGTTGTTTCACAGGGAAGAAAAAATTTCTTCCTCCAAGGGGGGGGGTGACAGAGAAAGTTTGGGAACCACTGCCCTAATGCCATGCAAGTCTATGGGGTCAAAAGTCAACTTTGTCTTAGAGACATGGGACCACTTGCAGGTTCATCGGGATCCCTCAAGACACAGCCACATGTAATTTGGGGCTTCTTTCTGTGTCCCAGTGCGGTTGTACAGCCCTTATCATCCTAACATACAGTATGTCCATCTATGCAGGTTAAAACCTGCACACTTGTCTGTGTGACGTGTGCAGGGAGCCATTGTATCGTTTTGAGAACCTTTTTATCTCAGCCATCGTGTAAAAGACGGCACCACCGCGGCGTCAGAGGTCACTTAGAGCAAACGGCAGCGTTCCAGCGGTCACACACGCTTATTTTTTTTTCCTCCTTCCTTCACTATCTTACTGAACCAGGAAGTCCTTTAATTGGAACTTCTGACATCCTCCCCCCCCCGCTCTTTCTTCCTCCTCTTCTGACTCATATTCGCTCCACCATCGCCTACCGCAGAAACTGGAGCCCTCGTCCGGGAAATTCGCTCATAATCTTGTGCTGGTCTAGCAGGAAGCTGACCTAAGGTGGTGTTGATCAGAACCTAATCCCTCGAATGGGCCCATCAAAGAGAGCGTTTTTCATTAGACACCATCCCGCACCAGCTGCGCAGCATTAGCACTGGAATGCAGGGACCTCCAAAGCACCCTGGCAGCCATTTTGGATGCATATGGTGCACAGAACCAATGTTGTTGTTTTTTTTAATGTGTTTCTTATAAAAGGGTTGGAGATGCAAGAGAAGGTGCAAGCTTATTACAGCTCGTTTGAAAAAGAAATGCTGGTTGCTATCGGTGCACTTTTATTTCACCTCGAAATGTGAAAACTGATTTGCAGCAAAAATAAGTCTTTCAGACGCCCTTTAATGCCCCTTTTTTCAGACACAGGCACAGAAATTGGTGCGTAGCCGTCAAGGAATCTGGAGTGGATTCAAAACTGCGAGGCCGAGCTGATAACACCATAAGCAATGTGCCGGTTTGGCTTTGTAGGGGGGGGAAGATGAATGATTTCTCTGTCCTTTTTCGTCAGCTAAAAGTGCACGCTTCAAAAAAAAAATATATATATATATATTTATATCTCCAAAGGTTGAACATCTTGCTTTTGCCCCTTTATTCTACTTTCTTATCTGTCTCCAAGTTTGACTTGGGAGTAGGTTTGAAGAAGTTTCACCACTACGGATTTTTCTTTTTTTTTTTTCCCTCCACGTGGTATTGAAGTCAGCCGGCGCTCAGATCCATATTGACTCGTCCGCCCCTGTTTTGTAAGCTGAAAATTTCTCATTCTTTTGATGCAGACAGAACTGCTGTCCTCTGCAGTCCACCGCTCTCTTGGAAGCAGAGCCCAGGCAGGCCAGCTTTCCCCCTTTTTTCTTCTTCTTTAAGAAAAAAAAAAAAGGCATCTCCCAGATCCTGGAAAAAAGCGCCAGAGAAATCCATTAAATCCATTAATGGATTCCCATCAAAGACACGCGCATTTAAGGGAGAGACAGAGGGATACAGTGGGTCAGGGGGGAGGTTGGGCTTTTTGGGGAGCAGGCTGTCGGAGTTGATGGAGTGAAATAATGGGGAGGAGAATATTTGAGAAGATAAAAATCGGGGATGTCAAGATAGGTGTGTTCATTTGAGATCCATCACTAGGGAAGATGAAGGGAGGAGGAAAGTGATTGGGTTCTGGAAGGGAGGCACTTCTGAAGTTTCATCTTTTTGTGCGTACGCTCACGAGTGCGCAACACCCGGCAGCTCCCAATCTCCGTCCTCCACTGAGGGCAACGTGGAGCCGCCTCTGCACACAGATAGAGGCGCCTCATCTTTTCCGGGTCTGCACTGAGACCAGGACCCATTTTTTGCTCTCGCCGGCGCCCCCGTCTCCTTATCTGACTCTCCGATTCTCCTCCACACCTCCGCCTCTCCTGCCAGCAGAAGATCGCTGGGGCTCTCTGCACGCCTTGGCCACGCTGACAGAGCTCGCAAGGCAAATTTCCGAGTGCCGAGCCCAGCTGCCGCGTCATAAACGCCGCTTGAAGTCAGAATTTGGGCCTGGAAACTGTGAGGAAGTTCAGTCGACCGCAGGCTCGGAATCCAGGATGGCAGCGGCTCCGTCAAAGCTCTGCGTCACGCCGCTTCGGTCAAAACAGTGAAGGCAGCGTTTGTGCTCTTGACTCGTCATGGCAAGTTCAACGTGATGCAACTCTGGCTGAATTAACTCTGAATTAACTCGCCGTAAGATGGAGGACTTGCTCATGGTTGGCATTAATCATATTCTGTAAGTGAATGAGCTCTTTGTCGCTGTTGTCCAGCTTTCGTTTTCTTTGGGAGCAGAACCTTAAACTCACGTTTACTCATAACCCCCAAGTTTTCGTAGGTGTGTGAGTCTCCTGCACGCTGGCATTTGAATGTATAAGGTGTGTTTGCATGTTTTACGGCCAAACGCGGACGGACTTGTTGGGATTGAGGCGGAGGGTTGCCCACCTCCACCGCCGCCGCCGCCGCCGCCTCAGATCAAAGGTGCAGGATGTTTCATCAAACTCTAAACCAGCTGTGACAAAATCGCCCGCGGGCAGAGAGCAGCCAATAAAAAAGCATCTCCTTGGCATGCAGCAGCCAATGCCTGCCGTCCGTGTTGCCGCGCCGCCGCTGCCGTCCCTGCGGCCGTGGCCCTTCGTGACACGCTCCACATGAAAGGCAGGGCTGTTATTTTTTATTTTTTGGTTTTCTTATGAAAGTGTCAATTACTGTGTGTTCTCCGGAGCAACTGTTTCTTTATGCACTTTGGAAATATATACACAAGCCAAACTTAAGGGCTGCTTCTTTAAAAAAAGGATGCAACTCAGTTCACTGCCGACAGTTCTGAAAGCGAGTTGTCGTCCACGATGTTGTCATAAGCAATGATGCTGTTTGTGAACGATTTAATTTTAAGTTGGAAGTAATTAAGGTTTTATAGTATCAGATATATATTATATATGCTGAGTTAGCCAAAATAATGCATACACACATCCGGGGAAGAAAAACTTGCATAAATATTTCAATACCAAGATTCCAAAACACGGGACGAGGTGTTAATATCCTTTGTGCAAAAGGATATTAACACCTCGTTCCGTGTTTCAGACATTCAGACATCACTAGATGAATGCAGACCACCTTTAGCCTCTACAGGTGCTCAAAGTACTGGCCATTGGCTTCCAGACATTTATGCCCTCGTAGTTTATGGCGAACTACTGCTTGGGTAAAGTTGGCCAAAGTGTCCAATGGGATTGCTGCACGTGCATTTTCAATGTCTTGTCTAAGGGCCGCCAATGTCGATTTCACAGTGTTATCGTAATTTGATCAAACTTCGAGAGAGGTATCTAAATATATAGAAGTACTAAAAATTTAATATTTAATGGAGTTTTATTTTCCTGATTTGTGTAAACATTATTTTGTCTGACTGTGACTCATTTCACTGCTAAGAGTTTCAAATTATTCATTTGTTGAAAAGACAACACATTTATTTCTATTCGTAGTTGGGCACCGTATACCAGATAGGCATGAATGAGAGGCCATTGTAAAGTGCTTTAGGGTTCCGTGCCGGTGCTGTATAAGCGCAGTCCATTCACCATCCGTTTGATGATGTCAAGGATGTTTTTGACAGGTCTTCCTTCAGTCATCCACCATGCATCCACATCATCATCTGTGCAAAGAAAACGTGTGTGCTGCTGTTGGCCGTTTGTGTGCAGATTCAGTTTTTTTTTGTCTCCGTCTTTGTGTTTGCGTCGCTCCTCTCAACCCTGCGGCCTCTGTGTTTCCTCGTGTTGTTGTGCCTCTCGACTGCCATATTTAGAACCGTGCGCTTTTGACCGGGGCCACCCAAGTCGCTCGTGGTGCAAAGCGAAACAGCGCAGCACAACAACTTCCCCGAAAGTCGCCGCCGCTTCTTCCCCCCTCCTGTGTATTTCCAGCCCGTCACAGCGTTCTCCCTCTCAGCCAGAAGATGGTGGTACAATGTTGTTGTCATTGTTGTCACAGCCACAGCGGCGGCGTCTTATTCCTTTCTTCTTCTTCTTCTTCTTCTTCTTCTTCTTCTTCTTCTTCTTCTTCTTCTTCTTCTTCTGCTTCTTCTGCTTCTTCTTCTTCTTCTTCTCTTGACCCCCGTCGTGCGCCGACTTATTAGGCCCTGGTCCTCTGCCATCCACAGATACATGAAATCACATTATTCAGCCGGTCATGGATTAGAGGGAGGAGGAGGAGAGAAACACGGGCTGATCAAAGCCAGGGGGCCCACGTTCGCGCCGCACGTTAACGAAACGAAAACTCAAAGACAAAGAGATGTGAGAGGAAGGCAGAGTTGGAGGATTTAAAGTTTTCGGAGGAGTCGGAAAGTTTGAAGTTTTTTGTTTTTTTTCGACACGGGGACGTCGACCTGACCCGCGTCGACACGTGCGACAACCTGAGCAAGCGCATGTTGTGTGTTTGTGCGCGTGCACGCGCGGGTTCCCGCAAGAATGAAAAAAAAAAAAAAGGCAGGGGCCAATCAGAGCTCCCCGTTTTTTCCCTCAGCACACCATCAGGCCCGGCGGCAGAGAGAGAGAGCGAGGGAGCGAGAGAGTGAGAGTGAGAGTGAGTCACCCGGCAGATGAAAGAGTCAAAGCAAAAGGCTCCGCCGTCCCAAAAAAACATCACACAGCTCCCTCGCTCACTTTTTGAAGTCGTCCAAGAGGAGGAGGGAGGGGAAACGACACACTTTCTCAATCGCATTAAAACATGGCGTCAGGCAGCTCCCCATCTTGTTGCACCGCTGTAGATTACACCCGGGTTTGAAGTGGAGTTTTAAGTGGGACACTGAGATATTGGCCTCTGTTTTCCCCCTCTCCTTTTAGACTTTCTTTTATTATTTATCTCAATTTTTTTTCCTCTTCTTTTTTTTTTTTGAAGTCGGCTCAGATTCGTCCCACGTCCTGACCATCAGGAAGACTCGCTGATCAAAGTGCGAGCGCGGGCGCGAATAGTCGCGTTTACCTCGGCGCAAGTGGAGAGATTTACAGCAAATATGGCGAGACGTGAGAGTTTAAGAGTTTAAGACAAAGGCTCAATACCATTTCTCTCTTTTTTCTTCTTCTTCTTCTTCTTCTTTTTTTTTTTTTTTTTTTTTACCCCAACCACCACCACCGCAACCACGTAGCCCATTTCCACTCTAACCGAGCTTCTGGTCGTTGAGATTTCCAGCCTGCCGAACGGGACGTCCCGTCAAGATCGCATGACACCGGGCGGCCGCCTGCAGTGGTGAGCCAGTGAAGATGCTTGTGTGCGTTGTTGACAAATAAACAGCAAAACAGCACAATGCGACAAATACAAAATTCTAAGTATACATATAAATATATGCATGTACATTTTCTATACCTGTTCCTCCTGCACTCAGTGTCATGGAGGTCTGCTGGAGACTCTCCCAGCTGACATCCCAGCATGACACACCATAAGTCGCCAGCTCATCGCAGGGCCACATAGAAAGACATACAACCATTCTCACACACACACACTCACCTATGGACAATTGAGAATTCACCTCACGTGCATGTTTTTGGACTGTGGGAGGAAGCTGGAGAAGCCGTGCAGACACAGGGAGAACATGCAAGCTCCACTGCTCCATGCGTCGCCCCACCTTGAATCCATTTCAACAAAATTAAAATCAAGATGGCCTTTGCCGACCAACTAGATTTCCATGTATAGGGTTCGAGTCCCGAGAGATTCTGAGATTGTTTGGCCTTCGTCCAGCGAGTTACCTTGAAACATTTAGAAAGAGGGGGGAAAAAAAACAACCTCAACCCCCTGGAGCGAGCGTACAAACTTTATTGCAAAAAAAAAGAGAAAGACAAAGTTGTTTTGAATTCAGCTGCTTCCATAAATCTTCCAAAGCGGAATTCTCGCCGAGCCTTTTCAAGGGGCCATTTAGCTCCAACACACTTCCAGATTGGCCCCTTTATCTCTGCAAGAATCAAGGCACCTCGCACCTAAAACCTGCACCTGCAGAACGGCCCGAGTGGTTGCAGCCGAGCCTGAAGTCAAGAAAGGAAAGAAAAAAATAGTTTCTGTGTGTGCTGAAGCCAGAAAACGAGGCATCGAGGCGTTTAGCCGCTGACGCCGCAAACTGCTAATGGCACGTAATCACCGCTGCAGAGTACGCAGCGCGTGACTTTCTGTTCTTAAACGTGCGTTCATCTGTGCGCGCCTGGGATGTGTTGTTGTTTCTGCGCTGTGCGTGTTTGTGTGTGCGCGCGCGCGTGCGACGCAGCGGTGACAACAGCGAGCAGCAGCGGGGGGGGGCTTTGGGTGGGGATCAGGAGAATCACTACTGACAGGCGCGGATGGCAAACTGTGAAATGGAAATAAAGCCTCTTGTCATGACACTCTCGCCGCTCGTCTCGCGCAGCGCGGCGGCGGCGGTGATTACACGCAAACAAGCAAATAGCGTCTCCCCCTCCCAACCTCGCCGCTAGATTGAACCTCGGGATCGTCGTGCGAGCGGCGCACACGACGAAGAGGAGATTTTTTTTTTGTTGTTGCAGAAACCGAGGAGGACTTCCAGGGGGGAATTTCTACGCGGCGGGGAAGGGGAGGGGCCTCTTTTAGTAGTTTCAGCCGGGAGGCCAACGCGGCACATCATCGGCGCGGAATACAGCCCGTCGTACGAGCATGAGCTTGTTACCACCTTCAAAACGCAGCCGCTCCTTGACCTGATCGGCCATCTGTCAGCCATCAAAATCATGTCCTCTGTGTGTGTGTGTGTGTGTGTGTGTGTGTGTGTGTGTGTGTGTGTGTGTGTGTGTGTGTGTGTGTGTGTGTGTGTGTGTGTGTGTGCAGTGACATCACCCTTGCGTCAGTAGTTTCACGTCTGCTGTCAAGAGTTCAGCTTCAGGACCATGATGAAAACCATAATTGCCCTTTAGCAATGTGAGCTGATTTGAAACATATCAGACTTGAAAAAAAAAAAAAAGTAAAGGAAAGGGGGGAGAAAAAAAAATGCCATATGGAGGTAATATCCTGTCTGGGGGCTTTAAACTGCTCCAAACACTTTCTGGATGTTGCTGGTGTTCTGACACGCTCGACGGGGAAGGCGCGCATAGCTGCGCGGAGTGAATGTTTACTTTGGAGTTTGTGTTTGTGCGTGCGTGCGTGCGTGCACGCGCACGTGTGTGTGTGTGTTCCCGTCCATTAGCAAGGATCCAACGGTGCGACGACGGCGCTGCAACACCTTGAGCAAATTTCCATCCGCAGCTCATAAATCAAGCGAGCGGGTGTGTGTGTGTGTGTGTGTGTGTGTGTGTGTGTGTGTGTTTAACCTCCGTGCATCCTGTTTGACCATCGCCTGTGTGTTTGAGTAACTGTGACAAGTGTGCATGTCGCTGCTCAAAGTGCATCTGCGCACCTTTTGTGTGTGCGCGCGTGTGTGTGTGTGTGTGTGTGTGTGTGTGTGTGTGTGTGTGTGTGTGTGCGCGCGTGCGTGTGCGTGTTTGGCCCCGTTCCCACTGCAGATTATTAATTAGGCTCCCGTAAGCGGCGCATGCTTTGCCTTTCTTATCCACTTCCACTCTCGCAGGCACGCACGCACGCACACACACACACACACACACACACACACACACACACAGTCAAACGCACACTTCCAGAAGTACCCTCCCTCCGCGCACGCGCGCACTTCAAAGCGGCCCGCTCTGCGCACAGCAAGGATTAAGAGGCGATTCAAAAGCCAGATACTGCCTCAAAGTGCCTTCAGCACCAAAATGCCTTTGGCAGGGCACAGGTAGTGTCTTTGAAAGTACTCACACACACACATACACACACACACACACACACACACATACCTGGGCTTTTAATCTTGATTTTTTTTTTTCTTTTTTCTTCTTTCCTCTCTTTGTATCTGTGACAGTCCTGCTGGGCTATTTTCCCGCCTTGCATGTACTATCAGTATCTTCATCTATTTCCAGCCATATTTAACGCACGTCTGGATGCTTAACTTGTATAATGCATGGCGCGGGTAACGCTTCCTGCTAAACTCCCCCGAGTGGATGTAGGTAAAAGGAATCGGCAAGTAGCGAGCTCTTTATGTTTTCATGAAACATCTGAGCCTGTGCGGATGTCGGCGGTAGGCCCCATATGTTTCCCATGATCGCGCTCACATGCGAAGCCCACACGGCGGTGCGCGGCGCAGCGAGTCACGCACGCCCTGTTACCTCATAGTCGGTTGTGAAGGTGATGCTGCAGCGTGAGTCTGATCCTAAAATGTCCCTGTGCAAAACCTTCCTCTGAGATGTCTCGGATGAGGCTCGGCGTGCCTTGCTCTGAAAACCTTCCAAGTGTAAGCCAAGGAAATTGAATTTGTTGGTTTCCAGACTGCAGTAATATCAGCGTCTGTTCATCAGTTTTTGTATCAGATATGAAGATTTTAAGGTAGAGTGGTTGGGAATGGTCAAAGAAAGGAATTAAGGGCTTAATTAGTCTCAATTTAGACTGTTTGGAAATCCTCACCTCTCTGATGTTTCCACTTTTCCCCAGTAATGACTCATGACTGAGACGTTTAAGCTCTAAGCCTTCATTGTTGTCTTCATTGTCTTCATTGTTGTCTTTCCAAAAGGTGTGTGTTCGTCACAGGCATAAATGGTGCACCACCAAAAGTAGCCGCACTAATAGTCGCTTCTTGTCGCGGTTTGGGGTGTGTGTGAGAATCGCGTCCTTCCATCAGCACGACTTGCTGAACAAACCACAAGTAGTTCCTCCAAATGATTCACACCATTCAGTGGAAACACCCGATAAATTGTACTGAAATTTTTGAAATATCGCTTTTATTTTGCGAATGGAAATGCAACAACACCTAAAACGCACACCACAACATTAGTGCCTGATTAAAATGCGGCACTTCAGCTTTCCGGAAGATACCAGCACTAGTTGGTACACGAGTTGGCTTCCTCAAATGGTTGTTTCTGCATGGCGTACCCAGAAGAATAACATTTCCTGGTGGTTTGCGGTAACCAAAACAATAAATCACACCAGCCTGAATAGATGAACTTGTTTATTATGATCTCAGATGCATCTCATTGGTTTTGTTTGTGTGTTTTGTGGGATTCATCAACAAGAGAGAACTAGAAAGTCTTGTTCACGCGATACTGTTATAAAACAACAAGAAAAAAAAAATGTAACGTAGGTTCCGCATTTAAGTTTATTTACAGAATGTATTTGTTTATGATCATAATGGTGTGCTGTCCGTCCTCGGGTGAGGGGAGTGTGTGGCCGAGGTGGTGACGGGAAAGACAGGAAACGGCGATAACGTCGTTGACCGCAGTTTTTCCAAAGTTGGATCTGCTCATAGCCCCTTTACTTTGACCTCTGCATTAAAACTATTTTTCATCAGTTTCAATAAACATATCAGTTAACCGCAATGCAACGCTCCTGGAATTTCTTTAAGGAAAGCTGCGAGTCTGACAACCGGAATTCCTCGTTCCATGTGGTAAAGTACAGGAAAGTGGACTATATGTGTTAAAACACATGTTGAAAGGTTTTGCCACTACATGTAGAAAGGCTCCTCTGGGCCCTCTCAGCTCGATGTAGCCTCTCATCATCAGCCTCTTGGAGGCCCCTCCCGGGGACCAGCGGGCCGCTGCTCAAAGCAGCGCTGGCTGGCACTCGAAGACACGGCCCGAGTCCTCGCTGACGGCTCTTGTGTTTGCGCGGTGACAGGTGTGTCCACTTTGGAGCGGGACGCCGCTGTTTTTCAGGAAGGGGTGTGAGGGGGAGCTCCGGTGTTGACGGCTGTCGGGGGGGAGCTGCATTCAGTCAAACGCTGTTTGCTCCCCAGTTGTCTTGCCTCTCAGTGGCAGCAGGGACAAGAAAGAATAAGACGTGAGTGTGTGTGACTTGGGTTTCAATGGTCTGAATCTTCATTTTTTTGTATTGATAAAAATTATAGTGTTTTTTTACAGGTTAGCAAGGTCACACTTTACTGTAGCTTGTTTCAATCAATACTTAGCAAACGCCCACCGACTTTCCTAAAATTCCTTACACACCGAGAAATAGGCGAAGTGACACAAATAACGCAAAAATGCAACTTTTTCCTGCACACACCTAGCGCGAGGTAAATATGCGTATAAAATTTGCTAAGCGAATAAAGTTTGGAGTCCTTTTTTTCCCGCCGATGGAAAAACAATGGCATCGACGACGTCCTTAAGTGATGATGTCCTGACAGTTTTGATGTGACGTCATCGACATGCCAACATCATTTTGATTGGTCAGAGGTCCAGCCACCTCCGCAAAGCTCGACACGAGAGCCCAAAAATAACAGCCGCTTTTTCGCTCTGCGGAAATTTGCTCCCGGTGTGGAAGGTTGTATTGACTTCAAGAGGTTTGAAAAAAAAAACAAAAACAAATTATTCGCCTTGCCAATTCGCTCCCGGTGTGTGAGGACCTTTATTCGAAAAAATGCTAACGTCGCCTCATGCTAATAAATAAAAGAATGAAGCCTGATCTAATTAAACGTGGGGTCACGGGATGACGTTGGGGGAAGTTACAGCTCGCTGCTTCGGGTCCGCCAGCTCGCTCCTCTCGATAATTACCAATGTCCCCACACAATGAGCGGCCCCTCGCCTCGTTAAGGGGCCCTGACGGGCCATCGACGTCCGTGTTCGAATTCCAGCCGCTTCACAACCCCGTTGTCTCTCGCCGGGAGCCTGGCACGGGGCGACAGCAGCCCGAGTGGAGACTCAGTTGATTCTTACAAGTCCAATCCACCCCGCCGCCACCACCGCCCCTTCACCCTACCAGCGACACCTCCATTTAAAAATAAGCAGGGGGGATGAACGTTTCCGACGAGCGTTTCCGACCAACGTCTCTGTTCATTTGCGTCTTTCCCACCAATCACCACTACCCCCACCCGGCCCTATTACTAATTAGCAGCAACAGTCTAACACCCCCCCACCCAGCCACCCACCCAACCCGCCTCTCGCCTGGTTAAGTGATGAATTGTTGGCGGCCGATCAAAGTGGGTGGGTGGGCGCCCGCTGCGCACGATCGCCCATCAGTCGCCGCTGGCAAGCATCAACACTGGGACTGGGTCCGGTGCCAAGGGTGGGAGGGGCGTTGGAGGGGGTGGCACAGGTCTGCACCGAGGGGACCCGCTGCCAAAGGGCCGGGGTCAACACAAGTGTGTGTGTGTGTGTGTGTGTGTGTGTGTGTTGAGAAGGTGGCATGTGCGCTTCCCAACAGAAGATTTAATTTCGCCAGTCCGTCTCTTTGTGTATCCGTCCATCTGCGCGCCACCGTCTCACCCCCCTGCTCTTTCTCCACCCCCCCACCCCCCCACCCCCGACTCCTCCCCACCCCCCGCCCTCTCGTTGCAGGCCAACAGCCGGCTGAAGCAGGTTGAGAGGGAGTACGGCCAGAAGCTCGCCAAGTCTGCCCAGGTAATCACTTCCCTCTTCCCTCGCCCCCTTTCCTTTCACAGCCCTCTTGTTGAACTGCTCAAAAGTATGAGAGAGAGAGAGAGAGACAGAGAGAGAGAGAGAGAGAGAGAGAGAGAGAGAGAGAGAGAGAGCGTGGAGGTGCGGGGGAGTAGGTAGAGTGCGTGGGAAGGACGCCTGCTAATCGGCAGTGCCATAACTGTCCAGCAGAAGTTTTTTGTTGGCTACCACTCACGAGTGAGTCTGAATTTAAAAGACGCGCCTGAGATTCCAGTCCTTCAACTTTTACCTTTACTAACCTGGCACCTGGCAGCTTGGTTGCCTTTTTGCCAAGGTGTAGAAGGGTATAATTTGAGACAACTGGACTGGTTTAGTTAGCATGAAGATAGCTCGACCAGTCCAGTTGCATCAGCTTAAACCCTTCTACGCTAAGGTGACCTGGACAGCGGACAATCTGAATCTGAATTCCTTTTTTTTTTCATTGTACAATTAAGTACAGCGAAATGTAACTTTCCTTCCCAGACTTTCTGCCAGGGTTTGTCTTAACTTATCATCACCATCATTATTGTCATTATCATAATAACATATTAGAACAGTGAACAAATACAGTGGAGGTATTTGCACCAGAAACAGCTTAAGGCCTTTTCGACATTCCTGAACAGCATCAAAAAGATCTCGACCGCCTCTTGAGAGCCCGTTTGATTGGCTCTCCACTCCTCTCAGCACTCCAGTTTTCCCCTGCGCTCCCTGTGACCTATGCTGCTTCCCTATTTCATCTCTCTCTCTCTCTACCTGTGTCTCTCCCTCGCGTCACGTCGATCCTCAGTGAACCGTGTGTTTACCCCTGACGGCTCATCTCCTCCAAACGAGAGCAGTTGAAACTTCTTCCCCACCCCACTACCAGCGAGTCGTACGTCATCGCTGTCATTCGGAAACATGTCTCCCGATGTTCGGGCAGGTTTTTACCAAACTGGTTCTCAAGATCTCAGAAAACACCCCTGAGTGCCGAATAAAATATCCCGACCGTTCTGCCCGTAGCTGACGCTCATTAGCCCGAAGGAGCGAACCAAAAAGGGGGATTGTGGGGCGGTGGTGCTGTTGTCCTTCCTTTGTTCCCACTGTTTCAGGCCGGCTGGGCAGAGGTGCCGAGTTGAAAGTTGACGAAGCAGAATGTTGTGAGAAAACAGTGGCCTATTAGGTTGCACAACTCGGACGGGACATCGGAAGGGTGTCGGGGTGCCGCGCAAAAGTTCAGCTACGTTTGCCCCCTTATTTTGTGTGTGTCCCGGCCCGTGTGGTGCGCCACCGCAGACAAAAGTGATTAATCAAGCGATTAATCCTCTGATTTTTGGGGGGGTTTTGACGCAAAGCCGGCACAGTTTAAAAAAAAAAAAAAAAAAAACGAGGCCAGAGAGCCATCCATGCTCCATCGTGGAGCGCGAAACATTAATACCCTTCATTAACGCGGCCTATTTGTCGCAGGGCACTTAGCGGCTTTGTTTTAAAAGGAAAAGGTGCCGCACCACCCGACCCCCACACCCTGGGGGCCAACTCTTGTCAAACGTAAACACGGGGGTCCTATCGAAAACCCCAAAGGCTAAACCTCCGGTGGTTGACCCCTCAATATCTGACTCGGGGGCGTCGTTCAATGCGGCTCTCCTGCGCGGCTAACAGCCCAATTAAAAAACACACCACGCCATACGTTTGTTCCCAAGGGGTTCCGGAAACGCGCAGCGTCGGAGCGGAAGGGTTTTACACGCCTACACAGCTCGCATCCTCTTCTCTTCCTATGTCTTTTTTTTTTGTCGTTTTTTTTTTCCTTTCTGTTTAAAAGACGCGCTTTTGATTAGCCTCTACCCACTGACTAATCCAATCCTGTACGTTAGGTGTCTCTCTTGCCTCCCAGGTGGACCTGTGAACCCGACACTCTGCACTCACATCCCACTTAATGATCAGGCGTCAGTGGGTTCGATCATTAATCTTCCAAACTGTCCGCTGTGGAAGTCGGGTGGGAGGCAGCGTTTAAGTGGCGTCGGAAATACTGCAATCTCAAAGAGGGAGGAGTAAAAAAAAAAAAAAAAAAAAAAAGACGGAGGTCAGGAGTTGTTTCTCCTCGCAGAAATACCCAATTTGTCTCTGCGCGTCATCCGTTGCTGAGGCCTGCCAACACTGCCTATGACTGACCTCTTAACTATTCATTAGCTACCATCTGCCGCATTTGTTCTTTCTACGTGCATCCTTCATCCACCTACTGATACAGAAATATAGATTTTTTTTTTTCTCTCTCTCTTTCTGGATCGCACCTCTGCTGTGTTAAAGTTGTAATAATAAAATAATAATAGAGTCCACTTTTTTTTCCAAAAGTGTGTAAGGCTACAAACTTTCATTTCGCACTTTGCGCCATTAATTATGCAGGCACTTCCAGTGTTTTCTGACTGAGTGAAACTCCCACACCGGCCCGGTGGGAATTTGCACGCGCACGTGTGTGTGTGTGTGTCCAGCACTTTGCAAGAACAAGAGCAGTTGCGCGGGTCTCGTTTTCTTTTCTTTTCTTTTTTTCTTTCTTTCAAGGTAACACCGCTTAAAGGGGGGCGCCTGAAAACACACTTATATTTTATTTAACCGCCACGTACTTTACTTACAGTTATTATCACCAATCCACGTCTGTGTTTACCATACAAACAGGTGAACAAACGTCAGCCCTGTTAATTCCACCCACTCCCACCTCTCTTTTTTCCTTTTTCTTTTTTTTTTTGACTACCTCAGGTTCAGGGAGAGGTAAGCCCGCCTTTAGCCCCAAAACAGAGATGCGAGTAGGCTGGGAATATAGACAAGTCTCAACAGACCAATTACAGACTTAAAAAAAAAAAAAAAAAAAAAAAAAGCTTGGCTAGCTATCAGACGGAAAAAAAAAAAAAAAAAAAAAAGCTGCTGCACACTGTGTGTGTGTGTGCAGGAAAAAATAAGACAGACAGCTGAGTGCACCAGTTTAGAGCACCGTCGCGCCCGAGGCTGAACACCAGCAGATGCAGAGAATCCATCCAGTCGTCCACACGTAATTATGAAGCCCAGGGATGACGTCCCCATAATAATTTGCAGTTTGTCTCGCTTTCATGTGGCTTTTCCCACCGACAGAATATGCCTAATCTCTCCCCGCTTCTATCTGCGGTTGACCCCCCCCCCATCCCCCCACCACCACCACCACCACCACTCTGACTCCCACACACTCTGCAAAAAAAAATTAAAAAAAATTCCAGCCATGCTGCTGCTCCTCCAGAATCCCAACACGGTAAACAATTATGCCGCCTCACCCAAGTCCCGCCTCCCTGCAGCCCCCTCGCCCCGTCTCTTTCGCCTTCCTTCCCCATACTTTTCATCCCTCTCTCCTATTTTTTCTCCCCCCCTCCGCTTCTCTCTCATCTTCCTCCCCTCGCCTTTCTCCAGTGGTAGCTTAAATAGAATGTTAATTTTGACTGGAGGATTTCAAAGCTCCTTTTCATCTCGCCGTGCACTGCGAGTTCACCGACACAAAGTCACTGCGCTCGTCCAAAAAAAAAAAAGGGAACTTGTTTCCCCCCCCCCCTTCCTGTGTTTCCTGCCTTTTCTTTTTCCCCGTCGCTTCTCAGTCTTGTCTCGGGGAAAAAAAAAAAGAGAGAAGACTTTCTGTTTGCGCTTCAAGGTGACTGTCACCGCTAACCCAGTTCATGCCAAATCTGGAAAAAAAAAACATTCTCATTCAGATGGGAGTCTGTTTTTTTTTTTCCAACACCAGTGAAATAAATGAAATCAGCTTTTTTGGTGCGTGTGGGAAACACATTTTGCTTTACTCATCGTCTCACTGCAGTTATGTGTTTAACTTATACATCAACAACTGCAACTGTCTGGAGCCTCATTTTGTCTTGTCTGGCCATATTTGTGTTGACATCAAAGATTCTCAGCAAGTCCTTGTTTAACACAAAGATCTAATAGAGTCAACGTGTGTGCTTTTATCTATTTGTTTATTTGTTTATTATGGATCCCCGTCAGTCACTGCCTTAGCAGCGACTGTTCTTCCCGGGGTCCGAAATCACATGTTAAAAAATATCTTATGTGTGGCTCTCCCAGCTGATTGCAGAGCTGCAGACGTCGGTGTGCGACTCCAAGGAGGAGACGGTGCGCCTGCAGCAGGCCATGGAGAAGCGGCTGAAGGAGACGAGCGATCGATGGGATGGGGAGAGGAGGCGCATGTCCGCCGACGCCAATCAAGCCATGAAGGTCAGTGTTGCCAACTGCGTAATAGAAGAAAAGATGACAATAAAACACATTATAAGTGGGTTGCGACAGTTATTCAAGATTATCCAAAAATTAATTGCCTTTTTTTAACTGATCACAGTGAGTAAGATTGGTTACTTTGAGGTAAAACCCATTTTTTCCCACTTTGTTCATCATGTAAATGTCATCCCTGACTTGTTGTACATAACTCAGGATAAAGCAATTCTCTCTCGTCCTGTCATTGCTTATTGCAATAGTCTCCAAATGTTTACCTTCAGTAAAAAGGGAAGGGGGGGGGGGGCACTTAGACTTTTACAGAGCGGCCAGTGTCTTTTGTCAGAGCGCGCTTGCAGTGCGTCTGCACGGTCGCTGTCCTGTTTTTATGGCAGCTTGCAAACTTCACAGAATGTTTAAGAGGAGCACATGTATGTGTGTGTGTTTGTGTGTGTGTGTGTGTGCTCTGTGTCTGGCTGAAGCTCATAAATCTGTCTGCTGCACCTCACGTCCCACATCGTGTCGTCCCGGCAGCACCGCCGTCGCACTCTCTCACTCAACCTACCCCATCTCTTCAACCCTTATGCTACTATAGTAACCGATAAAATCAAAAGGATTGCTTATGTAAATTGTGTCACGAGAGAATCAATAGACAAGCCGGAATTTTGTATATTATTTCCTGCTTCCATCCCAGTTCCTCCTCCTGCTGCGCCTACTCCTCCTCCTCCTCCTCTTCCTCCTCCTCCTGTGTGCAGGGCTCCCAGGATCTTTTATTCTGCCGCCGTGCCCTAGCAACCAGACTGAGACACAGTGGCAGTTGATTGGGTGTGGCTGCCTAAATAAAGAGTTGTTGTGTCTGAGATCAGGGCATTTTTCCAAATACAACCTTGTCTGACTGTGGCTGCAGCTGCCTCGCAGAGTACAGTGCCCCGGCTTTAGGGTGTCCTCTCCTCTCAGGCCCTGGAGCCCAGTCGCTGCACCGTGCGCCCCCTTTAAAACACCCCGCGCAACCAAAATGAGCTGGAATAGCTCTTCCCGGGCTCCACCCTTGACTGGGGAAACAGTTGGAATGTTGAACAGTTGCGAGAATTGTAAGAACGTATTACATCTTTAAAAAGCAGCAAATCGTTTTCCTTCCTGCAGCCAAAAAACTGTAATTGCTTTTAAAGACCTACAAAACATGTCACATTTGTTGTGTTTCCATTACAGTATTTTTGCAAAAGCAATATTTGTAAAAATTTTGACAAAGTACAAATTTGCGATTTGCCGGTGTTCGTGCATAAGCTGTAATTCACGTAAAATCTTGCAGGAAGGTTTTGCTTTGTTTACATTTATTTGCTGTCAAGAATGGTTGTTATATTTCTCTCCTTGATTGCTTGTCAAAAAAAAAAATATTCCATCTGCTCCTCCGTCTAAACATAACGCATGATTTTCACGTGACATGAACTGCTCACGTGACGACGTACGTCACTGACGTGTAAATGCGGTTGAAAAAAAGTGTTTCCATGACACTTTTGCGATATACCTAAATATCGATACGTCTGAAAAACCACCTCAGGAGGGCGTCGAAACCTTTTTGCAATATTTGAGAGGTCTTTCAAAGTCTGATGTAAAAGCATTTTTTTTTGGGGGGGGGGTCTTGTATTCTTTTCTCTCTACACCCAGAAACTCTGAAACACATCAACGCTAAATCAAGCGTTTTACAAAATATTTCTTTGTCGGCGCGTTTTCCAATGGATCGCGCCGTCTGTTTCAGGAACAGCTGACAAGGTGGATTTCGGCTGACGCGTCTTCTTGTTGTAGCTCCGCTTGCCTGTAATCCTTCAGGCCGGTGACGCAGCTCACTGGCGCGCATGCTGCCTCACGGCTGCAGCTACCAGTCACAGGCCTCGGCATCTGTGTCGGGAGCAGACAAAAGCTTTTTTTTCCCCCCTTCGCATTATCTGTGTCCTCATTATTATGATCCCCCACCAGCTAATGAGGCTCCAATTAATGACTGAATTGCTTTTTAAAGGCCGGACGTGCCGGGGAAGGGAACCAATAACCGAGGGGAGGAGAAAGAGGTTACGCCCGCCAGCGCGGTAAATAAGGAGGGCAGAGATATAGAAATGAAGACTTGATGTGAACCGGAGGCTGAAAGGCACGAGGGGGAGAGGAGGGGGATAAAGAAAAGAAGAGAAAGAAAGCGACGGCGGAAGGCTGTCAGTGGGCCATCGCGGGGAGTGTGTCGCCTGCTGACATTGTTTCCATGCCGCTCACTTCAAAGGGACCCGGATTATGGAGGGAGAGCGGGGGGGCTTCAGACAATGGGAGGGGAAGAAAATAACATCAAAGTTAGCCGCACATTTGAATCGGGGATAATCCCAAAACAGTTGTTCTGCATGCATGCTGCTTTGGATCAGATTTCACTTTCTTTTTCTCCCCCTCTCCCTCTCTCTCGCTCGCTCCCTCCCCCTCTGCCATCGCTCGCCCAGTTCTGCCTTTTCTGGCCCGAATTTAGCTCCCGCCGCGGCTCTACTGTACTCGCGACTTCTTAAATGTGGGCGTTGACTGCCAAGACCTGTGTGTCTCGTAAAACCCTTTTTTTTTTTTCTTTTTTTTTTTTAGAACAACAGTCATACAGTTAAGTATGCTTCATTATATGCTTTCCTCTGTGTGTGTGTGTGTGTGTGTGTGTGTGTGTGTAAGTGACATTTAGGTGGAGGAGTATTTTTTGCACGGTGCCGACGGTGCGTATAATGCGTGCGTGCGTGGAGCTCAAAGGGTCTCACGTGCGTGTGGGGCCCCTCCTGGCTCTTGCACTGCAATTTGGTTTTTTGGGGGACCGCTCAGCTCAGTCCGAGTCACTGCAGCTCTGCGTGCACACTTGTCATATGCCGGAGTTGTCTCAGGGCCGCTCGAGAGCAAGCGTCAATGAAGCGGAGGTGGAAACCTGGAAGGGTCAAAGGTCACCTGGCTGTAAAACAGGAGTGAAAAATGCTATGCTACGCAGCTAAACGCCTGTCCTGTTTATTTGTATGTGCCAAGATCTACTTGTGTTTGCGCTGAAGCCGTTGACAACATCATGGCCGAAGCACTACAGGTGACAACTGGCTTGAAAATTCAACTTTATTTTGTTGTATTAATACACACTGTCCCTTGATCAAACAAACTAAACTAAAGCTAAAAAAAGAACAGCGATAATGAAGCAACGTAAACAAAAAAAACACGGTTCCAGCCTGATAGATAGACAACAGTAGCAGACTAGGACATAACGACAATAAGGACTAAACGTCTTCTACTGGATTATAAATGTGTATTTCCAAGCAGGAAGTGCACAGTCCCCGCCGTCAACACATTGTCGCACGCAAACGGGAAGTTGTGCGTCTCTTTCTGGTCGCTTCTCGCTTCCGTTCATGGAGTCGTTGTCATTGAAGTAAAAAAAAAAAAAAAAACGGAGGCAGACTTGCGGACAGTTGTGCGTCTTTCTTTCAGTTCGGCCTCACTTCCGAGCGCGAAGGCGTCGGATTGGCTTCCGTATCGGTGCAGCGTGAACCAGTGCGGACAGGCAGGCAGGCTGGCTGGTGCACGCTGGAGCGCGGCCAGCGTCGGGGTTAAAGGATTATTCGCTTCCTCGTGTCATCTGTTTCCCGGCATGTGTTGCCTTTTGTCTTTTGACTGAAGGGGGGGTGAAGCGGGGGGGTGGGGGTGGGTCGAGGTGAGCGGGAAGTTTAATCGCGAGGTTAGCGGGATTTACTTAAGTCCGCGGTGTGTTCGCGCGGCCGCGTGCACGGCGGGCGGCGTTCGCCGCGCTTGTACGTGTGCAAGAATGTGTGTGTGTGTGTGTGTGTGTGTGTGTGTGTGTGTGTGTGTGTGTGCGAGTCTGAAAATGTGCAGCTGCCAAAACTGACAGAACTCAAGCCCACATTAGCCTGCCAAGAAAAAGGTACAAAGCCACACACACACACACACACACACACTCGCTCTATCTTTTCCAACTCTGTGTCTTCGAACTCTTTTTTCCTTCTTCCCAAACTGTCTACACACACACACACACACACACACACACACACACGTACACACGCACGCGTGCACGAACACACATGCTCACCTCGCCCTGCCAAAAGGGAGAGAGGTGGCTGGTGAATAAACAATGGCACTCCGCCCATGGTGTCACCCGCCTGAGCTTTGATCAGCACCACTGTTCCTGCTCCCCACAGCAGCGCTTCCTGTCTCTCTGCCTGCCGACTGCTGGCCTTGTGCACACACACACACACACACACACACACACCTCTATGAGTTAGTGCTGCTCTGTCAATCTCGCACACGGGCCCCACGACCGTCTCGCAAACTCTCGGACTCGACCCACCTTTAAGTTTGTGCCCTTGTCTCTGCATCTCTCAGTTGTGTTTCATCCCCGAACACACACACACACACACACACACACACACACACACACACACACACACACACACCAGGAATACACACCTGTAGCATTTTTCAAAGGATACGTTAGGGAAAAAAAACAAAAAAAAAAATAAAGCTGTGGTGGATAAGTTGTGAAAAAGTATCCGTGTGCACAGGACACCGTGCACTGCGAGCATGTGGCGTGATTAGGTTTTTGCTTTGATGCAAGTGTTTCAGAAACAAGCAGAAGGGCTTCCGTCTCACACACACACACACACACAAACACACTCAGGCACGTTGATGGAGGCTGTAGCCGTGGCAGCTGCAGTTTGCCCGCGCTTCTTTAGTTATATATGCATTAGTTTCTGACGGGGTTGAAAGGATGACTTTGCCTGTGGGGAGGAGCGGCGGCGGCGGCAGCGGATCAAGAACAGGTGCGTTGGATCCCCCCCTCCCTCCATCCCTCCCCCTCAGCGGCAAAGGCAAAGAGCCGCTGCAGTTGTCGCGGGCGCACGCGCGCAAAACCCCTTTTACGGCGCACGGCCGCGTTCCCTGCGTCAACCTTGGACCGCTCGTTTGTTTGGTGGAAGTTTTGCTCAGCTAACCCCCCCCACCACCCCACCCCCTCCCCCCTGTGTCGTTTCCAACACTTTTGGCGGAATGCATTAATTCGTTAGACCAATCACATTTTTATTTTTTTTATTTGTCTTGGCCTGATTAAAAGTTCCCTCCAGTTCACCAGCAACGCCAGTCTGTTGAGCAGCAGCCGTTGTTTTACGACCAGTTATGACTTTCCTCCACCGAGCTCCCCCCCCGCCCCCCCAACCTCACACCCCTTGAACCATCGAGGAAGCCGACCGGTTACGGGATCCGCTGGAATATTAACAGCAATCAAAAAAAAAAGAAAAGCCAACCGCCGCCTGGCTGTGATCTTATTCTTGGCCCTGTTTGATCAGTTTATTGGGGAAGAAGAAAAGGAGACGACATTCCAGGATCAAACCGGGGAACGCGGAAATTGGAGCCGTCTCCCTGCGCGGACAAGATATTTCTCATTAAAACCGCAGGTCTAATGTTGATTCCAAAGAAGCCCATTAGAGCCAGTCAAGTTGGCCACAACTTGTTTTTTTTTATTTATTTATTTTTAAAGGTTACTCTGACTACTGAGGATTGCAGGGCGGGCTCCCTGCTTTCCAGTATTTTAGCTCGAAGCTTTTTTATCTTGGCCATCAAAACTGCTTCATTATAATTATGGAAGCAAGGTTGCCTCACCAGGTTTGAGCATTTTTCAACACAACTGATTAAATGCTGTCCTTTGAAATGAAGGCCTGGAGCTAATATTCCTTTTAATGTGGTTTACGACAAATGCCGCGCGACCAATGTGGGGGGAAAAAAAAGAGGTTGGGGTGAGCGGGGTTGCAGGCAGACCGGCATAGCAAGTGCCTTTGTCAGAAGCAACGGTGGAACACCTGAAGAAAGGAATCATCCTCGCCGCCGTTCCTGCCGTGCGCCTCAGTCTGCCGCGAGTTTTTCCCACCCTTTCCCCCGAAGGATGAACCTTGAAGAAAAGTGCGGATGTGTCACCGCAGACTTGAGAATTTGGTAATTAGGAAGAGCACAACTGTCTGCCGGCAGACACTCCGTGTTCGCGGGTGTCATCCGAGGTGGGCGACGGCGTCGGCGCTCGGAAAAAGAAAAACCGAGAGGGGCTGTGTGCTTTCTCGCCCGGAACGGCTGCCAGACCAAACGTCTGGATAGAGGACGCAACCACCAGAGGAGCAGAAGGAGTAGTAGAGAAAGAGACGGATGTGGAATCGCTGCAGCGCTGCTTTGACTCCCATCCAAGACCAGAACTGCGGGTTGGGAGGGGGGGGTTCTGGATAGGACGCGCGAGACGAGAGATTACCATCAGCTGGCAGTAGATGAATTGACTCAAACGAATTGCTCAATGCTCAAACTGCTCAGCCTTGACCATGGAAATCTCCTGCTGCATCCAGAGCCACTAGTTCTGGTCTCACTTAACATCTTCATTTTGAAAAATTACACATCCCTGTTTTTCTTGGAAGTTTCTGTTCTTTGGCAGTTGCAAAGTTCAGGGCGACTGCAGCACACGGAAGAACCGAGCTGGCTGTCAGGATTCAGATAGTTTGCTGTTCTTGACAGGGAAAAATAACACAACAATGGAAGGAAATACTCGAGCTAATTTTACCCATAATAGCAGGAGTAACATTGCTGAGTCTTGCAAACTGCTGTGTTTCTTACCCAGGGTTTGAAGGTACATGTTAGTTAACGACACAGCTCACTCTGGTCCAACAAGTAGGTTGAGCGTGGCTCCTGCTTAATAAGAAACAAAGAAACAAACACACTTAACTAAATCAGAACCATTATCAAGAAAACCCAGATCTCCACTGTTGCATTAGCCAGGCAGCTTGAAAACGCTTTGGTCTTTCAAAACGTATAGATCTGAGTAATTGATTGTCAGAGATTAAATTAGAACCTATAACTATTTATTTTAACAGTCGGCCAAGTCACTGCTAGGTCCAAGCTTTAACTAGCTTTATCTAAAATAATATCTGAACCAAACTAAAAGAATATAGACAAGAAGCGCTAGCTCGCTTCTGCCACACGGAACACCCGTGCACTTCAGTCCAATGTGACATTTGCTAAACAGAAACACTTTGAGGCCACGTGCTCGCTCAGCGGCGGCAGCATATGGCGAGCTTCCCCGACTTGTTTCCTATTCTCTTTCTACCGTCGCTCGCAGCCGCCGAGCGAGACGGAGCTGATAGAGAACAGCGTGTTCTCCCCGTGGGCACGACTGGGTTGCAGCATGTCTTCATTACCTCTGTAATTGTCTCACTATTTTCATCAGCGCCGGCTGAGGCGCCCCCGTAGCTGCGCGGACATGAGTGCACATTGCAGTTGACGGACGGGGACGGAGCGCTCGCTGCTCGCGACCCGCTGAGGGAGTTCTAGTTTTGCTCGCGCCTGCCGTCGCGGTCAGATCGCAGCTTTTGTTGTCACTGGTTTTATTTTTATTTTTTAAATTTTTTTATTTAGCCATATGAGCTAATACAGCTGCTCTCAACTAGTGGAGTTTCTTTCTTTTTTTTCTTTCTTTTTTTTTTTACGTCTGCCCATAAAGAAATAAAGGAGGCCGAGACCTCACCCACTCCCACTTCCTTGTTTCATCAACCCTGCGAGACCATGTGACACCTGGTAAATAAATGAAGACCGACTGAGAAGCATTGATTTCAAAAGTGGCAACACTGTATTGTATCCTGGTCACCCAGCTTCGTTATTATCTTTCTATAGTGAAGTCAAAGCACCGTGGTTGGAGTCGACTTGAGGGTACAAGGAATCGAAGCACTGAAGGCGTCTCAGCTCACACTGTTACCTGCGATGCCTGTGATGGTGTTGTCTTGGTAACCACGCAGGCCCCCTTTTTAACTCTCGCCGTTGCAATGCATTTTTTCATATGATTGGATGTTAATCGGTGGCTGCATTCACTGACACCTGGGATTAAACCATGTCTTCAGTGTCCACATCAAGGTGTGACTGCAATCCAATCAGGTTCTATCCCCGCTGTCATCTGCTTGTCATTCTCATTTTTCCCATGCCACAATTCTTCTTCTTGTTCTTCTCTTTCCCCAATGTGTCCACAGTTTGTCTCTGGACGGTCAGGCTTACAGTAGCTGATTTCCGTCCAATTACACACACACACACACACGCATTTTAGTGTATGTTGTGTTGGAGGCCACAAAACAGACAGGTAGCAAAAGCTTGGAAAAAGTTTCACACTCTTATCACCTCTGGGTGGTGCGGGGTTAGGGTTGGGGGGGGGGGGCTCTCTCTCCACCTCCACCATCCCTCTCCTCAACCTCTCCCCTCCTCTCCATCCATCCCTCCCTCTCTCCCCCCCTCCTCAGTTTCACTCTTCTTCACCGTTCCCACGAACCTTTGATAAAAGTGCAGATAAAAGAGATTCTGCGCTCGTCTCTCCGGCCGTCCACCTCTCCTTGAGGTTAGCACCTCCTTCATTATTTACTATTAGATCAGTAGACACGCACGCACACACACACACACACACACACACACACACACACACACACATCAACAATCTGTGTGTGTGTGCGCGTGTGCGTGTGTGTGGGCGCAGATCACACAGCGCGTCTTTGTTTATGTATGTCTCTTCTCTTGTTGCCCCCTGTGTATGTATCTGTTCTTACCCTTTTACTCGCCTCTGTTTGTGTGTGTGTTTGCGTGCGTTCGCCGTGCGCGCCTGGCTGGAGGCGGTGCAGTGTGAGGTTTCTCTCTCTCTCTCTGGCTCTCTCTGTCTCTCTCTCTCTCTCTCGTTCCCTCTCTCGCCGCTTTTCTGAAGTCGTCCAGCCTCAGTGTCATTAGAGGATCTCTTTAATCCAGACTTTGGGAGAAACTTCTGACAGCACGCTGCAAATAGACGGCCCCCGCCGCACATGAAGAGCAGCTCGGGCTCCTGACAAAACAGCGAGTTTAAAGAGGCCCCCGGCCTTTTTTTTTCTTCTTTTCTTCTCTTTTTTTCCCTGCCTCCCACTACTCCCTCTCTTCTTTCTTCTTTGCTTTTTTTTCCCCCTCCACCCGCCTGCCCTCTGTTGCTTTTACCTAACCCTGGGGAAACATGCTTTCCTTATCTTGCGCAGGAGGACCACCCTGGAAAGATGACTCAGGCCTCGCTGCGCCTTGTGTGTGTCTGTGTGTGTGTGTGTGTGTGTGTGTGTGTGTGTGTGTGTGTGTGTGTGTGTGTGTGTGTGTGTGTGTGTGTGTGTGTGTGTTTGTGTGCACACAAGGCGAAATTGCACACTCACACATGTGACCAAGCTGGCGAGCTCACGTTTTTTTTTTTTTTTGGTTTGTTTGTTTCCGAGCCCTCGCCATTGACGCAGGTCCCTACCTGCACCCATCGCTCCGAGCAGTGTGTGTATGTGTGTGTATGCGTTTGTGTGTGTGTGTGTTTTTTTGGCGCTAACGTGTGCACCAGCTAATCCTTTGAGCCGGCGTTCGGGATGGCGAGATGCAGATTCCCGCCACTGATGTTAGAAGCGAGAGGGACCGCAAGGCCTGACACTCCCCTCACCCTCAACACCAACCCCACCCTCAACACCACCACCTCCACCCGACTCCTCGCACTCTCCGGCTCCTCTTCCTCGACTCCGTCGTTGCCGCTCACGTTTCTGTTTTCTTTTCCCACTTCATGCCACACGCACCTCCATCTCGCCCGGGAGGAAATCTGATTTCCTCCTCTTCCTGGCCTGGTCACAATGCTCCCAGTCTGCCCGCCTGATAAAGACCATATCGCCCCGAGCATATGGAGGCACTTAGGAAAACTCTGCGCTGCTCCGTGGTCGCTCGCGCACCTTTGAACCCGCCAGAACTCAAAAGAAATCACCGGCATTTTTGCCATTCACCGTAACATAACACAACACAACACGTGCGGCTGCAACTCTGCGGTGTGTTTCTGCTGAGTGCTGGGACATTGATAGTGTTTGACTTGGAAACTGAGTGAATATCATTTGGTAGTAGTGGTGGTTGGCATGCTTGGATTATATATTTTGTCAGGTTGTATCTCAGGTGTGATATTTCCAGTCACTTCCTGGCGAACATGGATAACCTGGGGGTGGGTGGGGGAAGTGGTGCTCTGACAGACAGGAAGTAGAGAAAAAAGTGGAGGAGTTAAGGAGTCAACTTTGGGCCAATTCCAATTCCTCCCTTAACTCCTCAATCTCAACCCTCGCCCTTAACCCTCAATCTTTGGCCCCCAATCTTGGCCCTCAAAAATAAGTGTAAGGGCTTAGAAATGGGAAGTGCAGTTACGTCTTCAGACTGTGGGGGGCGGCTACGTCCGGCTACGTCCAGTCTGTCAAGAAGACGACAACGACGAAGAAGAAGGAGAAAAAGAAAAAGACGACGAAAAAGAAGAAGTCCTCCGTTGCTACACAACGAGGTATACAAGTAACGTGAAGCCGGGACCGCCGGTCCGGCTGACAAACATCGTAAAGTAAAAAAAAAAAAAAAAAAAATGTTACGCAACAACGATGTCAATAATGCACAAAAAAAGTCTTAAACTAAGACAATAAACTGGTTTCGTAATATTTATATCTTTATTAACTAATAACATACTTCCATTTGTAGCTCTCTTTTACATCGCCATCTTTTTCGAAGATGTCTTGGCTAAAATACTCAATGCCTTCTGGGTAGCCCTTACTTCCAAGGGTGGTGCTGGCGAATCTCAATATTGAGGGCGATACAGCCCTTAAACTCGTCCCTCAACTTGACGTTCTTAGAATCGGGATAGCACTTGCACCTCGCGGGAGCGCGCATTTTTGAGATTGAGGGTTGAGATTGTGGGTTAAGGGAGGAATTGGAATTCACCCTTTGGCTCCTTATTTCCCCCTCCCTCGAAGAGTTTTCCTCTTTTCATTTAATTTTCATTTGTTCCTCTGCCATTTGAACTGTTGAAATACATTTTTAAAATACATGCTGGTTTACATTTTCGCTCTGCTCCTCAAACTGAGTGAGACGGGAAGTCGGGGGGCTCCGCAGTGTCCCCGTCATTTGTTTTCGCCGCTACATTATCCGTGATGTAAAAGCCTTTTTGCTCTGGGCCTCAACGTGTCTTAATACGTCTGACCGTAACGGTGACTAATAGTTTCTCTTGCTCTCTCTGACTCTTCTCTTCTGCCGAATCATCCCGTCTGATTCTATTAATGAAACTGTTGAACACCCCCACCACCCCCACCATCTTGATGTGTTTGAGCGAATCCCATCCAGAGCCCACATGAAAGAGGCCAACGCCTCCACAGTCAGCCTCGCTTCCCGGAAGGCCGGGGAAGGTCCAGAAGCGCTGTGTCACAGAGTGGGGAATCGGCGTGGGGTGGTGGGGGCTGTAGGATGTGGGGTGTGGGAGGGGTTGGTGGGGTCAGAGTGTGACTGTCTCACCCACTCTGTCAGCCAGTTCCCCGAAAGAGCCTCCCCTCGGTACCGGGATGTGTCGAAGGGAATGTATTGAAGGGGTTTCTGTAGCATCATCAACATGACGGACCAGTCTGATGATTTTCCAGTCTTCGCCGCTGACTCTCGTCCTTTAGCAAGGCACGCGCACCTCACCTCCGAACCCCCGAGCGCAGCAGACACCTGAAGGCCCCCCACACGAACACAACGGCAGTCGCTGCAAGAGGGCAAACGTATGCAACGGGTGTTTGGGTCTATTAAAAATCGCCTCTCCGCGCCCAAAATCCTCGGCTTCAGCAATAAACAAAATGAAATGATGAAATCGGAGGCAACTGGATGAAGTCGTGGGCCGCGTGGATGTGGATCGTGAGCGGCTGAGAAATACCCTGATTAACGGGATCAGCCCACCGCCTTTTTGCGCCGCACGGCTCCGACTGACCTCGACGTGCTCCAGCGGTTGTGACATAACTCCCTCCGCCGCCAGAGGCGGCGGGCGGGGGGTGGAATCTCAAAGTCGATTCAGCCGCGTCTCAGTGTTCAGTCCAGCCTCTACGAGATGAAATGATTAACGGTCCGAATGAAGGGAGTTCTCAGCGAGATGAGCGACCGTCGAAAGGCGCGCACGTGGTCTCGCGGGGGAGATGATGAATTAAACGAGGCTTTGGCAAAGAAGACAAGTATTGTTTTTGATGCGGCAATAACCGATTCTGGGATTGAAATATTATACAAGGGCAACTTGAAAGACTGGAAAGTTTTGCGTCTTTCGGTTTCGCTTGAAGGAATTCATTGTGAGAGAGTGAAGTAAATTAAGAAGAAGGACACGGCCGCAGTCAACACACACACACACACACACACACACACACACACACACACACACACACACACACACACACACACACAGTCACAGTAGAGGACATGACACTGGAAATTACAGTGTAATTGTAAGAAACATTGATTAGATTGATATAAATCCTGCCAGACTCGTGACCATAATTTTGCTGCAGTGTCTTTGGATTAAATTTGTTCAAGCGTCTTTGGCACTTTGGCCTCTTCCACACAATTTATCAAGGAGACTCAGTCAAAACTTCCCTTGTGGTTTTTCTGCTCACAACTCCACAGAGCAACTCGAAGACGTCCCTAAACTTTCTAAGACCCTGTTTACACGGATACGGGTTTCTCTCAAAACGCACAGCTTAGCCTTGCGTTTACACCAAGCTGGCGTTTTTCACTGAAACCGCACTTTTTTAAAAACGCTCCTCCTGGGTGGATCAGTTTGAAAACGCCGCCTTGCCCGGATTCGTGTAAACGCCGAAACCGTTCTTTTTTTTGGAAATGCTGATGTCACAGCTCTAAACCCCTCCCCCGCCCTTCAACCTGAGCGGCCGTGAGGTGCAGACAACCACTCACAACAACAACAACCACGTCGGTCAACAGACTTGTTACTGCTACTAATGATAAGCCTGCAGTCTCCCATTAACCTTCACTACAACAAACTGCAAACACTAGTGAACAATAACACACAGTGCTTGTGGATCCATCGTGGATTCCAGCCTCTCAATTTTTTTGATACGGCTTTGTGTAAATGTTTTTTTTTTTTTTTGTCCCAAGGGAATTTTTGAAAATGTGTGGTTTCAAAAAATCTGCCTCTGTGTAAACAGCCCCTAAATGTTAGCCGCTACCGTTTATGCGAACAAATTCAACCACTGTGTTTTCCCTGATTCAGAGCTGATTTTGACTCAAACATTTTTTATCTTTACTCACGCCTCCGACAGACTTTGAAAGGATTATTTTGGGATGATTTCCCGAAAGTTAGTCAGTGCAGCTCTGGAAGCGGAGAATCTGGATGTGATTTATGTGGTCGTGAGTAAGTGAGTCGGCCGGCCGGTCACGCCTGTCGCCCTGAGCCGTGTTCTCCCTCTGCTGGGCGACACCTGCTCGCCCTCAAAGTATTGACGCTAGCCAGCTACACAAATGTATATATAAGAGTGCGCGTCTGTGTGCGCGCACGTGCGTGTGTGTCTGCTTTTCATGTTTGCTAATCAATGTGGAAATGTCCACATGTGCTCTCAAACATCTGGTTCTCGGCCATGTGCAGGAGCTGCGTCTCGCTTTCCGGTCATATCACTTACAGGCAGGAAGGGGGCACACACACACACACACACGCACACGCTCACGCTCACAAATATGCAGCTATACACACATATCAACTCTTTTTTTCAACTTTTGCGTGAATCCCAGTGAGCAGATGGATCAATTTCATTTCAAACTTCATTTCTTTTCCCAGCTGAGGCTTTACGTCACGTTCAGTCTCTGGCCACTCTTGTTTCCTACTTGTTAATTGATCATCTTGTGCAACAAAGGGAATTTCCATCCACTCTGGAGTCCAAGTTGAAAGACATTGGTGAAGCCAGTTAGTTAGCCAGCCAGTTTCCCATCGCTCCGGTTTACTCGGCCTCTGTGTCTTTCGTCGTCCCCTCAACGCTTCCCCGGATTAGCGAGCATTGCCTGCGCTCAACCAACTGTTTGTTTTTTTTTTCATTTGTTTCTTCTGACTCTCTTCCCTCTTGCCAACAGGTTCTTCGGGAGAAGGTAGACCGCCAGCAGAGACACCTGCACGACTCGGAGAAGAAGCTGCTCAGCAAAGAGCTCCAGAGTGAAGAGAAGGTAAAGCATTGGCTTCTCTCTTGCCCATCTCATGCCTGTCAGGGCGGTACAAGAGAGGCGTTCTGCCTTTTTTTTTTTTTTTGCTTAAACTCCTTTGCTCCCCCACCCCACCCTCCGCCGTTGCATCACTCGGGCTACCCACCACCACCAAGAGCTGCAGCCATGTTGCTGCCCTGGGGTTTTCATCACTCCTCTTACTGCCTCCGTTTGTCTGCTTCGCCTCTCCCCTCTCCCCTCTCTCTCTCTCTCTCTCTCTCTCTCTCTCTCTCTCTCCCCTTCCTTGGAAAACCAAAAAAGGTGACTTTGAGCCTCCTCCTCGTCTCTCTCCCACCTCTCATTTTTTCCCCCCTTCAGAAGTTTGCAGATATGGGCTCTTTTTTGTGCATTTCCCAAATTCCTTGAGCTTTGACTTGAGGAGGGCCTAGGGGCAGGAATGCCACGGCAGCTCTGTGTTCAGAGGGAAACCTCGATGCCTCACACACACACACACACACACACACACACACACACACACACACACACACACACACACACACAGCCTCGCCCAAACAGCCTGTAATTAGGCTCGGTTTTGACCTTGACACACACGGAGTAGAAAGCGCTGATGACTGTGCTCGCTCACACACAGGAGGCTGTTCTTTGTACACTGGTATGTACACCGAAGCCATTCATTCTCCTTTGTTGCCAACCCTCGAACCTCCCACCACCCCCAGCCCTCTCCCCAGCCGGCCCTGCTGACCCCTGTGCACACTTCACACACCCCACCGCCTCGGCCTTGCAGTCACTGCGGCGACGCAACGTGACGGACGGGTCCGACCTCCGAAACCTCCAGATGCAATAATTACCCGTTGCTGTGAAGTCCGTGTTGCGCTCCTTTTTTCTTTTGTTCTACTTTTTTTTTAGGAACGTGGCCTGCAACACTGAATTAGGCCTGCGTGATGTCACTAGGGGCGCAGATGCCTCTCCCAGAGTTAGTGGCCAGATGTGCGTTGCGCCCAACTGGGAACCGCCTCAACCGCGGGGAGGATTCGACAGTAATTTCAAAGAAATTCCTTTGCTTGGCGGAAACAGCGTTTTTGCAGGAGGCTGTAAACGTAGGGCTAAACATGCTGTTTTCTGCAGTTCATACTAAGGTTCTGGGGATGTTATCGAACATTACTAGAGATAGTTTGTGTGTTTGTGGCAAGGCAACCAGCGACCAGCTAGTTAGCAGCGGCTAGTTAGCTCCTAACAAGAGAAGTTCTCTGCACTAAAACTCGAACCCATCGCCCCGGTTTGCATTAACTTCCCTGCCATTGTTTTCACACAGTCTTTGCACACTTTTCTTGGGAAATATCCCAACATGCCAGTCGCTCATTCAAACCTCACCCTCGTGCTAAACAACGCTGCCCGAAGAGACTCAGATCCTTTTTTTTTTAACTCCTCTGCTTTCAGTTTCAGTTTCAGTTTATTTAATTTTTTTACGAATCAGTTACAATACAAATGCAAATAACATTCAATCAAAGTGCGTTTGTAAAAATGGGTCTCCCCAGAATCTATCTACAGCTTATGAACAGGGGCCCAGACACCATACAACAACCACTAATCACAAATCAAATCCCCATTTCCAACCCAATCCAACCCAACCTAAAACCCAAAACTTCCTCAGATTACCCAGATACAAAGATACTCACACAACACATCAGATACTGGTGCATGAAAATACATACATGGATGCATACATACACTAAAGAGAGAACTTAATCATTTTAAATCCTCAACTGTTATCAGTAGTTTCAGAATAAGACATGAGCGAGCTCGGTTGGATCCATCGTTCTTCTGCTCAGCTCAGCTCAGCTGCCGCCGCCGGTTAAGCGTTCGACTCCAGGCGGCGTTGCGTGTTACGACCTCTGCTCTTTTCTCCACCGGATTGATATTGCCCCGATTCATCTGCCTCGCAGGACTGGCACAGATGTTGCTTGCCTCACTCTTGCAGGGGGTGGAGGTGGAGGTGGAGGTGGAGGTGGAGGTGGTGTGGTCCTCGCAGGCTCTTTCCCCCCCAAAGAGAAAATGCCAGATCAGCAGCTCGCCGCTCACTTTGTTGGATTCTCCTGGAAGAGGGCGGCAGAACGGCGAGAAGCGTGCAGCTCTTTCTCAGTATAAATACATAATGACACGACGGGCGAGTTTTCTGTTTTCTCCTGCCGCGTGTGGAGCGCTGGGGGGAAACAAAACACACGGCGAACCTGCAGTTGTTTTGGGGTTTGGAGGTGGGGAGAAAAAAATGCGGAGGAGTTTCGCTTAAGTTGTGTAGCCTCAGTCATTTTGACTGCCGCTGTTTTTTTTGTTTTTTTTTCCCAGCCGAGGCGCGTTACATCAGCAGCAGCAGCCGATCCGATCCGTCCCGCAGCGCCGACAACTTCGCTAAGACGCCGAGCGACTTGTAATCTTCTCCTGCCTCTTTTCCCCTCATCTCATCTCTCTCTCTCTCTCTCTCTCTTTTGTCGACTCTTGTGAAGCGCCTCCCTTTATTCCGTCCTGCGGCGAAGACCTTTTGAATTCAAATTGCTCCTTGGTGAACTCTCCGAGTGCCAACTCAGTCAAGGCGGAGGTGCAAACTTTGTGAGTGGCGTCATTTTTGATGCCCCCCTCCCGACTCACCCACCCCACCCAACCACTGCTCTTGTTCCTGACAAGGTTTTTGTCACTTTGGAACAAGGGGCGGATATCAAAAAGTCGCAGCTATAGTCGCAGCCCCACCACCACCACCACCTGTCCCGCACCAGCCTGACACACACACACACACACATGCACAACTTCATTAGCATACATCAAGCTTCCCGAGGATGTGACAAACTTCATTTGAACACTGAAAGTGTTGCGGGCTTGTTCCTTTTCTGCTGGCAGCTGTCAGGAACCACGCCATGTGACGCCAGCAAGAGGAAAGTCAAAACCGCAACATAAAGACTATATATAGATGAAATGTTGTCATTTTAAGATGTGACTGCGATGGGGGGGCTGCCGCAGATCTTCGCAGTCTTCAGAATTAGAGAATCGCGCTTCATGAGGTGGGAACACAGACTTCTCTCTCAACCGAGGAGTCGAGGAGATGAAACCAGATTCTCCTCCCATCTCCCTTTTCATCGCTTTGAGAAATAGTGCCGCACATTTTTTTTTTGTTGTTGTTTTTTTTTTTCCTTCCCTCCTGTGTTTCCATCCCGTCTCCTTTCTTCCTCGCTCACTCGCTCGCTCTCATCTGGAGCCGGCCCGTGACCAACAAAAAGCCCTCGCGGAAGGTTTGATCAGCGCTTTTGTTCAGAGGCAGCCGACATCTGTCTTAATGACGAGGAGGACGAGGAGGTGGAGGTGGAGGAGGAGGAGGAGGAGGAGGAGGAGTCCTATTCTCTTCCTCGTCAGAGACGCCGTCACGTGCGCACACCTGTCAGAAATACAAACACGCCGTTTTCTTTGAGAGAGAGAGAGCGAACGAGAAAAACGTTGCCATGGAAAAATGTGCGCGGCAAGTGAGGGAGGGGGCGGGAGGAGGCTTTGCCGCAGGAAGTGCGTCCCTCAGACGTCCCCGCTCCCTTGTTTTGAATTTTAATGCCATTTAGAGACGCAATTGAAGTCGGAAATTTGAATCGGCGCTTTTTTTTATATATAAATACATCTGTTAGCCGAGCGCTTCCACGGCGGAGTTGGAAGAAAAAAAAAGGACAGATTGCTGCATCCGCCCACGTGCAGTCGGTTAATAAACTGCGGCTGAGCAGCGAAGGGAAGGGCTTTTATTAAAAAATGCTACAGTGTTGCAGAGGCATGAATCCGTGTCATGCGCTTTCACATTACGGAAGCGGCGCCGCATCCGGTTGCATCACGCACGACAGCAATCTGGCTTCACTCCTTTCTTGAAAAAGAGGGTTCGAGAGCAGAGGTGGAAATAAGTATTCACATTCTGTACTTAAGTAAAAGTACGGATACTTGTGTAAAAAAAAAAAAAAATAATACTCTGGCAAAGTACTGATTCAACTCCTTTGCCTAAGTAAAAGTAAGAAAGTACAGGTTCTGGGATGTACTTATGTAAAGGGGAGGGAGACGGGGCGCCTGGGGAAACTAATGTTTTCACATCAGAACTTTTTCCACTGCGGAACAATTAACAAAAAGTGTTCAGTAGGTTGTAGCTAAGAAAAACACTGCTCAGGTACACAGGATGGACAACTATTTGACAGGGACGAAAAGAAGAATTCATGAAAAATGTTCTTCCTCCAAGGTGGGGCGTGACAGAGAAAGTTTGAGAACCACTGCCCTAATGCCATGCAAGTCTATGGGGTCAAAAGTCAACTTTGTCCTAGAGACATGGGGCCACTTGCAGGTTCATCGGGATCCCTCAAGACACAGTCAAATTTGGCTGGTGGGGGAGGACATGAAAAATGCTCTTCCTCCAAGGTGGGGCGTGACAGAGAAAGTTTTTTTAGAACCACTGAAGTACAGTAACAAAGTATTTGTACTTTGTTACTTCCCACCTCCGCCAGAGAGAAAAAGAAGAAGAAAGCGGCGGCTACGTCGGTCCGGCTGACTCGGCCTCCCGCCTGCGTGCTCAGCATCCCTCCGGTCGTCTGGCTCTCCCTGGGAATTCTGGGTAGATCCGGGCGGAACGTGCCGCCGCCGTCCCGCCGCCCGGCTCTAATGTATGGGAGAAAGGGGGAAGGAAAAAAGGAAAAACGGAGACGGCGTTGGCCGCAGAGAAGAGCTTGTAATTTGGTGGGAGCGGATCTGTCATTGGCGCGGCGGCGACGGCACCGAACACGAGGCAGGAATGCGAGGCTGGAGGAGCGCGGCGGCTCTCTGTGAAGAGCGGCGGGCTTTCTACGGCGAGCCGAGGGGTGTGTTTACTCAGCCATTGTTTATTGCTCCGCTCGAAGGTAGCGCTAGAGTGTTTTGTCTTGGCTCTCGCTGCCCATTTTGTTATGACTACTGAAACTGCAGCTATAGATAGATGGGATTTTTTTTTTTCCCCTCCCGTAGCATTAGCCGATTTTTTAACTCCCCAGACGTTTAAATTAAAGCTTCCCAAGCCGGGCCGCTCTTAAATTACCCTTGATTTCATCTCCGCACAAAGAGGCAGGTTGCCATAAACTGATGGACTCGGTGTTGTTCTCCCCGACACTTGCGGGGCCAAAGGAGAATGCAGCAGGAGGAGATTTTTTTTCTTCTTTTTTTGGCAAAGTTGTGGCAGACTAATCGACTGCACACTGCGCAGAGACAAAGCGAGCTGCCTCATGTTGGGATCATTTATCCTGGAGGTTGCTTTGAAGTGCTTCCCAATCCCTCTCATTGTGCCCAGGAAGATTAATTAGCCAAAAACCAGAACAATCAGTTAAATCCGCAACAGGAAAATTATTTTTAGGGAAAACCAATCTTTTCCTGCCCCTCCTCCTGCTCCTCCTCCCCCTGCGCTCACCTCACCTCGTTCACGTTCCCTGCCACTTGAAAGGCTGGACGGACCAGAGGAGATGTGGGTGGTGGTGCTGGTGCTGGTGGTCGGGGAGGGGGGGGAGACGTGGGGATACTCTTAATGTTTGCCGGACTTTGGCTGTGAAGGACAAACGGTTGGAATGCTCAGACTCTCCCCTGGTTACACCTTGAAATATGTGGCTGGAAACAGTTGCTTTTCACGGGCCCCGCTGATCCCCGCAGCTCTGCTAAACTATTCATCCGGTGGCTCCAGATTAATTGATTCAGCAACTCCTTTCAGAATGCTGTAAATGCCTTTACAGTTCTGTAAAAAGCTCAGTGTGTGTGTGTGTCTATGCGTCCATTCATGTGTGTTTGCGGGTTTTGGGAAGGGGAAAAAAAAAAGGAGAAAAAAAAAAGAGGGGGGTTGCGCTAACCAAACCCTTTTCAACTTCTATAATCAGACTCTGGTTTGGTGGAGTGTAATTTAGCCCCAGACAGACTTCCTCCGGTCCTCTCCGGCGGAGCTGAGCAGCCTCGCGAACATTCCGGCTGCTGCCTGCGTCGCATTTGATGTGTTCTGCCCCTTCCACCGTGGCTGGCCTCGGCCTCTGCCCCGCTCAAGGAAAAGAAGAAAAAGAAAACAGCTGTGTAACAGGCCTCGCAAATCCGTTGTGTCAGACTGTGGCTGTGGTCACGCTCAGCCAGTAGGGGGCGTTGTGCGGAGCGAGTCATGCCAGCTCGCGGACCCCCTGTTGAGATGTGAAGGAGCTGTGAAGAGCGGCGGAGCCGTGAATAAAGAGGGGATGCCCGCTGTCTATGTGTGTGTGTGAGTGTGTGTGTGTGAGTGAGAGAGTGTG
The DNA here is from genome assembly GCF_046127955.1 of Nelusetta ayraudi. NCBI lineage: Eukaryota > Metazoa > Chordata > Actinopteri > Tetraodontiformes > Monacanthidae > Nelusetta > Nelusetta ayraudi. Next base: position 5,113,373 of record NW_027466066.1, on the reverse strand, counting down.
TTTCCTCCAGTGCAGCTGTTCTCTGGGTCTGTCTCCTGAAATATGTAGCGTGTGTTTAACTGTGTGTGTGATTGAGAGTGAGTGGCGGTTTTAACACTGACTGAGCAGTGATTAATATTAATCTGCAGTCGTCTGCACTCACTCTGAACAAACAGTTCATTCAGATTGACGCTGATGACGTTTTGTTGTTCAGGCTAGGCCAGGCATGGGCAAACTACGGCCCGGGGGCCATACGGGGCCCGTTGAGCTTTTTAATCTGGCCCACCGAACTTGGAAAAATTTACACTAGTAGTAAGTAAGTCATAACATAGCTGCATTTCATTCATATTTTCAGTATTTTAAGAGTCATTTAAATAAAGAGCTAAATACCGCAGGGCTTCAAAGGCACTTATTACCACAAGTCAAAACGTTTGCCCACCCTGGTCTTTTGTTTTTTTTGTTTTTTAATCATCGGGCTAGTCGGGTCACTTGCATGCGGGTTCCAGTGGTTGACTGACACTCTGTGGGTCCACCAGGTGACGGCGGTGCGTCAGGGGTACGAGGACAGAATCAAGGGCCTGATGCCGGCGGCGCTGCGGCAGGAGCTGGAGGACACCATCACCTCGCTGAAAGCTCAGGTGAGACCTCAACCTTCACCAGACGCAGGAGATAATAATTGCCGACCAATTTAAAAATCTGAACATTCTTCAGCTCTTTCACGCGTCTTGTTGCGACGCTGGCAAGCCAACTAGCACACCAATTAGGAAAGAAATGACAACTAGCTCGACTGAATTTTTCCATGTTACTGCACTGAAACGAGCCGTTTGGATTTCTGGAGGCTGCCTATGTCACACGCCGCCCTGATTGTCTGTCAGGGGCTGGTCAGTCACAAGGGAGAGTGAGCTGCTGAAAGGAGGAACCATGGAGCAGGTAAGGAAGGGGGAGAAGAACAGCCTCCTCTGGCAGAGTGAAAGAAACACTTGTTTTGTGAGGCCTGTATAGCTCAAGCTAGAGTTATTTGACCAAACAAACCTTGTTTATTGTTGGACTTTAGAGTACCAAAGTGTATTTATTAAATCTGGCAATGGCCATAATAATAGGGCCGCTTTCATGTGGCCACGGTGAGTCCGTAATTTGTCCAGAGGGTGAATTGGGTTCTTCAGTTTACTAAATTTGCTGTTGGACTTGAGAATCTTCACAATAACACGTTGTAGTTTCACCTCAAATATATACTTACACGCAATATTTCAAAACTGGCCTGCATTCCACACCAGCGGCTCCCCGGCTCCCGCTGCAGAAAGTCACTCTCGGCTAAAACCCAGACGATGAACCGGAGCAGCAGCTGAACGCTCCCCGCAAAAGTTGATTTAAAAAAAAAATCCTCTGCTCCAGACGGATATATCCATCCATTGTTCCGAACCAATTATATGGCAGCTTCCTGCTTGTTGTGCTCCGAAAATAGACGTCCTCAAATGTCCTGACAGCAGTCCATGTTTAAAAAAAAAAAGCCCAACAAAACAAAACTTTCATGAATCATCACAAATGCTCAAGTGCTTTGGACTTGGTCCTGAAGTGTGTCATTGGGCCTTTTTTTAAAAGCTTGACATCATTTCTTTGTGTCTCTGACTTTCCATTGCTATCAATCATTAGCAACAACAACAACAGTTTGCTGGTATCCTCTTCGCCACTTTGGTCCTCGAAACCATCTGAAGCGATGAGCCACGTCCCGCTGACGGCCAAGGAACGTGTTGGCGCCGCCTCTTTTCTGGACCGTCGAAGCGTTCCGGCCGTAAAGAGGGAAAATAGATCACTCCGTAATGACAGGGCCGTCTCGTTTTCTCCAAAAGGAGCTCATCACGCCGTCGTGCCGTGTTCGAGATCCCGTTTCCGTACGCAGAGCGGAGCTCTGTGATTGTGTTTGTTCGGAGGTTGTAATTGGTGACCCGAGCAGCCTCCCCTCTCACCCAGCACGTCTCCGCAGTTCCACTTTCGAGTGTATTATTTTTACATAATGAAACCAAAGGGAGGGAGGGCGGGGGGGGGAGGGAGAGGGGCGGCGGTGGCGAAAAAGCCCGAAAAGAAAGAAGTCGGCGAGTGTTTTTGCTTCTCTGGCGGCAAGCTGACCACATTTCAGAGAGGTTTGGGATTCGCTCGTGCCAAATGAAATGTTAGAACTTTCCGGAGGTCTCCCCCCGCACAGAGGAATGTACCCTCGGCTCCAGCGCGTTCGTCCCAGAACAATACGCAGCCTTTCGGGGGCCGTCATTATTCTGCCAGCCTCTAAACGCCGTGTAAATATAGACGGGGTTTATTTTTCGCTCCAGCCAAAGACACTTCGTAAATAAACGCGCGTTTTTTGCAGGACGGCGCCGCATCCCGGCCTCACCTCGCCCCGATTGGTAATCTTCCCTCTGTCCCTCTGCGCTTTAACCCCGCTGCCCTAATCTCCTGACCTCCTCCCCCGCCCCCTATCCCCTGCTGTCTTGACCCCTGGACCAAACAAGCGACCCTTTCTTCCACTCCGCTGACCCCCCGTGCACTCAAAAGCACATTAGACCCAGAACTGCCTCACCTTCCCTCCTTCAAATCTCGGGAATTTCTGGCAATTTTCGCACGACAAAACCGATCTGATTGTTTTTCTTTTTTGGGATGGAGTGGTTGAGGGGTGTCTGAGGATCCATCATGGGCAATTGTTGACTTATTTGCCTGTGTTTCAGGTCAACTTCCTGCAGAAGAGGGCCTCCGTGCTGCAGGAAGACCTGGATGCCTGCCGCAGCAGGAGGTGAGGACGAGGGGTTCGGCCGGGCTGTTAAAGAAACTGGGGATAAACACTCCTTTGGCTCTCGTGCTGTTGAGCATGAGCGCGACTTTTTGAGCGGAATTCCTCGCTGACTTTGCACTCAGGAGGGCGTCCGTCGCTCTGCGAGAGTTTTTTTTTTTTTTATGCCCACGTAAAAAGATAGATCAGTCTGAGAAATCTGAGATATCTGGACGTGAACTGGTTAATTTTCACAACCTAACAGACAGGTGAACGGTGTCCAGGCAGGAGTCAAGGACAGAGACCCTCTCTCCTTCACTCCTCCATCACAGTGTTCAGAAATGTGACTCAGTTTTAATGTTTGAACCGAGCACTAATCCAAGCTGGTGTCCACAGGTGACCTGTGGAGAACCGTGAGCCCCCCGGGGACCCTGAAGGATGGGACGTCCAATCAGATGTGAGCATTCAACGTGTCCACGCTTCCCTCACGCCATCACTGGACTCGTCTTTAGGTTGGATGCACAGCTGCCTCGTGCTTTTTAGAAACGTGACTTTTATTTTAACGGGCTGATTGTTATTCATTGGCCAAACTGAACATGTTGCCTCATTTGGCTTATTGCATCAATGTTGTTCATCCGACGGTTTTACATTTTGTATGTTTTAAGTAGACTGTTACATTTTTGCCAGAATTCTTTCCTTTTTTAATAATAAAAAAGTTCACATTTTTTTGTTGTCATGTCATGTTTCTTTTTTACTCTTTCTGTGCTTTTCATCTTCAAGGGACTCATAATTAATCCTTCATTTGAGAAAATCATGCTGTCTGCTTTTTTGTTTGTTCGTTTGTTCTTGTTTTTTTCCCCGTCTTTCTCTCTTTTTTCTCACAACCGCAACATGCATGTTAAGCAAGATTAGCTCTGTATCTCACACCGGAGTCAAACGAATCTCCCAAATTACCATTAAGCGTGAGCTTTCTGCGCCAGCCTCCCGTTTGAACTGTAAAGAGCAGCTGGGGGTTTTGTGGTGGGTTTCGATAAAGAGCAACTGCGGGTCGATGGCGGTTTGAACTCCGGTCCAAACGCCACAGTCCTTGGACGCCGAGCTCCTACCAGTCTCGTGTTTCACCCAACCCAGTCGAACCTCTTGACTGACTCCCACTCTGAGGTCCATGAAATTCACCGTGTCTCCTGGCCTCCTCCCGAGGAGGTTTTATGATGTTAACGCTTGGACGGGGCCGAGGATGTGCTTTCACGACTCCTTCATCTTCTGTCCCTGTCTGGTAGCTGCGGAATGCGTTGGCTCCGACGCTCGGCTTTTCTTCTATTAAACCGGTTTTTGCGGGATGACAAAATCCCAAAAATCGCATTGGATTTCAAAGAGGCTCCGGCACGTGTTTGCATTGGAATTGCTTTCTTTTTACACCCGCATCTCCATGTGTACCCATTGTCCGTGACCTGCTCTGCCGTCTCCAAAGGAAACACTATACCCCTCCCTGTGTTTATTTGATGTGCTGATTCTGCTGCCCGGGCAGAGAGAGAGAGGGAGAGGGAGAGAGAGAGAGAGAGCACTGTCAGACCGACATCTGAGAAACAAGAATTTAGTCCTTCAGCGTGAAGTCTTTGTGGAGTCTGTTGTTTCTGAAGGTGTGCACAGAGGACTCACAACCACTGTGTGCGCGTGTGCACCAAGGATGTGACCACCTTATGGGCGCCATCGCTTGTTTTCCAGCTGTGTCTTCAGGCGAATCCTGGTTCCAAGACACTCAAAGGTCCCTCTCACTCGTCAACGTGTCGCCCAATCGGCTGCGCGGTGCAACACAAACACGTCGTCTCTCCTTGAAGACAACCTGCGATGCAACTCACGGATGCGTTTCTGCTCCTTCCTTGTGTTGTCTCCAAGTGTTCAATGGGACTCGACCGCAGATGCCAAACAAACACGTTGACGGTCACTTGGACTTTCCCGAAGAAATGACACCCAGCTACTGTCACTGCTGGAAATCTTGACATTTGTTGATGTTCGTCTATGCGGTTGAAGAGTAAATTGATTAGATTGATTAGAGTTGAAGGAAAAAAATTGAATTGTTAAAAGCTTTGGCCCTCTGTCAGTCTCTCAGAGAAGACCTGGTCAAAGGAGGCGACGATTCCAAAATAAAAAATGACTGCAATTAATTTGGTGTACAATCCGAGGCCAAACACACAAAAGCAGTTCATTGTGGCCACAGTTTCAGCGGCCAGGGAGTTGGACCAAAATGGTTGTGAACATTTGACTGTGTTGAGTTTGAAGAACTGTCAGACACATCGCAGCTACTGTTGGACTTGGTTGGTTCTGTGGTGGAGCTCCCACCAAACTGCAGAAACACTGTCAGAACTTTTGTTAACAGACGATCCAACACTACTGCCCAACTCACGCCAAGGTTGTCACGCTGAATCGCAATTAACTCGTTCGTGCGGGAATGTGCAGCATTTCCATTTAGTACGAGATGTTTTACCACTTTCCATGACTTTGGCCTTTGGCCTCAGTTTCAACGTGGCGATTTAAAAGTTTTGGCTCTCCGGCAAAAACATCTCACAAGTGTGTTTTCACCACACTTTGGTCTGACGCCTGATTTTGAAGTCAGTCTGAGTATTTGACGTCTCCTCCGTCCTGTTTAGCCATCCCATCTTTAAGTCGTTAACCCCCGAGCGGCTCCAGCCATAACCTCTCCTTTAATCTGCGCTGCGACTCCGGCATAGTTTCACTCTAATTGATTGTCCGCCACCAAAATAAACCTCCATAATCGCTGCCCATGTAAATACAAGCAATGAGTGTCATTTCCACACGGCCGACGAGGCCCCATTAGGGATCAAAGGCCTCGCTTCCTCTCGGCTATCTCCACATCAGACAGCCGACTTGCTGTGTGACAACAGCAAAGGGTGGGTGGGGGGGGGGGGGGGAGGTTAGGGGGGCTCCGGAGGTTCCCGCTCATCCGCCATCCGGAATTCTCTGCTAAACGCTCGCGCTCGCAGCTGCCGCGCCGCCCGGCGCTTGTTAATGTGGAATTTAGCTTTCATGACGTGAGCGCACAAAAGAGGCAGAGGGAGAAGAAGTAGAAGGAGGAAGAGGAGGAGGAGGGGGAAAAAAAAAACCTCTCTCGCAGACGGGAAAAGGCGCGGACTGAAAGGCTGAAACTGCCTCATGAAAGTCAAAGTCAGGAATGTGGAGCAACTGTGGATTCTGCTTGGAAGAGGGACTTTGGAGCGCTTTTTGAAGCGTTTCACTCCTGTAGGATATTAGGGAGGTTACCCGAGGACGTGCGGATTTGAGGGCCCGCCAGTAATTTCTCTTTGGGTGTAGAGAGAGAGAGGAGTCGGATATTTTCTCCACTGCGTGCTTGTGTTGCGTGGACAGTAACTGTGGGGAAAGAAGGTCAATGTGTTTTGTTTTGTTCTGGGTTTTCTTTTGCTGTGTGTGAGTTGGGCCATCAGAGCTTTTTATAGCGTTGTATTGTGCGTCAGACCGGAGGTGGGCCTGTGTTTGGCTGCTGTATGCCGCTCGCATAAATAAAGCTGTTTATCACACACACACACACACACTCGCACGCTGATGTCTCCCATCATGTTCTGCTGCCTTTGTGTCTCCTCCCAACTTGTATCGTACCTCACTTTGATGATGCGGGATCTCCGGCAGTGATTTTTGTTGTTGTTGTTGTTGTTGGGTTTTTTTGTCTTCTATTTTTCCCCCTTGGCTCTGTCACTCATTTTCAACCATGTGAGGAGGAGCAGTAGCAGGTTGGAAGGCAGGCAAGCAGGCAAGCAGGCTCAGCGGTGGAGGTTGTGTATATGTGCCACTGTGTGATGGATGGTGTGGGCTGAGCCAGAGGGACAAGAGGACCTACGCTCAAGACAGCGTGGGAGGTTTGTCTGCACCGCACTGCCCCTGTCTGCGTCTGGCATCACCGCCTCGCCTCCTCCATTGATCTCACACAGCCTCGGCTTTTACGATTAATATTATTGTTATTATTATGCACGATATCTTGCAGGCTGCGACGGGTTCGTTCGACTGTGGGTTCGAGCCAATTCAGAGAAGGCGATATCCTGTTTTTAATTTTCCCATTGACAAAAAAAAGGCGGTCTCAGAGGGGCGGAACTACTCCTGGATGGAAGTGTTGTTGCAAAGTTGGGGAGAGGTACCGGACACCTTGGTGACATCACAAAGGGAAGATTTCCAAAAGGGAAAAGGGGAATTTCGCAAAATTAATGACAAGATGAGTCTATTATTTATCTTCAAGTCTTTCAATTGCACCTTGCAACTGTGTATTTCTTGCATGATGCAATTAGCACAAGATGTGAATTCACACTATTAAAACTTGACATATCCCTTTGTGAGTTTGCATAGACATCTATTTGTTGGAACATCCATATATATGCATATAGATATACATAGCATGTGCAGGCAAACCTTGTCCTTGGGATTGATCTCCATGAGAAGATTGGATGTGTGGCTGTCAGTCTGTTGCCAAGGTGCTCACACTGCCCAGGCATGGCATCGCCCCGCCTTCCCCTGGACAGGAAGTGTGCGGAGAGATTAAAAAAAAAACCTGCCATCTATTGAACAAACGAGCAAGTTAATCACCTTCCCCATCTGGGGAGCCCGAGCGCCGGAGTCAAGGGAGGGGAATGACGGGGTTAAAGTGATGGATTAAGGACAACTGAAGTCGGGTTGAGGCCGACGTGGAGGAAGGATGGTCGAGGGGCGGGGCTTGGCGGTGGCGGCGGCGGCGGCGGTCCGTCCCTGTGAAGTGCCTGCCTCGCGCGCCAGTGCACTGCGGTGCGAGCGGCGGAGGAAATGAAAGTCATTACTGTCGGCGTGGAGCGAGCTTCATGGCCTAAACGGGATTAGACGGTGCATCCGACATTGTTTCTATACATTGGTAGACTTAAAAGTCAAGCGCAAAATGGGATTAAAACGAGGGGAAAAAACCAATAAATAACCTTCAACAGCCGCACCCCCCCCCCACCACCACACACCACCTCCTCCACCCCATCCTGCCACCACCTCCCCCCCTTCTCTCTTTTTGCCTCTCTTTTATTTCCACTCCGCCTTCCTCCGCTACCAATTCCCAACCTATTTAACGTCATCCGCTCTCTTCCTCGCTCTTCCTCGCTCTTCCCCATCAGCCCTGCCTCTGTGCGTGCGTGTGTGTGTGTGTGACACATCTGTCTACCTCCTCTTCCATCTCTCTCACACACTCATCCCTATCATCAAAATGCACAGGTAGGCGCCGACTCCCACTCGCACTTTACATTCTCTGTTTTGCAAGAAGAAGAAGAAGAGGAAGAGGAAGAAAAAAACATCCTTCCGGGGCCAATTGGCGCTTGAAATCCAACTTCATTCCCCTCGAACTGAACCCTCTCAAAAAACAAACCCTCCCACTGCTCACACACACACACACACACACACACACACCAACCACTCTGCCATCCTCCTTTTTCCCCTCTTACAAAACAGCCCCATAACAAACTGACTGAGTTGTTGCCCTTCCTCAACTTTTTAAGGGTATTATGCACCATGTCCGACTTCAAAGCCTGTCTTAACTCCACACTTTAATTGTATCTTCTCCAGCTTCTCTGCGTGCCGTTTGATTCTGCTGACAGCGGCGCTACTTCTTCTCCTCCTTCTCCTCCTCCTCTTCCTCCTCCTCCTCCTCCGATCACCTCGTCCTCCCCGCCCCGCCGCGCCGCTCTTTGACCGCGCCGCCGCTCCTCTCATCGGCTCCTCGGCTCCCACTCTTTCGGAGGCCATTGTCCCGCTGTTGTCACCTACTTTGAAGAGGTGGCCTGCATTTCCTCCCCCGGCCAGTTGCTCGTCGCCCCGGGTGTGTACACACCAAACAAACTTGAAACAGTAACCCTCCCTGTTCCAGATCGGCACCCTCCTCCTCCTCACCCCCTCTTTATCTGCATCCTCTCTGGCTGAGCCCACTTCCTCCTCGTGGCCCGGCTTGATAATTGCCATAAGCTTCCCTCTTGGTTTCAATTTCCATTGTCCTCCCCAAAAATTCTTGGCTCTGGCTTGAGATAAAGGGATGAGCACTTCAAAGGGGTCTGCAAAGAGTTTAACCCCCGAGCCGAAAAGGAGCGGCGCACAATAATGTAATTGAGAGCAGTTACTGATCACAGGGCTGCGGCGCACAGAGGACAACCCCGGTAGATGCACACACACACACACACACAGTCTCAGTGTTTACGGCTGTAAGTGAGTTGGCCGGTAGCAGTTTCTGCAGACCGCTGCGAGGACCAAATATCATCATGTGATTTTATGACGTTTTTATCGTCATAAGAACTCCAGTTTTGCAGACAAACAAGGTCCCATAATATGTAAACTGAGGATCTGCTAGCAATGTGTGTCTCTTATTTGTCAGTGAACCATCCAAAAATGTTCTCTTCACTTTTATCAAGTTCGCACAAAATGTGGAAATCGACCCGTTGGTGATGTCATTAAGGGCGCTGATACTACTTCCAGGTTGGTGACTTTGACACCACCTTGTTTCTGTCTCCTTCCAAACATGTGGAAGGGTCCAAGCAAAGCACCAGCATCAGCAAGTGATGCTAATTTTCAGGAGGCAAACTCAATATTTTCAGCTGAAAGGTTGTAAACAAAGGGCTAAACGTGCTGTTGTCCGGAGCTCTGTAGAGTCTTTTGGAGAACTAACATCATGAGGGCTGCTCCGCTGGAGTCCAGGCTGGAATGTGAAGATCCACGATACACCACAAACAGCTTTTTTCCATTTTGTTCCCCACTAAAAACTTGAAGCAGTTGAAGAATTGATCGGGTCAGTCAGTGATTTACGGACGACCTTCCATCGCTATTTATAGGCCCCTTTGTAGTCGGACTGAGTTTGACCTGTCCCTGTAATAATATCTTCCCAAACAGAGACACAGTTACACCTCATAACCTCTCCCTCCTTCAAGCCCTCATCCAGGGCTCCTTTTTATAGGGCCTGGAGCCAGGGACGCCTCTGGTCTGGGGCCATTCAAAGACCCCGGGGTCAGCTCCTGAAGGGCCAGAAGGGAAGATCTGACCTACACGGACCTCCCATGAAAGCACAGAGAGGGGGTTGACGCGGCAGGACGCGAGGGTCCGACTGGCCCCAAGTACCGGCAGGGGGGCCCAGCGCTCACCACGGTCACGCTTCCCACCCCGGTGTGTTTACTGTCAGAGGTCATCCGCGGCCCTCCGCACTTAACACAGTCAGACATTGTCAGGGGCCAGTATATTAGCCAGATGAGCCGTATACCTGCAGAGAGGAGAAGAAAAAGAGAAGACAAAAAAAAAAGGCAGCACGTTGTCGTAACTCTGAGTCATTAGCGCCTCACGCGTCACGGTTGCGATCGCCAGATTTACTGTGCGTGGGCTGCTGCAGCACGCCTGCCTTGACATTTCGTACATGAGGTGTTTTGTATTTGAATTTCACATACATGTGTTTCCATCACAGTCAGCTATTATGTCTTATACTGTTTGGGGATTTTTATTTTTTTTGGCTGTAGCTTGTATGTTTTGTGAGAAGCTGATCGGCCGTGGCGGCGGAGCAATCACTCGGGTTCAGGATCAGGATCTGAGTGATAGAGTTCTTGGAAATGTTTCCTTCCACTGCGGTTTCTGGTGGGTTTCAAGCGGAACATATTTATGTGTCTATTTCTGCCAAAACGTTGCAGAAGTATTTCGGATATTCTCTCTTTTTTTCTTCTTCTTTTTTTTTTTTTTTTAAAGACGCGCTTATTACATCTCTGTAATGTTTCGGAGGGTTTTTCTTGGCACCATGCGCCGTTCCTCGCTCGAAGCTGCTGCGCTATCATGTTTCTCAACATATTACTCAGAAGTCAGGATGCCGCATGTGCTTTTTCACCATGAAGGGCCCATCATGGTCAAGACAGAAGAAGAAGAAAAAAAAAAGAATGATTGTGAAAAATGTGCTAGGTTGCAAAACGCCTTTGCCCGGCCAGTGATTTTTTTTTTTTTCTACTTTGGCTGAATATTTTATGCAATCTTCCCATCCCATAATAACTGCAGAAGCTCTTTCCCCCTGCAGCGCTGGTTAACAGTGACCCGAGGGACTCATCCACTGCTGGGACAGGGAGTTTTGATGTAGACACTTTGGGGAATGTTTTTTTGTGCAGGATGTGAACGCGATAAAGTGGCCTTTGAACGACGACTAATCCCTGAGTCATCATGGCCTCTTCAAGAGCAATTTCCTCTTTTATTAGCCTTGATGGGAAGCGAGGTACCCGAGGGGGAAAAGTTTCACAGCACCTTGAGCAAACAGGCTGATCAAAGTGTTTGCCGTCTTTGCAGCACACTTTTTTTTTTTTTGAATTCCTCCCCGCGTCCGCAGAGACAACAAAGACAGAGACACCTACTGTCTCCCTTTCAAGAATGTGCCCACTCCTCCCCGTGCAGAGGCTCTCCTGCGGTGCCTCATTCCAACACTCCAGACCTGTCCAAAACACGACTCACTCACTGTGTTCCACCAACAGTTTCACCTCCTGCTGCAGCTTTAGTGCAAATTTGATGAGGTGAAAAGGTTGCAACCAAAATGCATGCCAATGCATGGCCCCATCTCAGAACGTATTCAGCAGAATGCCTTGTCTGTCAGTGTTGGCTGCCAGCTCATTTTGTTTTTATTTTCATTTTACCATTCTCGCCGTTTGAAATCGTGCAAAGTGCAATCATTCAATCAGAAACCAGAAAAAAGGTACAAGCCAACAATATTATGTGTCGGGCAACTTGTTAGTAAGCACACAAGTTTAAATCCTGTTGTATGTGCCTACCATGCACCCTTGCCGCCACTGGTAGGAGCTGTGGAGTGGTAATGCAACTGTAATATGATATCCCGGTGCAACATCTCCCATCATGGAGTATGTTGTTATCTGAAGGGACATCGAAACATTTAGTTTTATCCTGATACAACCTCATCACTTGGGGCAAGTTGGTGATTTTTTCTTTTTGTTGCATGTATTTAATCCCTTATAAGAACCTCCCTGAATAATTGAACACACACTTAAACATATACATATTGAAACATATGTGTCTATCTATATGGATAATTGCATATGTAAGATATAGATAGATAGATAGATAGATAGATAGATAGATAGATAGATAGATAGATAGATAGATAGATAATTATGTCAGTGCAGGCGATTTTGGAATCTTGCTATTTAAAAAAAAAAAAAAAAAAAAACAGCAGTTTCTTTCCCCACTACGTCTTTAAAGTTTATGTAGCAACACAGGGATTGCAGCGATAATGCTATTGGGGCGGCAGATCAGTTACTTCTGACGCTCCAAAGCCTGAGGGAGTTGGCTCAAGATCGCTTGTCTTTGATAAGGTCCTAAACTATGTAGCTGCAACTTGGTAATGTGCGGGGGGATAAAGAGTCTAACAAACGCGGCGAGGAGAAAAAAAAAAGAAGAGGCGGTAGTGGAAAAAACCAAGAGCCTTTTAATAGAAAGAAAAAAAAAGCGCTAAACGTATCCGGGAATCTCCGGTACTTTTTTCCCCCCCTCCTCTTGATTTCCGCGGCGTCGAGCTGCACTCTTCGTCTTTATGCAGCTGTCGGGACCCGGCAGTCGGCTCCTGACTTTGAAGTGCGCTGCTGCTCCAGCAGCCTGTCGGCTGGCTCAGTCGGTGCTGGAGTCGCCTGCAGGAGAGACCTACAGTGCGGCATGGCAGCCTGAAACCGTGGGGAGGAGAGAAAGGGAGGAGGGAGGAAAGCGCTCTTTTTTTTTTCTTCTCCTTCTTCTCCTCTCGAGTGCATTTTCTCTCCCCCTCTCTCTCTTTACCCCCACAAACCGAGTGGAACCTGAACGGGACTGACTGCATGTGGACTGTATGTGGATTATTACAAGCGATTTTTTTTTTGTGTGCCCCTGTTTGGATTTTAACGGCAGCGCCGAGTTGTTGCTGGCGGAGAGAGAGAGAGAGAGAGAGAAGTGGCGGATCGATGGTAAGTTTGTACACGAGCTCCTCGAACTGCCCCCTCTTCTTCTTCTTCTTCTCCTTCTTCACTGGAGTTCCCTTTGATGTCGCCTTTGAAGTCGCGTTCTGCGGGGAGGAAAAAAAAAAAAAAACGAGTCCGCTTTTCTCTCGCGTTTAAAGGAGAAGGGCAACGAAAAGAAACGCGTCGGAACTCTCCCGTGGCGTTCGCTGCCTCTTCCCCTCCTCATCCGACATTCTTCTCTTTTTCTTGTTTTAGCTTCTTTGACCGCTTTTTTTTTGAGAAAAGTTGGAAGAAGTGCTCGTTTCTTCCTGTGGAATTCCTCCTCCTTCCCCCCTTCAACACGCACTCCGTGGTGTTAGTTTGGCATTGAACGTCACAGAGGGTTTGGGTTTTTTTCTTCTTCTTCTTTGATTTGCGCCGTGAACGTGACATAAAATACGGGGTTGTTTTTTTTCTCTCTCTCTCTCTCTCTCTCTCTCCACTTTTTCATTGCGAAGGCGCCAGTGGTGCCCGCGCGACGGCACTGACGTGCGTTTGGGGCGTTCAGGGTCCCACACACACACACACACACACACACACACACACACACACACACACACACACACACGCACACACACGGTGGCTCGTGGCTTGTTTTTCTCCGTTTTTCGGCGGCACCGGAGTGAAGAGAAGTCGGAGGGGAAACGGCTGCCTCTCGGTCGGTTCTCTTCTCCTCCTCCTCCTCCTGGAGCAAAGTGGCCCAAAGTGGCGCTGCCACTGGCGGATTCCTCAACGTCTGTCTCACGGTCGCGGGAAGAAATTTCAGCGGCAGGCTGGAGCTCCGCGAACGGGACGGATCGCGGCAGCAGCAGCGTCCGCCGAGTTTATCCCGAAACCGCTGTGACACTCGTTTTTTTTTGTTTTTTTTTTTGACTCGGTTTAGCTGGACCGGCGCGAGGACAGGGACATGTGGCTGCGTTCTCGCAGCAGGCAGCCGGGCTGTAACCGTGACACTGTGTGTGTGTGTGTGTGTGTGTGTGTGTGTGTGTGTGTGTGTGTGTGTGTGTGTGTGTGTGTACGTCTTTTTTTTTTTTTTTTTTTGGAAGTAGTCACTCATTTTTGTTAGGATGGCGTCGGATCAGCACACTACTATAGTTGCCGTTTCCCCTGTGACGTTATGGGAAAGTTGGGCGAGCTAGACTCGGTGCTGGTATCGCCCAGGCGCCGGTCCGTCCGATAGCGCATGTGCGAAATCACTTTACATTCCAATTTTTTTTCCCCCCCCTCCACCCGATTTTCGTTCTTCTCCATCACGGCTCGGCACGGATCACGTTCCCAAATTGAGACAGGAGGATACGCTGTTTACGTAATTCTAACTGCAGCGCATTTTCCTCTCCTGAAGCCCCCCGCCCCCCCTCCTATGATCTAGCCAGTCCTCTGCTCAAGTCTAAAAGTGAGGGTCTGCAGAGTCTCACCCCACCAAATCCAACTCCCCTCTTTTGAAGTTGGGGAGGATCTGGTTCTGATTAGATCAATACTTTGTGTTTCAGAGAGAAGACGGGAAGCCCGAGAGAAGCTCCCCTGCTGACATAAGAGAGTGAGGAGATTACAGTAGGAGCTCAGAGGAGGCGATCCACACGCACACTCACGCACACAGCCACGCGCGTGCGCTGTGCTGCTGCCTTTTAGAGCCATGAGCCGGGCGCTGATGGACCACATCGCAAGCAGTTTCAGAGAAGATGCTCCTCGGCCCCCGGTGCCGGGGGAGGAGGGCGAGGCGCCCTGCTACCCCGGCAAAACGGCAACCATGAGTTCCCTGGAAGTGGCCAGATCTGCCGCGCTGGGCTCCCCGGGCTCCTCGGCCAGGAGGAACGAGGATGGGCTCGGCGAGCCGGAGGGGAGCGCCTCCCCGGATTCCCCGCTCTCCCGCTGGACCAAGTCCCTGCACTCGCTGCTGGGCGACCAGGACGGCGAGCTCCTCTTTCGGACCTTCCTGGAGCGGGAGAAGTGCGTGGACACGCTCGACTTTTGGTTTGCCTGCAACGGCTTCCGGCAAATGGACCTCAAGGACGGCAAAACGCAACGGGTGGCCAAAGCCATCCACAAGCGCTACATCGAGAACAACGGCGTGGTGGCCAAGCAGCTCAAGCCGGCGACCAAGACCTTCATACGGGACAGCATCAAGCGGCAGCACCTGGACTCGGCCATGTTCGACCAGGCGCAGACGGAGATCCAGGCCAACATGGAGGAGAACGGCTACCAGATGTTTCTGACCTCGGACATTTACCTCGAGTACGTGCGCACCGGCGGGGAGAACCCGGGCCACGTCGGCGCCAACGGGCTGGGCGACCTGAAGGTGGTGTGTGGATATCTGCCCACGCTGAACGAGGAGGAGGAGTGGAGCAGCTGCGACTTCAGAGCCAAGGCGCTGGTGGGACTGTCGGCCAGGGCGTCCAGGGCCACCGCGTCCATGAGGCCGATGGAGATGATGGAGAGAGGATACAGGTGAGTCTCGTCTTCCTCATTCTAACCTGGAGAGGATCTTCTTGACTTTGCATGAGTTAAGAGTCCAACTGTGATGCATGTACGGGTGAATTATAACTGCTTTGACGTGGTGGATCATTGGGTTTTTATATACACTAAAAGGGTATAAGGTCACCTCTAAGTTTGTAGCCTGACTTTATCAGTCTCTGCCGAGCAGCAGCAGCAGCAGCAGCAGCAGCAGCTCTCTGCCGGCTCTCCCCCTGGATTTCCGGGGCTTTGAAATAGTCGAGCAGAACGAGGGATCGTCTTCCAACGGGAAAAGTTCACACAGCGCCACTGGCTCCGGCCCCGGCCGGCAAATAATAGATGATGACACCGCCACGCTATGCCCCCCCCCCTCCTCGCTGTACCTGCCAGCTGCTTAATACCGCACAACACGCATTGACATTCAGTGTGTGCCAGTAGTCAGTGGAAGGGGGGGTGGTTGGGACGTCACTTCGGCCCCCCTTTTGACATGAAAATCCCCCAGTTTTAGTCGGGGGAGGGGGGTTTGCCCGCGCCTCCTTGGTCCTGTTTCCCCTCTTGCCGTCTCTCCTGCAGCCTCAAACGGCAGCAGCTACAGTACAGAGCGAGCGCCTCCCCACCCCGCGCCTGTTGTTTGCGTCAGTCCTCCTCTGATTCTCTCTGCCGGCACCCCCCCCCCCCTCCCCAACTCCTGCCGTCTGTCTTTTTTTTTTCTTTTCCTCTCCTTTGAAATCGTGGGGACGGGGACTCTAAGGCACGCTTCTGTCGCAAAAAGTGACAGGGGGAAAGAGTGTGAAGAGGAAAGGAGGACAGGGGAGGAGGAGAGGTGATTGACTGGTGCTGGTGGTGCTGCTGCTGCTGGTGGCTGGGGGTGTTCCTCATGAAAGAGAGGCTGGTGGGAGAAAGGATAAACGAGGGCCGGGGAGGGAAGAATGCAGCAGTGTTAAGTACCTGACTCTGAAGGTCAGCCTGGAGTTTTTGGGGGTGGCGGGGGTCGGCTTCAGTCCCGCTGGGTTTCTCTTCTTGAAGCCCCCCCACCCGACTCTCAAATCCTGACTTTCTTTCTCCTGACTTTTCACATCCTCGCTTGTGCTTCCTCTCTGCTCCCCAACATTTCTTTGGTAACTGTGCTTGAAACTCTTTGTTTTTTGTTTTTTTCCGCCTAGCAAGAATTCTTGATCGACAGCAGGTGAACGCGGAGAAATGGAAAGACAGAAATGGAAAAGTCTGGGAGCGTTTGAGAAGAAACGGGGGTGGGGGGTGTTGTAGATGCACCTGTGTATTTGCGGGGAACGGAAAGGGGGGAGGGGGAGGTTGCCAGTAGGGATGCAAATGATTGATTAATTCATTAATCGTTAGTTGATTGACCTTATTGATCGAGGAACATTAAGTGATAAGGGGCGATTTTTTTTTCTGAGAACCTAAATGTCGCAATGAAAAATGTGTAAGGAAGACATTATTTAACCCTTTAATTTGTGGGTCCAAAGTGACCCATCGTTACATTAGAGAACAGGAAAAACACTTAAAGTTGACTTCTAATGGGTCACGTTCCAACTTTTTTTTTTTTAAGTTGTTTAAAATGAACTTGTTCTAGTCATTCTATGACCATCACAACTACCCGTGTAAAAAAAAAAAAAAAATGTTATGCGACTAATTTGATTTACTCAATTAAATTCTTAATCGACAATTAATTGATAATCGATTATTTGTTAACGTCCGTAGCTGCCAGGTCTGGGTCAAAAGGGCTTGAACGACAATGATAAAAATTTTTTTTAAAAAAAATCACCTGTTGCTGACACGGTAAACCTCATGAGCCGTTCATTGATGCATTTTTCAAAACACACCCACCTACTGCACAGTTAACCTGTTGGCAAGCGTCCAAGCCCTCTGACTGAAGTTCCCGCCGCTCTCATCTCCTCAGGTCGTACAAGAGAGATGCCTTCACCGCCTGTCACGTGGGCTCCCTGGCCCCCGTCAGCAGCACCAACGACAGCGAGGTGTCCAGCGACGCGCTGACCGACGACGCCATGTCGGTGACCGACGGCAGCATGTAAGTGGAAAAAAAATGCGGGAAAGCAATTGTCGGGTGCGTTGACGGTGGAGGAGAAGATTAGCAGCGGCCTCAACAAGCGCAAAGACTTCGTCGTCCCTGACTTGTGAGGGAATGAATAGAGGCTTCTTTACCTTTTTCTGCCACAGGAGGACAAACCCGCTCTGTATATGACAGACATCTTGCGTTTTTGTTTTTATAAACGCCTCGAGTCACAAAAAAAAAAAGACGCAAAAGTTCCTCCTATCAAACCGTTTGTCGCTTCCCTGTGGAGTAACAATCGGAGGAACAGGGAGGAAGGGGGGGGGGGGGGGGGGAAGGAGAGTTCTGCCGTCTGAAATGTGGTTCGCACTTATCTGCGTACGTGCCTTGAGCCTCGTTCTTCTGAAGGATTACGTGGCGTAATCATGTGTCTCTCAAGTGACAAGGCACTTTGAAGTGGCGGCGCGGTGCACAGCTCAAGGCCAAGTGCAGTTCAGGTAGAAGTTCTCCTTCCCACGAGATGCGTGTGCGCGAGCGCAAAACTCGCACCCGCCACGATGCCACGGAGGCAGCAGAATTTGCTCAGATAAAGGCGCCCGCAAGTCGGAGGAGCCGGCCGACTGACGGCTGACGCGGGAAGGCTTTTTCTTTTTTCTTTTTTTTTTTAACTCGTAGATTTACTCATTTATGTTTTTAACGCTTCCGACGTCGAGCCGCATCTCCAAGCGGCTCCGCTTCAGAAGAGATCCGAAGGGTCGCAGAGTTGACTCGGCAAACAGTGACCAACAGTGACACCACCTTTCACTTCTGCAGCCCTTGATTCAGAATAATCTGCCGCTATCTCTTCAGGTCAGTTGAACAGGGCCCGTAAACATTTGAATCTCGTTTTACTGATTCAGATAAGAATAGAAAAAAAAAAGGAGGGGGGGGGGGGGGAGAGGATTGGTTGCTCGGTTGGGTGGGAAGAGAAAGAGAGTAGTGGTGGTGGAGGAGGAGGAGTGGAAGGGGGTGGTGGTGGTGGGGGAGGGGGGATTTTTGCTTATATCTTATTTATGGATTTGCTTGGACGCTGGGGAATGCAGCTGCGCAGACTTCAAACATTACCTTATCTTACAAACCAGCCTTTTGATGTGCGGAGATCAGAGGCTGGCTGCGGCAGCGCTTGCCAAATGAAGATTGGGCGGGGGAAGTGGGGGGGTGGGGGGGGCGCGTCGGAATTGTTGCTTATGCGCATGACTGTGGCATTTCAAAGCACAAGTGGGAGGGGGCGGCGGTAGTGCTCCTCAGTTTAGGCTAGGTCACCGGGAAGCTGCCGCTTAGCGTTGATATGGAGGGGGGGGGGGGGGGGTTCTGGTGTGAAGTTTTTTTTTGTTTGTTTGTTTTTTTTTCAAATATGCTTCTTGTTGGCTACCAGCTTCAGCCTACACCACCCCCCCCCACACACACATTGGTTTGAACCCCTGGCCGCTGTCTTACGAGAGGCACGAGCTGCTGATGCTGCCCTGATGGCCTCTGTGTGTTTGGGCAAAAAGTTCATTCCTATTCATGCACACTAGCAGTCAAGAGTTTGGACTCACCCTCTGAATTGAATGTCTTTTCTTTCATTCTCATGACTGTTGACATTGCAGTTTCTCACTGACTGCATCAAAACTACGCATGAACACACATTGAATTATGTGGGAAACAGTAAAAGTGTGAAATAAGTGAAACGCATTTTGTATTTAAAATCTTCAAAATAGCCGCCTTTCGCTGCTGCGGCTGCTGCGGCTGCTGCGGCTGCCGCCGTCCGACCCACTGACCGTCGCTATGAAAGATCCATTTGTTCCCAGTGTTCTTGAAAGACGAATAAAATGAAGGGAAGACGACCGCAAATGAACGGGAAAATGAATAAATGAGATTTTCTTCTTGTCCGAGCGGCCGCTTGATCTCTCCGCTCGGCTAATGCGCCGCTTCCTGGACGGCCGCTTTAAACGTTGGCATCCGATTGGATAATTGACCTTTCGTGATATCTCTGCTCGCCTCTCCTCCTCCAGCGACGGCGTTCCTCCCCACAAGCTGCCCACCAAGAAGCATCTGCAGCGGGAGATGCAGCGCAACGTGCGGATGAACAGCCAGGTGGCCCTGCCGGCTTTCCCTGTGAGTGTCTCGCTCGCATGCATGCACGCACGCACTCACACTCACACTCACACTCGTGACTCACGCTTTTGACCGGAGACCCCCTCTCTGAACACCGGGGTCGCGCTTCCAGTGCGGCACAAACTGTCTTCTCAGTTCAACAACACCGGCAGAGATCTGAGGGCTTTACATGGAAACACCCACCCAGCCTCCCACACACACACACACACACACACACACACACACACACACACACACACACACACACACACAGATGCATATGCAAACATACACTCACTGCTCACACAAACAAATCCCCCCTTCATCCCCCCAGCTAACTTTGGTGTCACCTACACACCCCATATTAGGGTTCCTTGAAGTCTGGGGGAAGATGGTGAGGGTCTCCACACACACACACACACACACACACACACACACACACACACACACACACACGCTTCCCAGTGGATGCCGTAAATTTGGAGAATAGGAAGGGATGAGGAAGATCTCTGCCGCCTGGTCCCCAGGGTCCTGAAATCAGCCCCTCCCCCCCACCCCCACCCACCCCAAACAAAAACACACAGTTACCCAGACGTGCACGCACTCTCTCACACACACACACACACACACACACACACACACACACACACACGTGCATGTTCACGTTGCGCTTTGATCGGAGGATGAATGAAGCAAACGCACGGAGGAAGTGACAACTTCCAACAGAGCGCCCTCCCCCCCACCCTTCCTGGCCCCGCCCCCCACACACACACACACAAATACACCCCCCCTTCTCACTCTACTAAAAGTGAGGGATGTTAAGGAAGACGAGCAGTGCGTCATGTGACGGAGGCGGTGGAGCTTCTTCCAGGATGGTGGAGGGGGAAAAGTTATTAAAATAAACTTGATTTAACCTCCCCCTCCTCCCCACCCCCCCACCGCTGCCTCTGAACACGAAGAGACGAGCGGCAATCGTCTCTTCGGTAAAAAAAACGAAAAAAAAGAAGAAAAGATCCAAAGATTGGCCCTCCTCTCCTGCCGTCCCTTTTTTTTTCTCGCTTTTGCTTTATTTTTTTTTCGCTCGTCTTCTTGTTTTGCTTTCCCGTCTGATTTTTTTTTTTTTTCTGGCACCGGCTGCCGTTCGTTCCCATGGTGCATCAGCCCCGTGGCTCCATCAGACGGCGCTCCCCTCCGTCTCGCTCTCTTTCTTGCTCTTTTATCCCCTTCATCTCTGCTACAAAGGCACCAGAAAAGACAATTAAAAAAGAGAGCGAGAGAGAAATATCAAGAAAGCCCAGGATTGGGAGGGTGAAGGAAAAAAAATTATATTAAAATATTTAAGATGTGTACGCCGGCACGCACATCCTGGTACCGTCACCGCAGTCGTGCACCTCAAAGGTGCCCAGCGTGTGACGGGATGGAGTGATGGAGGGATGGAGGGGAGGAGGGGGGGATAAATTAGCCCAACCTTTCTGATCTTCCGTCCCCCTTTTTTCGCCACCTTTATCTCGTTCCTCCAACCCCTCCTTCCTGTCACCCCCGCCGCCCATTTTTTCTTCTTCTTCCTTTTCCCTCCGCCCTCCCGTGAGCACACATCTCTTCATCTCAACTTCTGCCGCCTCCTCCCCCCCCCCTTCTTTAAATCCCTCGTCCTTCCCTCGCTCGCTGGAGTTCTCTTCCACCCCCTGTTGATATGTGGCTTTTATTCCAAGATGTAAAGCCACTGCTTCCCATCTACCCATCCATCCATCCATCCCTCCATCCACCTTTCTATTCTCCCCCCACTGAGTGTTTGATATTTGACAGGAGGGGGGGGAGGTAAAAAAAAAAAGGGCCTTTGAAGTGAGCTGACTTTGGAGAGGCCCGCTGATGATGACGATGACGATGACGGAGGTGGGAGGGGTGGAGGAGCGGTGCAGGGGGGGGCGGTTCTGGACGGAGGTCCCGACCGATGCGACCAAACTATGGGAGTAATTTCGAGGAACATGATGTGTAGGAAGGGTGGAGTGGATTTGGTTTCGGTTACTTGGTGTAAACGGGCCCCCAACATGATAGGGTGACTCACCTGCGTCCCCTCTGGTTTCTCTCCCTCCCTCACCCTTAGCGTACCCGCCGGCCCCCCAAAGAGATGGTACTGCTGAAGCCCGAGGAGTTTGCGGCGCAGCTCATCTCGCGCCTGGAGAGCCTGAAGAGGCAGCAGGACACGCTGAGCTGCCTGGAGGAGCGGCTGCAGCAGATCCAGGAGGTGCGTACGCCCGCTTGTTGCAGCCAGAAAGTGTGTTTTTGAAATAATATTAATATTAATAATAATAACGTTAATGACAATAATAATAATAAACAAGTGGAAATAGCTCACTTCTGGTTTGTCAGGGGTCAAAGGTCAGAATTGATGAAAATTAGGTTTGGATTGGTGCAATGCGTGGGTTTTTGTTTCATGTCTCTACGACCTTCCTAGAGGGAGCTGTGGCGTTTTAAGTGTTTCTAGGGGGCGCAATTGTGCAAATTCAGTTCATTTCTGGCATGCAAAATTTGGTGACCTTGGAGTATGTTTAGAAGGTCAAATTGAAGCGGAAAATGGCAGCAGAACTATAATGATAATGAAGAAAAAACATTGCAGTTACAATCGGGTGGTTCGCCTGCGAGCACCTGCTGTGCTCCAGAGCCGGTCTGATCGCTGGGGCTCAGTCGCGAGTTAAAAAAGCCCTTCTGAGTAACGACTGTCGTTGGTGAAACCAGGAGGAGGAGAGAGACGACCTGGAGCTCCCCACCGCCGCCGCCACCATCCCCACTCAGCTGTCCCTGCTGTCCCCGCCGTCCGACGAGGACCCCCAGGCCATCCTGGACGAGCACCTCTCCCGCGTACTCAAGACCCCCGGCTGCCAGTCGCCCGCCGTTGCCCGCCACTCGCCCCGCTCGGGCTCCCCGGAGCGTCGGCCCCTCCCCCGGCCGGGCTGCGGCATCATCAGGGGCCACGTCCGGACAGGCGGGACGCCCCCGGCCCCGGCCCTGTCCCCGGCCCGCTCCTGCGTCCCGCCCGGGTCAGCGGCGCTGCTCAGCAGGCAGGGCGCCCACCACGTCCACCACCACTACGTGCACCACCACGCCGCGCCCAAGACCACGGAGCAGATCGAGCGCGAGGCGGCGCTGCGGGTGCGCGGCCTGTGCGGCGCCGAGTGCCCGCCGTACCAGCGCAGCCGCAGCCTGGGCCGCGAGATGTGCGGCGCCGTGTCCACCGACAGCGGCCTGGGGTCAGTGCCACCTCATCAGCTCTTCTTCAGCTTCCTTTTATTCTCCCCATTTCTATCATCTATCTAACTGGAGCCTCACCTTCTTCTTCTTCTTCTCTCCCAGGAGGTCCAGCTCTCTCTCCAGACGCGCGTGTCGCTCGGCCGCCGAGGACGTGGCAGCGGAGGGTTGCTGCGGCGACCCCCCCCAGCTCCCCAGCGTCACCACCGACCCCACCCACAACGTGCTGCAGTGGATCCTGGAGAGCAAACGGCAAGGCAGGCACAAGCCTCACAGGTGAGCCCTCGGTATTTTAATTCATTCCATCTCACGTGGGGGGTGGACTCGTCGCTGAACTTCCGCCTCTTCTTCCCCCTCTTCTTCCTCCTCTTCTTCCTCCTCCTGCAGCAACCAGAGCGCCAAGAAATCCTTCGGCGGCTCGTCCTCGGCCCAGACGCACACCTGGGGCGGCGGCGGCAGCTGCGGCCACCTGCGCGGCCACCAGCCGGCCCAGCCCTTCATCCAGGACCCGGCCATGCCTCCCCTGCCCCCGCCCAACACCCTGGCCCAGCTGGAGGAGGCCTGCCGGCGGCTGGAGGAGGTCTCCACCAAGACCACCAAGCCACGGTAGGCAGACAAAGGGACACTTGACTCAGAACCTTTTCTACTCACCGCCGTGTCAGCGGAGATGTTGCTAATCTAGAGTTTCAAGTAAAGTAATGGAATCGAGCTCATGCGACACACTCCGGGACAGCAGGGGGCGCTTTGCTTCTTAAAGCTATGGTGGCAACCTGCCATTGAGCCAAAAAACATGTCAAGATTAAACATTTAGAATGGGTTTGGCAATTATAAAGATGACAGGAGTATTAGTAGGTATTTTTCCTTCTGCATTGGATGGAATTCTCTCCCTCCATCCCTTGAAACATTTGTTTGGGTTCGAAATCAATTCAATCAGTCAGTTTTTATTCCCAAAGCAATAAATCACATCCAAAGGCATCTCGGTGCAAAGTCGCAACATCCCGACGGTTTCCGTCAACACGGCGGCGAATAGACAACGGGTGAAAATGTCAGTTTTGTTGGAACTGTCCCTTCATCTCCCTCCCAGTTGTCTGACTTTGTGTGTCTGTGTGTGTGTCTCTGTGTGTGTGTGTGTGTCGTGTCGCAGGCACTCGGTCTCAGGCCTCCAGCAGGAGAAGAGCCACCTCGCACCTGTCCAGGGTGAGGGCTCCGCCCCCCTGTCCGTAGCCAATCCCAGCCCCGTTCGCCTCGTCGCGAGCGGCCCCGGCCTCCAATCAGAAGAGTACGATGCCTCTCACCCCCCCCCCCCCCCCTTCTTCCACCTCCTCCTCCTCCTCCTCTCAGCCGTAGTACTTCAACCCCTTTTTAACTCTTCCCTCTTGATACACACACACACACACACACACACACACACACACACACACACACACACACACACACACGCGTAGGGGAAGAGTTCCGAGTGATCACGTGGGAACCCTACACAACTGCACACACACACACACACACACACATGCACCCACGCACAGTCCCTCTAAAGACACGGTGACCCTCCACCGGCTGCATAAGGGTTTATTTATTTCTTTATTTGCCGGCCGCCTCCGTGTGTGTGTGTGTGTGTGTGTGTGTGTGTGTGTGTGTGTGTGTGTGTGTGTGTGTGTGTGTGTGTGTGTGTGTGTGTGTGTGTGTGTGTGTGTGTTGCCGCTGCGAGGTGGGAGTGTGTAGTCACCGCACCACCTGACTGAGACATCCCTTTCATATACATGTATCATTTTTATTGGCCGTCCTTCAGTGAGCTGCCAGTCAGCTGGGGCGAGAGAGAGAGAGAGAGGGGGGGGGGGCGCTCCTCTGAAGTGCTCCTACAAAGACTTGGACATCGCTGAAGGGGAGCTGATAAAACTGTGCCCCGTCTCCATGCACACAAAAAAAGAACGCACACACACTCACACACACACACTTTCACCAATGGCACTGGGTCATTCTCTCACTTCCTGCTCCTTAGTCCTCAGTCGCAGTTCTACTAGCGTGTGTTTCCACTCGGCTTTTTGCTTTTTGTTGGTCTCTCTTCTGTGTTTCCGCCTTTTTTTCTAAAAGTTTCGAAACTGTCACAAGGTTTCTTTGCTCGTTCCAGCACACTCACTCTCCCCGTCTGTCCTCCTTCCAGGATGAGAAAAGGCGCAGGGAGCCACGGAGCGTGCAGCAGCAGCAGCAGCAACAGCGGCAGCGGCAGTGGCGGCAGCGGCAGTGGCGGCAGCGGCGGCGGCAGCGAGACGGTGGTGACGTATTTCTTCTGCGGCGAGGAGATCCCCTACCGGAGGAGCATGAAGAGCCACAGCCTCACCCTGGGCCACTTCAAGGAGCAGCTTCGCAAGAAGGGCAACTACAGGTGTGTGTGTATTCTCTTAATGTGAAGTTCAGGCCTCTCTCTGGACCAACAGACTGGATTTGCTGTAGCTCAGTTCAGTGCTTCAAATCCGTTTATCCGGACAACAGAAAGTGAAGATGCTCTGGTGGATTGAAACAAAGCAAAAACAGCAACATTTGTGCCGAGGATGTCGCTCGGCGATGGGAGGAAATCCTGATCTGAGTGTCTGTGCTGTCACTGGCAGTGTGTTGTTGTTGTTGTTGTTGTAGTTGTTGTTGTTCAAATTGGTTTTTCAAACATGTGGTCAGTCGCAAAAAATATATATATATTGTTCTGGAACCAATCTGAAAGTTGGCGTCGTACCAAAAGATTTTGAACAGTACGTGAGCCTCCTTTCCACTGGTCCTGGTTTCTTGTGTGTGTGGTGGGAAAAAAACAGGAAGAGCTCCACCTGCAAGTGCCAAGGGAGGGTGGGGGGGAAAAAACCGAAAAGAAAATCTGCATCCACATGCAAACACTTTAGAATAAATTGGAGTTTTGTGTTGCGAGCTGCCAAAAACGGCGGCGGCCGCCTCGTGGTGGATTTCTTCCCTTTTTTTTGAGCTCTGTGCTCGGCGTGACCTCGCGTTTTCAAGCCGCCGCTGCCGCCTTGTTGTGTTTCTGCGAGTCGACGTGCCGAAGTGCGGCTGAAAAGGAAAAGGAGCGAGCGAGTGAGGGGGGCGGCAGAGGGTTGGGGTTGGCGGGGTGGGGGGGGGGGTTAGCGGCAGAGTTTTGAACTGCAGCGATTTGGCTCCCATCTGGTATTGATTTCCATGCTAAGGCACACTTAATACACACGGCTTTGAAGCCCCGGCCCCCCTTTCATTTCAACCAACAAAGACTCGACACAAATGGCCAGCGTGCAAATTCTTCACTGATGCTATCAGCCCCTCCTCCACCCCCCCACCACCACCACCACCCCCCACCCTCCTCGCTATGATGTGTGCGTGCGCTTGTGCCGGCCGCGCGCGCTGTTTACACAAGTTGTAATCGTTTTATGGATATTTCTGAAAAAAAAGAGAGAGAGAGAGGGAAAAAGGCCGATTGTTAAACGGCAGGGGTTTTTTTCGTTGTTTTTTTTTTTTTTTTTTTTTCGCTTGTTCTGTTTTTTCAAAGCCGGGTCGTTTCCTTTTGACTGCTGCGCGTTGACCAGTTCAATAATAATAATGGTAGTAATAAAAAAAAAAAAAGAACACGGTGAAAGAGATCAAACGTCTTATCGCTGGCCGCCGCTGCGATAAGCCCTGGCCCGGGCGGAGCGGGGTTAATAATTACAGGCATCCGGCAGGATTAGTAGGGGGAGGAAAGAGAGAAAAAAAAAAAGAAAGAAAAAGAGAGGGAGGGGAGCAAACAAACGTAGAGGAGCCGAGTTGTCCTGGAGTCCAGATGTGCTCGGAACGCTCGCTGACATCTGTCCCTCTGTCCCTCTGCCCCCCACCCCCCCCAGCCCCCCTCCAAACCCTGCCGGCTCGGCGTCGCTGCTCCTGTCGCACCATCAGCAATGACTTTGAGTTTTGTCCTTTTTTTTTCTCTCTTGGAAGAGGGTGGAGGGGGGAGAGAGAGAGAGAGAGAGAGAGAGAGAGAGAGAGATAGTGAGTGGCGCGGCACTTTAATAGCAGCCGGAGAATGTGTGGTGTTGGGTCATTGCAACATGGCAGCGGTTCAACAAAGAACAGCGCTGCTGCTGCTGCTGCTGCCGCTGCTGCCAGACGATATTGGTGCCAGATGTCAGCGACGGGGGAGGAGGGGAGAGTAGGGGGGGAGGCACATTTAGCCACATAAAACACAGTTCCAGTGGAAATTCAGCCTCTCTCTCTCTCTCCCTCTCTCTCCCTCTTTGAAGATTTTATTTTTATTTCCTTCAGCGGTGCGACTCCTCCAGACAGGAAAGAAAAAGAAGAAGAAGAAGAAGAAGAAGAAGCGGCTATCGGCCTCGTTGTCCTTCTCGCTTCCCCTTTTCAGTCCCATTGTTCGCCACCGACGCCGCTGATTAGCTCGCGTGCCACTTTGTTCTCTTGTTTTTTTGCTTGCTTGTTTGTTTGTTTGTTTTGTTTCGCCGAGTCAAAAGTCTGAACTCTTCCCAACACGATGCCGTGTCGGACCGCCGCCTCATTAGAAACAAATGCTCGCAAACATGCAGCCGCATTCCAGCCGCCCCACACGTGGAGCGAGGGGAAAAAAAAAAAAAAAGCTGAGGCATTTTTCCATGACATAGTTAATGAGTGAGACCCCCCCCACACACACACACACACACACACACACACACACACACACATACATTCACTCTGAACCAACCAGTCCACCCCTGCTGCTGTCTCTTCCTCTAGAGTGGCGAAGGAAGCAGGGTTGAGGTGGGGGGTTGCATCATTAATGGCCCAGTGAAGTCATTTTTAGCGTGCGCACACACACACACACACACACACACGCACACACGGCTACCCTTCCTATAGCGCCCAGTGAGGTCAAGCCAGTCCACAGGGGCACTGAAGGACACGATGTCCTGGCTCCTTCCTCCTCCTCCTCCTCCTCCTCCTCCACTTTGTTCTTTCCTTTGTCCCCATCATTATGAAATTGGGTTGAAGACTGCGTGAAAGGCCCGTGCATGCAAGTGTGCAAGAGGTTGTCAGGAGGAGGAGGAAGAAGGAGGAGGAGGAGGAGGAGGAGGGCAAGAAAACTTGTTAGACCCTTTGGCAGCTGAAGCTTCACCCTTGGTTAACAGGGTGAACACGGTGGCCCCTGATCCCTCAGCAGCACAACACTGCAACCTCACATCATCAGCGGGGAGAAGGGGGAGGGGCCAGCTGGGGAAAGAGGTCCTTGCGCTCGGGGAAGCACACAGGTCGTGATGTCGTGCGTGGGTTAGCAGCGAGCTAACACCAAGGCCCAGCCAGACACCAGGCTGCAGTGTGTCGCCACTGGCAGAGCCGTCGCCGTTGGGATGTCGGTGTTTGTTTCTTCTGTTTTTAGCTCTGTAAGGTGGAAAGAGTTGCAATATGCACTGACGGCCCAAATAATTCAAACAGCCAACAGATCTGCAAACTGCCTTCTTTGCCTCCTAAACATGACTTGATTTGCTAACGTTGATGATTGTTGCTCTGAATACCACACAGATCAGACAAAGTGTGTGCTAAAATTCTGGCATCATACTTGACCAGCGAGTTCCTTTCTCCTGCTGGAGAAACAGGATTGTGTGACATTGACGGTGAATAGAGTAGAACAGAATAGAATAGAAGGACTTTATTGATCCCAAATAGGGAAACTACACTGTTGCAGCACTAAAAACAACACAAAAAATAAACAACAGTAATTTACAAGAGACATTCAAGTCAATCTATGCACAAACAAACAAGAGCAGATATAGTCCAGCTCAAAAGAAAAAAAATGACCCCGGTCTCCTCATGATGGCGCAATACTACACTTTCACTGAGCGTAATGACGGTGATGTTAAAACTTTGTTTTGTTTTTTTGTGATTCCTCCGTTGCAGATTCTACTTCAAGAAGGCCAGCGACGAGTTTGAGTGCGGCGCCGTGTTCGAGGAGGTGTCGGACGACGGCTCGCTGCTGCCCACCTACGAGGGCAAGATCCTGGGCAAGGTGGAGAGGATGGAGTGAGAGGACGGAGTGAGAGGATGGAGTGAGAGGACGGAGTGAGCTCCGCTTCCCGGCCGGTTTCCCGCTCTCCCGCAGATAGTTTATTTTATTTTTTTTTTTGGAAGAAGAAGAAGAAGAGACTGAAAAATCTTGCTGGGGTGTCACGAAGATCATGAAGATTGTCACTGTTGGACTTTAGGAGGGAGAAGAAAAAAAATATCCAGACTGTAGGTGAATGACCACTGCTCCGAGAGGCAAGGAGGGAGTGGGAAGGGCGGGGTTTTGGAAAAGCCTCACCCCTCCCTCTCCCTTCGCCCCCCCCCCCTCCCCGCCCCGCAGCGATTTGCAAGCACGCCGCTCTTATGTATATGCAGGTATACATGTACATTGCAGTGTATCGTGACTCTTGTGTCCAGATTTTATTGCTATTTATTGAAAGAAGAAGAAGAAGAAGGAGGAGGAGGAGAAAATCTCACTTCCTCTCGCCGAAACCTCCTCATCCTCTGCTGGACGAGCTGCTTCGAGTCTGATTCCCCCCCCCCGACTCTCTCACACACACACACTTTGGTGCAACCCCCCCCCCCCCCATCCCCTGACCCGAGCATCAGCAGTACTCAAGGAAAGGAAAACGGGCTTGTTATCCGTTTTCTGGCCCCGGCAGTCAACTGTCAACTCCAGAAATACCTCTTTGAAAAAGACGTCCCTCCCCTCGGGGAAGACGAGGCGTGCAAAAAAAGAAAGAGAAAAGCTTTGATAATATATTTACCGTCACCGCGTCCCCTAAACGTGCCCCCGGGGGGGCCCCCTAATGGCGAAAAAAAAAAAAAAAAAGAACGACAACAAAAATCTAAAGTCCGTCGGTGTGTTTATCTGATATTATTTAGTTCTATTCCCCTGTCGGGACCTCTGGCCACCTCGCCTTGATCCGTCGCGTCTTAGTGCCTTTGCTTCAGCGGCGCGGGCATCGCACAAACTGCCTCCGTGTCCATGGAGCAACTGCCCCGAACAGAGTCCCCCCCCCCCCCGCCCCCCCTTCAAGTTGTTGAGCTGTTCAGCGATGTTCAAACCCACCAAGGAAACAACAAGCTCTGCGGTGCCCCCCCCTCCACCACCACCACCACCACCAACCCCAACGTGCTGTGATTGTGTGACTGAGTGGGTCTGCGTAGGGTTACTGTGTGTATTTGAAGCCTGCACTATAAGCTGCAGATCATAATAATGATGGTGATAATAATAATAATGATGATGACGGTGATGATGACGGTGGTGACTTACACTACGTCGATAGTGTTGTTTTTTTGTTTGTTTGTTTTTTTTTTGTTTTGTTTTTGGTTTCAAATTGAGTACAGTAGCTGTGCCTACATGGATTCTTGCCGTGTTTTACCCAGTTTTCAGGGTGCTGTTACTCCCTTGGTTTTTACAAGGGGCCTTAAGTTGAGAGGATATTTTTATGCCTTTTAGTATCCGTTTCATGTTTATGTTTTATAATATTTTTCATGGCTTGCCGGCTCCACATTGTAAACTGTAAATTATGCGTTCTATAGAGCTCCGTTTAAGAAAAAAAAAGATGCCTCGGTACTTTAATTATTGTAATTATGAAGAGATGTAGCCTTTATTAAAATGTTCTATTTTTCAAATTAGCAAACGGCCTCCTGCGGCTCCGTGTCTTTGGGTTTCTTCCTGCTGTATGGATGCTGTGCGTGTGCGTTTGTCGCCCGCTGTGAAGAGTGCAAGCTTTTTATTCATCAGCTCAGAATGTACTGGAACATGCAGCATTAATTTAGCCACCAGAGTTTTTCCTGTGTTTGTTATCTTTACGTATGAGTAGAGTGTATGAACAAGAATTTAAGAAAATGATGACAAAACATTTCAGTACACTATGGTCTGGGCCAGGGCGGGGCAAACCTTTTGACTAAACTAAAATGTTTAACTTTTTTTTATCACAATACTAATTTTGATCTATACAAGGAACAGGGAACAAGGCATAAAATTACTAAAAAAAAAAGTACAATTTGACACCAGAAAACGCACAGGATTATTCACCAAATAGCCTTGCCAGGTTGATTTCCAGGTGGACCCGATCTTCATTTGCTGTTATTTAAACATCCGAAACAATTATTTTCCTCCTTTTTAGAACATCTTGATAAAAAAAAAAAAAACACGACAAAATGAATTTATGAAGCCTTTCGTCGGCGCAGTTATCTCGGACCTGTGCGTGCTAAAGCCGCACGATCACAGGCTACCTCAGCGACGGCTTATTTAATTTCAACATGTAATGGCTCACAGCTTCACACGCACCCCGTGCCCGTATCTTCACACACATTCTGCCACCCCGTGTCCCTCTGCCAGCCTCTCTCCTTTCAACTTCCTTTGGCTAAGAGTGTTGCTTATGCAGCCTTTCATATAGAAAGGGCATCGTGATATTGTTAAAATACCATTTGGGCCCCTTTCATCAGCAAAGGTCAGTGCATACACTTGAAGGCCGTCCTTTGGACTCTTTAGAACTAAGAGGCTCTCGCTCAGCGGCGCTCCACAGTCGGGAGACCCCGTGAACCGATCTTTGTGTAGAGACCTATTTTAGATGAGCTCATCTTTTTTGAAGGATGCTCGGGGTTAGCTAGACTGTGGACTGCTTTTCAAACAGCCGGCTGCTTTTGTAGGGGTGGCGTGTTAAGATTTAGAGGCCTTTTAAATCCTCCAAATAGTGCTTTACAGGGGGAAAAATGCAGCATTTTTTTTCTTTTATTTGACTCCATTAAGATTACAGGACATTATTTCGTAGAATCAGCTCTTGCTTTATTACCGGTGACGATCCTCACTTTAAATACTGGTGGTAAAGTAAAGACACTTTGCCCAGATATTCCTTTTTGATATGGAGGTGTTTTTCCAGATCACGCACTACCATTTTACAACTATTTACTATTACGCTAGCTGCTGCATTTTTTAAAAAAAATGATTTATCGCTCATAAAGTATGAGCTGACATCTACTGATTGTAGAAAGGTCCATTTCAAAGATGTCAATTCATCACACGTGAACTAAATCCATATTAAAACAGAGTATCTGATTAAAAAGTGCCTCTGTAGCCAGGAACGTGTTAGCCAGCTAGCAAATACTAACATTAGCTAGCAATCTTACATTGTCAAATCACTGGCAATCACCAGCTGTTATTTCCCAAGTTGAGAAGTGTCATGATTCATTTGTTTGCAGACTTCTCAATCAAAATCCCTCAAATGTTTTGGCACAAAAACATGCAAACTGGAGCACATCTCTGCTTTATTTTGAAGGTTTGCCACTGTCTGTTAGTTCTTTCAGTGTGTCAGCAATGTCTTTGCCTCTCATGCAAACTTCAGAAATATCCGTGGACTTTACTTCTCTGGATGACTTCGCCGGTTATGACGCCTGCCTGCTTCAACACCGGTAATTAGTCCATGTCTTTCTTCTTCCAATATATTGCTGTACTGAACCACATTCACCTGTTTTCAGTGGAAAAAAGCACCAAAACACTTTGTTGTTCGCAAATCCTGGTCCCAAAAGCATCCATTATGTGTCTTATGTGATATTTATGTTTTGCACAATACAAGTGGCAATGGAAACACAGCTAGTGAGATGTTTCCTTGTATTGTAAGATGTGTCACCTTGTTGCGTCACGCTGCGGCCAGATGGGCCGAGAGCCGCAGGGCCTCCCGGGGCGATGGCGCCCAGATCGATACCATCACGTTCCATTAGCACGCAGACGGATCGTGTCCACGTGTACCACAGCGGTCACGTCCGGGGAAAAGTTCTGGCGGCCGTCCATCCGTCCGCTCCAACACCGTTGTCCTCGCGCCCGGCGGGAGACGACAGCTCTCTGGAACACCTGCGGGTTCCTCGCTTAGAGGAATCAGCCGCCGTCGCTAACGACTTGGCACCGCTTCGTGCCAACCAGGCTGCGCCTCCCACCCCTCCCCCGCGCCCCCCCCCCCGTGTCCGCATCGCTGCCTGCTATTGTTTCCTCCGCTGTTACCCATCAGCTGTTACCTGTCCCGCCCATGCGAGGGCCACATCAAAGGCCTGCGAGCGAGCAACGGCGCACAGGAAACGGGGCTGGGGGTGGAGGGCTTGGTTGGGACAGGAAGTGGAAGCAGGGATCACACGGGCCGCCGCGCTGCGACCGGCGGAGGAAGGCGTGACGTGACTGCCGCCGGCCTTGACCGAGAGACTTTGAAGGGGAAGCCGGTCGCAAGGCGGCAAGCAGGAATAATAATGTGTGAGAACTGTAATGACGGGAAAGCGGCCCGCACGGATTCAAAAGACAAAGATGAACAACAAGGCGGCTGGCTCAAGATTCCAGATTGTTTATTGTCATCATGTGCACATGACGAAACATCCTTTTGAAGGTAGTAAAAACACTGTGTGCGCGATGACAGAAAATGTTCCAATGTGCAAACATGTTGTGTCTAACTGTTGGAACCTGTACCAAGCTGTACTGAAAAAAAAAATTCCACCAGCTCAGCTGTGTGGTCGTTCAAGAATCAGAATGAGAATCAAATGAATCCCAGTTCCAGAGGCGATGGCAAGCGCTTGGTGCTTCGCTCAAGTATCAAACCAGATCCCCAGCCGGGAGGGGGGACATGGGAAAAGACTCACTGTCTGTCGCCGTGGACCTCAGCCTCCCTTTAACGCTCCAATCATTTCACCATTGGACGGATATGAGAGAGCGAGACCCCCCAATTTGGGGTCCCGAACCCCCTCATTTGAACCCTGGATCAGCGGTTGCGAGTCGTTCCGCGCTGGGTTTTTTTCTTCTCCTTTGGCCCAGACGGCCGTGGGACTGCGGTCGACCGGGGGTGGTGGTGGTGGCGGCGGGGGTCTCTGCTGGAAACTGGCCAGGCGCCACCGCGCTGGCTGATCCTCGCAGCGTTGGACCAATCGCGCGGCTTCGCAGTGCCTCCGGCTTTGCAGACTTGTCGTTATTAACCACCGGTGAAATCTGCTGATGCGCAGAGACTGTACTTCAGTAAAAGTACGGACAACAACTAATGCTCCTGTAAATGTAAAAGTGCTGATTCGCCTTCCTTACTCAAGTCAAAGTAAGACAGTTCAGGCGATGAAAGGTTCTTACTGTATGTAAAAAGTAACAATGGTGTGTTTTGTTGTTTTTTTTGACATTGCTGAAAATGGAATTGGAAAAGTGGTGACAGAATAATCTTTACTGAACTGACCAGAGTGATCAGAGTGACACCCTCATTATGAAATACGATCCACAGAGTTCAAAGAGCTCCACTTCAAGCAACAACAAATTACTTTTAACAGAACATGCATGGCTTAAACACTTTTGAACGCAAAAGCATGTTTTTCCAATGTGAGAAGTCGAGAGTGCAGATAGTTGTGCACAAACGTAGGGGGTAAAAGTAAAAAGTTGTCAGAAAGAGAAATATTTAAGTAACATAGAGATACCTGAATAATCTACTTAAGAACAGTCACATTTGTACTTTACTTCCCACCTCTGTTGACAGTTGTTTACGTTTCAAAAGCAGATTCATAAGAAAACGAAAGCGGGCCCACGATCTCCTCTCCGACCGAATTTCCGAAACGTCCCAGTTTTTCGCCGACTCTTCAGGAACCAAAACAAAACGAAAACAAAACAAAACCAAACTGTGTCACGTTTCCCTGCGTAATCACAGGGAAACTCGACCCCGTGCAGCGCCGAGGTGAAACCGCGGGGCCGAGGACGTCCGAGGTTTCCTGCGGCGGCGTCCTCGCCCCGCGGCTCGACGGCAAGCGCCATTGTCCCGCCGTGGTGTTCACTCCCGGCTTGGATTTCAAACTTCTTTTTCCGCTGGGATAATTTCTCTTGACGCAGTCTTTGTTTTTTGGCCGTCCGCTGTCGTCTCCTCAAATTCCCCGTTCAGCTTAAACGTGACCTCTATGTTCTTAAAGGTGCTTTCAGGACCTCACGGTGATGACGGCGCTATCGTTCACGCTGACCACCAAGTCGGGGTTTTTTTTTTTCTCCACCGCCCCAGTGTCTCCACGTCTTCCTCCCCCTTCGTCAGCTGGCCGTGCGCTCGGCATTCGCAGAGTGCATGTGAAGTTTTACGGGCTAACCCAGGCGTGGGCAAACTACGGCCCGGGGGCCATATGTGGCCTTTTAATCCTGCCTGCCGAACTTGAGGAAACTATATTAATAGTAAATATGTGATAAAATAGCTGCATTTCATTCATTTTTTCAGTGTTTTAGGAGTCATTTCAATAAAGAGCTAAATACGTATTTTGAAGTAACGCTTTTGTTCTTTTTCAATTGACATCAAAGCACTTTTTTTTTTTACATATCCCATGATATATTTTTTCCCTCCTATGAGGTGGCTCACCAAAACACTCCATCCATCTGCTCCTGCTCCAGCCCCTCCACTTTAGAACCCACTGTGGCCCACCAGTCAAACGGTTTGCCCACCCCTGCTCTAACCGCACGCGCCTTTGCCCGGAACCTTTATGTTCCTTTTTCCCAGGGACCAGGGGGCTGCAGGAGGATGTAAGCATGATGAGGACGAGGCGATGGGGGGGGTGGGAAACTGAAGAACCAGAACTGAGGAACATGTGGTTCTTGTTTGGGGTCCTGCAGGCAGGCAGAGTCTGGCTTCCCTTTGCTCCGCCCTGCCGTGGACAATGTAAACATCCCACTGATTATTAAACAACAACAAGAATGCTCTCGTGCCGGCAGCGTCCTTTATATGCTCAGTCCTTTATATCATATTCACCCCACTCCACTCCACCCCCACCCCCCACCCCCACCCCAGTCTGATGACCAGCTCAGCAGTCCTGTGGTAGAGGCTCCAAGACAGGGAGGCTAGGTGGGGTTGTACCAAAGACTATAAAAGATGGTACCTATTGGCACCCATTCTGCACTGGGGGTGGGGGAAGGGAGGGTTGTTTAGATCAGTGTGCATCTCAACTGGTGGCTCGTGACCCAAGACTGGGTCCCGGAACTGTTTTTGATTGGGTCACGGGAGTTTCCCTTTTTGTTTTTCAAAAAAGGGATTTTAAGATATATGAATATTTATAGAGTCAATGTTGGGCATTGATATTGCAGTACACACAATTCACTTCAATAATTTCAATGATTTATTTGCTAGACATGATAGAAAATGGACTAGCGTTTTTCTTTTTGTGGATTAAATTTGGGTGGCGACTTCATGATGAGGAAAAATATGTGGATCCCGAGACTCCACCAGTTGAGAACCGCCGGTTTAGATCAGCCAATGACTGCCGAGCGCGGCCACGACGCTGCTCACCGCTCCCTCAGGGCGATGGCTCGAATGCAGAAGAGTAATTTCGCATTCCTTTGAGATGTGACAATCAGTGGGGCTTTGACTTAAACGACGTGTAAAAATCCACCATTTTACGACCTTGTCATAGTGTGGCTGTGGAGGAGGCGGAGGAGGTTGCAGTACAGGGCGACGTTGAGATCAGGGTCCGTGTGAGTTGAACATTTAAGGGGGGAGGGAGGAGGGGATGAAAGAAAGCTCCTCAGATGTGATGAAGCAGGAGATCCGGCGGAGCCTCGGTTCACGTGCCGAACAGAAGTTTTGAAAGGGCAGAGGGGGGGTTGTGAGAAGAAGGCAGTGGTGGGGTTGGTTGGGGGGTGGGTGGCTGTGATGCACATGAAAAGCCCGACAAACAGCAAAAAAAAAAAAAAAAAAAACACGTGGAAAAGAAAACTGCAGCGATGGGCCAGCGAGCTGGGCGGATGGAGGGGGTGGGGGGGTAAACAAGGCGGCGCGTTTGATCCGCCGGACTGAGAGGCTCCGAGTGGAGCAAACAGAAAAATTAGGCGGGAGG
The DNA here is from genome assembly GCF_046127955.1 of Nelusetta ayraudi. Classification (NCBI taxonomy): domain Eukaryota; kingdom Metazoa; phylum Chordata; class Actinopteri; order Tetraodontiformes; family Monacanthidae; genus Nelusetta; species Nelusetta ayraudi. The sequence goes on along the minus strand of NW_027466066.1, from coordinate 5,076,970 downwards.
AAAAAGTCTCTGTGTGTGTGTGGGTGTGTGTGTGTGTGTGAGTGTGTGTGTGTGTGTGCGTGCATGCGCGCACGCTCTTCCAAGCCGAGAGCAAACACACGAGGGCAAACCCCCCCACCCCCAACCTCCGCCCCCGCCCGGCCCCACGACCACTTCTCAAACACCGACTGTCATCACTCGTTTCTGAACTTGGCTGAAAAGTCGCGACTGGACTCTGATTCCGACGGGGGGGGGGGGGAATCGACCGTCTCTGTCACGACCCGTTGGTCCCTCAACAGTCGTCTCAATTCAAACGTACAGATCAACACAGGATCCTGGATGCAGATTTTTGCCGCTATCGCAACGTCCAGGATGAGCATCTTCTCAACAGGTTTTGTTAGAGAATCTTTGTTTTCTTTTCTCTCTAGCTTTATGTGTGTGTGTGTGTGTGTGTGTGTGTATACATATGTATATATATATGTATACACACACATATACACACACATGTACAGTATATATATATATATATATACATGCATGTGTGTATATATGTGAACATATATGTGTGTGTATACAGTATATATGTGTGCATATGTATGTTTGTATATATTTTTTGTGTGTGTCCGTACACGTGCCTGGAAGCAGCAACGCATTAAAACACAAAAGTAGCCATTTGACGTCAAATTGTGCGGTTCGATTCCGTCTCTGCCGTGTGATTTGATGGTTGCAGGAGGCTTCAGGAGGCTTCAGGTGGCTGCTGGTGGCTGCGGGTGGGCGGCTGCTGTCTCACTGAGGAAAAAGTTTCGGGATCCCTTGTGATCGTAGCTCCGATCTCTTCTTTTATCAGGGGTGAAATTAGCTTTGCAACGCAAAACAAAACAAAAAAAAAGCACCTCCTCTGACTCTGCTTCCGCTGTGTGGATTCAACCCCTGCGTGCGTGTTGGCGACCTCTCACTCATCACATCTGCCCGCCCCCCCACCCCTGTCCTCCCTGGACCCTGGAACACCACCACCCTTTGCGAACCCCCCCCCACGATTCTTTTCCGTTGGGATAATTTCTCTTGATGCTTTGATTATTTTCCACATTATTTCAGCTCCGAACCCTCGAGATAAAAAGGCCCCCGTGCGAAAGGCGTAACGCTGCATTTATCCTGGGGGGGGGGGGGCAGACCCGGACATCAGAGGGCCGCCGGCATCGCCCGCCTCGGACCCGCCGCTACCTTTGAACGCTTGTCGCTCGGCGGGGAGGGGGGGGATCTTCGCAGCGACGCCTCCGCTTGTTTTTTTTTTCCGGCCTTGAAGAAGAAGTTAAAATTAGTCTTTAAAAAAAAAAAAGGGCGGGGGGGAATTCAAAGGCGGTCGGGGGAGGAGGGTTGGGGGGCATGAAGAGGGGGGGGGGGCCTGGCGGAATGAAATGTCGGCACTGCAGCGTTAAAAGGGAGATGGGAGATGAGAGATGCGAGTGTGTGACTTTGGTGCGACTTCAAACGGCTGTGTTTAAAGCGCCGGGGCCTCAGCGGCGGCCTGATAGCGCCGCTGTCGCGTCTGCGTGACCTCCCGCAGCTGGACGGCCACCAACACGGGGCTCACGCGGCGCCCAGCGCGCGCTTGTGTGTGTGTGTGTACGTGTACGCGTGTTTGTGTTTGCCCGGCCATACCCCCCCCCCCCTTGTGTGTGCGGTTTTTGGCCGTTTTCTTGATGTGCGTCGGCTTTTTCTTTCTTTTTCTTTTTCTTTTGTTGTTGTATATTTGTGTGTCAGCACTCGTGTGACTCTCGCTGTGTCTTGATGTGATTGTCTTTGTGCCTTTGTAATGTCGTTGCGTTTTATGTCTGTCCGCGCGCGCGTGCGTGTGTGTGTGTGTGTGTGTGTGAACAGAGGTTGGAGATCTAAGGCCGGGCTCTGCCCTCTCTCCCTGTGCGCCGGGGCCTCTTTTTTTTTCCCCCTTCTTGTTAAGATTCAAATGCTGATCGGCTTTGAACTGCAGCTGGAGACTCGACAGCCGCTGCGCCGCTCCACTGGCTGAAGTTTGCCCTCGCGCACCCGCCGCTCGCCGCTCGCCACTCCAGGGCCACGGCCATTAGGGGCGGCAAACCGACCGACCGGCGCGGCGAGTCACACGAGTCACAAAGCGGTGGAGGAAAAAAATTAAAGGAAAAAAAAAAAAGCACGTGGCTGCGTTTGTTTAAAGAAGAGCTCCGACTTTGAAACGAGAAACCTGCTCCGAACGCCACGGACGACGCTGGCATCAACTCAGAATCACCGCGGATCGGACGTGGTCACGTGACCAGATCACTTCAAGTGAAAATGATGCGTTACGTTTGGGTGGAGGAGGAGACGAAACATTTTTTACATGTAATCAAAGAGAAAAATCGAACAATCATTCTTGACAACAAACACACGTAAACAAACAGAAGCAAACGTAATTCTCGTAAATATCGCGGGACGAGATTTTACGATAATTATGTACCACGAGACAAGATTTTTTTATTTACGAGAATTACGGCTTGTGCGCTTCCTACCACTTAATGGAAACCCCTGCAAATTGCAATTGTACTTTGTTGAAATTTTGTTGAAATATTGCCTTTATTTTGTGAAAAACTGTAATGGAGATGCAGCTGGTGTCTAATTAGTGAGCTTCACCCTGGTTTCCATCGTGCTCGAGATGCAGTTTGCCTGCGTGAACGATGAGGAAAGTCTTAGTTTTCCAGTTTTCTTTACTTCTTAGTTTTTCAGTTCTTCTTGCATCTTATTTGTATCCTCACCCTAATGGGGACTTTTTCACAGCACGGACCGCAGCCGTGTTACAAAATCAGAAAGAGGGACCCGTGTTGCCTGAGCACTATTAAAAACAACTTTGCATTGCAGACCGGCAGGTTAAACACGCTGTGGTCTGAGACTGGTATCGGGCTACCGTCGCCCACGAGGAAGGAGACGGTTGATGGCACAGGGTTGTGATGCAGCCTTTTACTGAACATTTCAGCTGGTGAGATGTTGTTGGTGGTGTCGGCTGTCTCTAGATAAATGGATGCCGGATCCATTCAAACCGCAGTCGACGTGGAGAAAGGATCCAGAACGTCACCATCGGGGGATCTTCTGGCTGTCAGCGTCCAATACTGTGCGGAAACTGAGATTTAAAAGCAGCTCTCAGCCGCTAGCAAACTCATGAGCAGACTGACATGGTGCGAGTCTGTTTGCAGCAACCCGGGGCCAAACGTTCTCATCGCACTGACGCACCAGTAGAAAGCTCAGTGGCTTACGGTCGATGCGTCGCTGAATCTAAATCTTTTGAATCTTTCGGATTTTTTTACGCGAGCGACTGAACAAACTGCGGCCGAAGGGCCGAGTGGATCCGTCCACGGCCTCCGTTATCGTTACCCAGGCTTCTCCTCCTGCCTGGACCCTCGCCGGTCCTCCTCACCCCCCCCCCCCCCCCCCCCACCCATCCAAGCGCTTCTTGTTGTTTGTTCTTATTTCAACCTTCATCTCCAACCTTCTCCCAGGAGAGGGGGGGGGGTGGGTGCGTCGGCGAGGATGTTTTGAAAAGAGCGCAACGTCCACGCGGCTGTGACACACCCCGGCACCCCCACCACCTTTCATGTTGGGCCGCCGCCACGGAGCGCAGCCCGTCGGGGATCCGTTCCTCTGCATATGCATCCAGCCACGTTCTTGATTTCTGTTTTTGAAGCCGGCGCCGGTCGCAGAGAGAGAGGGGGAGAGAGAGAGTGGGAGGGAGAGAGAGAGACCCCGGCGTGCGTCTATCGGCTGATCAAATGAAAAGTTTCCAGTGGTCACCTCCTGGCTCCTGACTGCGTGTCCGCTCGGCTGACAGCGGGAGGGCCGAGGCAAACATCGGGAGACGCCGCTGTCGCAGCTCCCATCTCGGCTTTTGATGAGCGCCATCAAACGACGTCCGTCTCTAAACGTCCCCCCTCAAAGAGGGGAAGGAGCAGGGGGAGGTGTGTGTGTGTGTGTGTGTGTGTGTGCATGCGTGTGGAAGATAGAGAGTTTTTTTTTCCTTAAAGGCACAAACAGTCGTCTTTGTTTCACAGTGCTGGGCTGTTGATAAGGTTTTTTCTTATTTATTTAAAAAGTGCCAGATGCGACGATCGCAATGTGCTTTAAAGTTCCAGGCCAGTCGTGATTTTGTGTGTCTGTTTTTTTTTTTTCTTTCCCCCTTCTGTGCAGATGCAAGTTGCCAGGCAGAGATAATAGACTTCTGAGGGGATATTAAGTCTTGGAAGTCTCTCGCTGGGCCGTTGGCGGCCAGAGACTCAACTCGCCATCCTCGCCATTGTGACAAATTTGCATCTCAGGCGTCGGAGACACTTTATCTGCTGTGTTTTTTCCCCCCTTTCTTTTTTCTTTTAAAGCTTTCTGGGGTAATTGCGAGAAGTCGCTGGCGACTGCTCACGCGCATGTGTGTGTGTGACAAAGACAAAAATGAAAAATGTTCCCTTTTGTCGACTTTATTTATTTTATTTTTTTAGGGCCAGTTTCTCTGTTACTACGTCGCTGATGCTCCTGCGATGGGTTTCCTCGCTTTTGGCTTTTCTCACCGTCACGTTGATACCAGTGCTGCCACTGAAGAGGTTTTTTGGTCACTGGGTTAAGCTTTAATGTGCTCTTCATATGGTGGAATTGACATTTTCTCTCCCCGGGTGCCTCGAAATTCTCAAATTTCAGCTGCGTGTGTATTCACGACATCCTGAAGGACGCTTGACTTGATGCCGGGCGTGTTTTCCTGCCTCCTGTCAGACTTTTCTAACCCCTGGTTGTCTCAAACCTGAGCTCCAGCATCACTCCACCCTCCTTGTCTCTGCAGGGAATTTTCCTCAGAGGTCTCGGCTTCCAGAGGTGCGAAGTAACAAAGTACTTAGTAACACAGTTCATTCAGAACCTCTTCTTTCTTACTATTATTTGAGTAAAGAAGCTGAATCAGTAATTTTGCTTTTACCCGAGTATCCATACGTTTACTCGAGTACAGAATGTGCTTCACTCAGCACGCTGCCGCGTCTTAAAAGACACGCGTCTCATCCGGCCTTTCGCAGGGGAGGCGGGTGAAACAAACTGGAGATTGAGAAGGTTTGCACCATTTTATTTTCATCCTTTAAGGTTCAAGGTTCAACGGAGGTTAAACGGAGCGAGCGAGGGATCGTCTTTCCGGTCCAGACGGGGGCCGAGATGATGTATTTTTGTGTCTGCCTGACATCCTCCTCCTCCTCCTCCTCCTCCTCCTCCTCCTTCTCCTCCTCCTCCCCACCCTCCTCTTCCTCCGCCTCTTGCGCCACCCCGCCGTCTACACTCCGAGCCCCTATGATGAAAGCCACTCCGCATCCTGCATCAGCACGGGGTCCGGCCCGCTCATTAAAAATGCTAATGTCCCCCGCCGGGTCTTTGATGCCCGACCCCCGGGGGCCGCGCCGCGCCGGCCAAGGTTAGCGGTTAGCGAGGGGCCTGTGTAATCCTGCGTCGTGTGGACACCACCGCCATTGGGGGGAGTGTGTGTGTGTGTGTGTGTGTGTCGGGGGGGTTGGGGTGGGAGTGCGCCCAGCTGCGAAGCCCCGACAGCCTCAATCAATCATGGCCCAAAGATGCGACACACGGGTCCGCTGACCCCCTGCAGCCCGCTCTGTTTTAATTAGCCGGCGCAGGAGGGGAGGGAGGGGGGGGCGCCGTGCGCGCGCACATGCACACGAAGGGGCTTGACGTCTTTCTTCTCGAGTGTCTTCAGAAAGACGTCAGGCGGTGGATGTCTCTCTCTCTCTCTCTCTCTCTCTCTCTCACTCTCTCTCTCTCTCTCCAGCTGCTTAATGCCTGGGAATTGATTACATGCATTTTATGTGTGCGTGGGTGTGCGCGCGTGCGTGTTTGCGCAGATAGATGGTGGGCCGGAGTTTTCCGCCGTGATCTCTGCTGCTCGCCCGCCTCTGATCACTGTCCTTTCCTCCTGACGGCGAAGCCGTGACGCCCAGAAGAGAGCGAGAGGGATTGAAAGAGCGAGAAAGATTAGAGAGGGAAAGGGAAGAGTGAGTGTATGTGTGTGTGTGTGTGTGTGTGTGAGTGAGTGAGTGTAGGGGGGTGCTGTGGGGTTGGGAGTGAGGGTGACAGAGGATGGGGGTTGTTTTGAAGTTTGCTTGACATCATGTTAACAAAGCTCGCCGTGAACCTTTGATGGAAGGTGTGTGTGTGTGTGTGTGTGTGTGCGTGTGTGTGTGTGTGTGTGTGTACATTCGTGCGTAAGACCTTTAACTTGAAGGAGAAGAACCACGACAGCAACCAGGAGGTGGCTGGTTTGATTCCCGCCCAGGCCTCCTGCTCTAAGGCGGTGGAGAGGAACGTAAAGGAGGTTGGAGGCAGGGGGGAGTCGGGGGGGGGCTGCTACTAGCCCGTGCGTGCCGATCATTCCTTGCTGTTTTTGAACGCAACACATGGAAGCGTTTTGTTTACCACATGTTGGTTTTCTTGACATCTGCTCGCGCTGCATCTGCTGCACTTCTTTTTTTTTTTTTTTTTTTTTTCTTGCTCAAACTGCAACTGCAAGAGTTCAAACGGCGTCCAATAAGGGCCGACTGCACTTTTCACATTAGGACGCCGTTCCAGTCAGTGACAACAGTGACAGAAGGGTTTGCACGGACGACGGACGGCTAAACTGCAGATCACCAAAGAAAACTCTCGTCTAGGCACCTGAAACGAACCTTCTCCCCTCTTTCACTCTTACTGGGTTACTGCTCCATTCGCCGGCTATTCTTCCTCTGCCCGCTTTACACCCCCCCGGCCCCCTCCCCCGGAGTCGACTTCCTTTACTCTTTTCTAGCAAACTTCAGAATCCGTCGCACACAGTCGACTCCACACTCCACACAATATCTCTTCCTTTGGCCTGGCTCACAGCTTTTTTCCTGCTCAAACCTTGTGTGTGGCTTCTCCTCCTCCTCCTCTTCTCCTTCTCTTCCTCCTCCTCTTCTCCTTCTCCTCCTCCTCCTCTTCTCCTTCTCTTCCTCCTCCTCTTCTCCTTCTCTTCCTCCTTCTCCTCGTCTCGTCTACTGTACTCAAAAATAGCCCGTCGCTCTCGCTCCGGTGTGCACTGCTCTTGTTTGCTCCAAGTCTGACACTGAAGCTTCACCGCTGCGAGGAAGCAGGTGCAGGCCGCGTGCATGCATGCATGCATGTGCACGACTGCCTTATGTGCACGTGCTGCTGCTGCTGCTGCTGCTGTTAATTTAGCCTTGATGAGAGCGAGATCCCTGCTGGAATGAATGTGATTCACCTGCTGCTCGGCAGGAGCGCAGAGTTCTCTGCACGAGACACCTGTTACGCTTCTTCTTCTCCTCCTCCTCCTCCTTCTTCTTCTTCCTCTTCTTCTTCTTCTTCTTCTTCTTCTTCTTCTTCTCCTTCTTCTCCTCCTTCTTCTTCTTCTTCTTCTTCTTCTTCTTCTTCTTCTTCTTCTTCCTCTCCTCCTTATTCTTCTTCTCCTTCTTCTTCTTCCTCTCCTTCTCCTTCTTCTCCTCCTTCCTGCTGGCTGCTGTTGCTGCTGCTTTCGTCTGTGGTGCCACACGTCAAGTGAAAGGCAGGAATGCAGGAGAGGGGAGGAAACATGAGGGATCAGCCTTTCTCCCCGAAGCTCTCTGGCAGGGTTGGATTACACAGCGAGCGCACACCAAGCAGCACAGGTGCGCATGCACACACACACACACACACACACACACACACACACACACACACACACACACACACACACACACACACACACCAAACTCTTTGCTATGAATCTTGCTTTTTTGTCTCACCTTCACGGCAGCTTCAGCGCGCCGCCTCCAGGGTTTGGGCCCAGGTTGAGCTCAGCTTGGCTCAACGTCTGCTTTAGGAAAAAGGAAACGGGTGAGTTAAAAAGTTTAAACCAATCAGGAGGCTCAAATTTTTTTTATTTTTTTTTAGAAATTGCAGATGGAGGCGAGAGAATGGACACGATGGTATGCAGCCAGTCAGATGAGTCCAAGCAGCCAGACAGAGAGTTTGTTAGCCTGTCAGTCACACACACACACACACACACACACACACACACAGAGTCCAGCGGCGGTTCCGGCTTTGAGATGCCAAAGGAAGCGACACTCTGTCACCCAACACTTTAATTATCTGCGTCTGTCCGTGTGTGTGTGTGTGTGTGTGTGTGTGTGTGTGTGTGTGTGTGTGTGTGTGTGTGTGTGTGTGCGTGCGTGCGTGCACGCTCGGCCGGATAGAATGTCCGTCACCCCTCGTCTTTTCAAACTGGGAGCCTCCGCCGCCTCTCCAGCCTGTACTGGGTTTCAGCAACACACTCCTCAACACGCTTGGGTGTAGTTTACACCAGAGATGTGTGGCCCTGATTCTTTCTTTCTTTCTTTCTTTTTTTCCTCTTCCCCTTTTTTGGGTTTCCTTTCTCTGTCTGCAGGACTGTAAACACATCCTCTTTATCTTTGCAACCCAAGAGACCCACTTTCATGGCCGGTCGCTGCGCACTATGAAATCGGCGCTTGCGTGCCGTGATTTGGGGGGGAAAACAACACCTCAGCTGGTTTGATGCCATTTTAAACTGGTTTATTTTCATCAACAGGGACTCGATTTGTGTGCCGAGTCCGCTCACCCGATTGGTTACTGCCAACGCTTTGGTGTGTTAGTGCAGTATTTTTCAACCTTGTTTGAGCCCCGGCACGTGAAAAATTCCCAGCATGGCACATCACCCACCAAAAATACTATAAAATGACACTTTTTCGCCTAGCAATGACAATATAGTCTCTTCATTTATTGACACTCACTCAGTGTGAAACCTGAGGCCTGTTTAGATGCACCTGAAGCTGATATCCTGGGTGGGTTTGAGGAAAACAGGCTCACATTCCTTTAAAAACACAGTCACTCCACCATGGAATGTTATTTTTTTTTTTTAGACCAGTTAAGTGAAATTTGATCATTTTTCACGGCGCACCTGACACGGCGACACAGTGGTTGAAAAACACCGTGCTTGTGTATTTGCTCCCACCTCCTCATTTCATTTTCCAGGGTTGGAACTGTGTACCTGGTATGGCACTCACAGCATTGTTTAAGGACACACGATTGGTTCAAACAATAGTTCCCGTCGGGGGGGGGGGGGGGGGGGGGAGTGTCTGTTTCTTTCTGCAACCAGGAGAGAGAGGAACTGTGGGAACTGTAGTCACCGCTGGCCCATGCATGCCAATCATTCTTGGCTGTTTTTTTGGATGTGACACACGGAAGCATTTTTGTTCTCCGCATGTTTTATCTTTTTTTTTTTTTTTTTGCACAAACTGTAACTCTCGAAACTTTGTCCAGCTGTGCTTCATTTTTTTTTTTTAAGTGATACTAGAATAAATTTCCCGTCGCTGCACAGTTTTGCTGTCTTTAGTGCCGCCCGCAGCCTCGCTGCAAGAAGGTTGTGGGTGAGAAACGTGCACCTCAGGCTCATTGGCAACTCTGCATTGGTAGAATGTGTGAGTGTTGACTCGCTATGATCAACTGGCCGCTGGTCAAGGGTGAAACACCCGTCCTCACCCTTAGACAGCTGAGATGGGCAGTCAAAAAAAATCAAATTAGCAAACTGTGGGTTCTTTGCACGGCCCTCCATCCTCGCTCAGCAAAACTTGGTTTTCTCCACAAGCACCCTCCTGTTATTACAGCCATTGTGATTGCACGACCCTATTACCATGTTAATGTGTTGTGTTGGGGATTGTGTTTTGTGGCATTGACGATGGTTATTGCTGTTGGGTAGAAACTGTTTTTTAATCTGTTTGTTCTTGATTTGATTTGTCCTGGGAACAGTTCAAACATGGAGTGTCCTGGGTGAAAAGTGTCCTTCATATGCTGTGTCTCAATTCAGGGTCTGCATCCTTGAAGTACGCATTTTGAAAGGAAGTTGCGTCATAGCACTGCGCGAAGGCTTGTCCCAATTCCCGAGGGTGCTTAGGACGCTCAAAATGCGTACTCGGAAATACGCACTCGTTTTAGCCGATTCCAAGGATGCACCGCTACTATCCTTCGCGTACTTATGTATCCCATGATGCTTTGCGTGCTGCTGCAAAGCATCGTAGGATCCTGGGAAGTCAGCTGAAATTAGCGGCATGTTCTGGCAAAGACATGACATATAAATTTACGTATTGACGTTTCACATAAAGTATCCAGTTTTTAACATAGGATTTTATTTATTTGATCATCCAACGGCATCGTTAGATGGCTAACCAATGGTTAGCTTGATACTATAAAAACGTCACTTCCGGGGTTGGCCAGCCGGAGGGAACGGCGGTGACGAAACAAGGAAATGCGCCGAAGGCTAGACCGTCCCGAGTGGTTACCGGGGAGGCGGGGTTTGGTCCGTCCTTCTAGGCTGCGTCCTCGAAGAACGCTTCCTTCAGACGGAGGACACTCGGTAGCAATAGTGTTCGGTGCTCTTTTGACACAACCAGCACTGTGCAGTGAGCGGAGGGGGCAGCCGATCATTTCCTGGGCCGTGTTGATGACCCACTGGACGACCAACTCGCCCCCCCGCCCCCCACCTCCTTTCTGTTGGGGCAGCTTTCGATGCCGCGCTGTCATCGCGGCTTCTCACAATGAGCTCATCACCCAAAGCCAGGACATCATCTACGTAGTGTCACAGTTTTATCACGTTTGGCGGCACGGCTAGTTTTGCCCAGCGCACGTGGGGAGAAGAGACGGGGCGGAATAAACAGACAAAAACAAAAACGATAAAAACGCTGAGGTGAACTGGGCCGTTTATGGCAGAAACCATCTGTCGTTAGGTTTTCAGATGCTCCAGCCAGATGTTTCAGATCCTCAATCTAAATCCGGGGCTGTTTTCCTTGCACTCCGGCCTCAGACATAACACGACGTCCCCGTGGCCGTGACATCACTGTTTGAATAGCGTCGCTCGTCGAGGCATCCGCCTTGATGTCTGTCGCCGCGCACGCGGATGAAAAGGCAACGGATGAAAGGGAAGTCGGGGGGGCGGCACAAAAGAGAAAAGCAACAAAATCAGATGGGCCAGTTGTGAGCGGCCTTACGCCTTTCAAAAGGGCCAAAATAATAATGATAGAAAAAGCCTCAGTGTTTGGGATTACTCCATAAAAGTAATGCAACTACCGATTACTGATTACTCCATAATAAACGAATCGAATTACTTAACCGCTTTGTTTCATAAGTAGTAACAGTTGCTCAGTGCTTCGGAATGAACTTTATCAAAGTGCAAATTTTGCAATTAACAAATATTGCCTCTGTCCTCTTAACATGAATGAATGTTTGCAGGGGGGCAATGATGTGACACGCTGTGTGGGACGGCAGCACCCCCCCCCCCCCGACACACACACACACACACCCCCGCCCACCAGCACAAAGGGAGAAGAAAAACAAAAGATGCAGGAGAGGTTTAATGAGGAAGAGGTGGAGGGAAGGCGGTGGTGGTGGTGGTGGGTGGGGGAGGGGTGGAGGGGTGGAGGGAGAGCACGAGGGTTCAGGGGGGTCGGTGTGTGTGTATGTGTGCGCGTGCGTGCGTACGCGCGCGCGCGCGCACGCGCACACATCAGGGTGGCAGGCCAGATCAGAGCCGCGGGGAGCGTTCCTGTGTTTGGGATACGAGGGAAAGACAAATAAGCAGGAACGCCTGCACAAAGAGAGGCTAGGAGGAAACTGGAATGTCGAGATCCCGAAAGGAAAATCTGCGCAAACGGGTGTCGAGTCAAGTGGTAAACAGCCTGCGAGTGTCTCTGTGTGTGTGTGTGTGTGTGTGTGTGTGTGTGTGTGTGTGTGTTGTTGTAACCATGGAACACGACTTGAAGTGCAGTTTGTTGTGGATTTGTTTTCAGAGCGCCAGTCTCTCTCACAGCACCACCGCCATACACACACACACACACACACACACACACACACACACACACACACACTACCCCCCCACCCCGCCCTGCAAATCGGAACGTATGTTTCACATCACCGTCGCCGCCTCGTAAACACTCGGCCGACGGCAAAACATCGGCCCTCGCAGCCCATTTGTCAAAGACCCGGGGCAGCGCTCGCCGCCGCAGTTCACGTGAACTCCACTCGCTGAAAGCTTTATTTAAACACGTTTCCTCGCTGGCGCCGTTTGATGTGCGTTTGACGGATTTATCCCTGGAATATTTTGACACGTCCCCCTAAAAAACTTTACTCGATCAACTTTTGGCCGGCAAAATCCCAATTCAGTTTCTTTTTTCTTTTTTTTTTTTTTCCTCATCCAAAATTGGACTCGCGGTGTCCTCTCCGCCTGCTTCCCTCCAGCGTCTTGACATTCTAATTTTGACACACAAGAGCTTTGTGAGTTTGGTCAAGTTGTGGCGCAGAAAATGGTTTTGGAAAAAGACTTGATGCTTGATTTTAAACAGGGATTCCCCCTGGGTGGTAGAGATGTGTGTGTGTGTGTATGTGTGTGTGTGCGTGCGCGACCTCAGCCTGATTTGGCACATTCACAGTTGAGTTGTGTTTGTGTTGCGTCGCGTCATCGCTCCACTTTCATCCGACTCTGATGCAAACAGCCGCGCACGCAGCCTCCTGGCCCCTGGTGCTCGTTGCACCATCAAAACTTCAGCATTTGGTATCGTAGTGCATCCAAACTGAACTTGTAGGCGCAGTGTTGCTTTAGTCATAAAACCATTGAATCGAATTAGTGCACTGCCAATGTCAAGTATATACACTAAACCGTACAACAGTGTTGCTAGTTTTGCTAGTTTTGGTTTTCCTCTACGGTGGAGAAAATGGAAACACAACCGCGCCGAAAGTACACACAATGTATACTTTGTACCCAAAGCACAAGTTTACGACAAAGTTAAAACAAAGCAAACTGGGGAAATCATAAAGTGCAAATACTCTGTTACTGTACTTTAGTAGGTTTTTCAGGCAGACATTTGTACACAAATGTCAGTACTTTCTCCTCTTCACTGTGTTTTAATGTCTTCAAAAGTTACAAATTCTGTTCCAAGTACTTCAGTCAATGGTAACTTATCGCCATTGCAGTGCTTGAAGAGGAGCTATTTGAAATCTACTGTTGTGTAGTTCAATATAAAAGGGGATCATATTTTAAGGTACCTCGACTTTGGGGTCACTGTTCAGCATGTCTCCAAAACAGAGAAAAATAAGCATGTGGAACATAACTGAAATAATTGATTACTCTGATTAAATGTGTGAACAGCTTTTACTTTTACAAGAGTTTTTTTTTTTTTTTTTTTTTTAACAAACGTATCCAAACTTTTATTTCAGTACACAATGTGAATACTTTGGCCACTTCTGACTCAAAGTCACGATGGTGAAGTCCAATTTCCCCAACTTTAGCCTTCCTGCTCACATAGCCACAAGCGATAGCGCGAGCCGCACACAAAGGCTACAAACGCTTAAGTGCACACACACAGTTCGGAATTCCGAGGTGTTTTTACAAAAAAGGTAACCGAACGATTACGCAATGGTGTCTTTTGAGCACGTCAGTCGGGGTGAAGACGCGGGCAAGAGCCTCCGATTGTGGCTTCCTGCAGATTAGAGAGCGCCTGACCAGGTTCCAGGGTGGATCAGGGTTGTGTTTTTGTGCGTCTCATCCTCAGTTGTTCACCAAGCTTGTTGACGACGAGTTCTTTTTTTTCCCACGGAGAACCTTGTTTTGAACTTCTGGATGGTTTTTGAAGACATTTGTCGCAGTTCTTTGCAAAGTTTTTTTATTTTTTATTTTTATTTTTTTACATAACTAGACTGATTAGACAGTAACCCTCTGGTGTCTGGCTGCAGCCTTTTAAAAAAAAAAAAAAAAACATTTTTTATTTGTGAAAAATGAACCCCGGCACCTGCAGGATTCTGCCTCCTCCTGTCTCGCTGCCTCTCTGCGTGGGGGCCCCGGCAAGCAAAAGCGGGAACGCTGGCAGAGCACAATAGCTGTAAAAAAAAAACACAAAAAAAACTCCAAAGTATCCCAAACAAACTTCATCACTCCCCTGCTGGCCCGTCCTCCCCTCTGATCCCACCACTCTTTCATCCCCCTTCCCCACAGCCCCGGTAGGCAGCCCGACTCCTTCTCCCTCTGTTGTCCCCATTCTCGCTCCCTTTCGTCTCCAGGCAACACGGCAGCGGAGGTCTGAGAGGCACAGAGAGAGAGAGGGGAAAAAAGAAGAAGAAGAAGAAGAAGAAGAAGAAGAAAAAGCCACCCCGAGACGAGCTCGGCGGATCGGTTGATGCAGCGGGAGATATCGCGAGCTGCTCTTGAAACTTTGAGACAGCTATGTCAGGAATGCAGGTGCCCGCTGTGAGGACAACAAAGTGAGGAGGGAGGGAGGGAGGGCGAGCGAGTGGCACACCGGTGAGAGAGAGAGAGAGAGAGAGAGCCTGGAAAACTCACTTCGTCACCGTGTGAGGGCCCCTGAAGATACAGCATGACAGCAGGTCCGAGGGCCCGAGAGGAAACCCTCCCCCCCCCGCCCCCCCAAAAAAGGGCTGATTTTTTTTATTTTTCAAATTTTTTTTGGGGAGCTTTCTTAAAACTCCGCCACAGTGGAGGTGTATTTTCTGCAGCAAATAATAGCAGGGTGGGCCACGCCGTTGATCTCGCCACATCACAAAGACAGACTGCGAGTCTGTGGCTCTTTTTTTCTTCTTCTATTTTTCCCTCACTCTCCACCTTCTCCTCGCTGCATCCCTCCGCCCGTTCACATGGTCTCCCGCTCCCTCCTTCTTCCTCCCTCCCGGGTTGTGTACTCTATCCGGCGTAGACGCCGAAGCCACATCACAGGGACACCAGCAGCGGGGCACAAAAAGAAGAGAGAAGAGAGGAGAAGACAAGAGAAGAGGAGAGGAGAGAATGACGGAAGGAGAAGTTTCAAACAAAGTGTAGGAGTGGAGCTGAGCGTGCGTGTGTGTGATGTGGCCAGGGAGTGGGGGGGGGGGGGGCGTGATGTCATAAAAACAAGGAAAAATCTCCCTCACACGTGAGCGCCAGGGCTGCTGACCTGCGTGTTTTTGTTTTGTTTTTTGTTTTTTCTCGCGTGTATTTATACGCGGCTGTAAACAGACGCACGCACAGACGGACACATTCCACCCCCGGTCGCCTGCGTCGGCGCTTTGCGTAAATGTTTGTCGTTCTGCAAGCGTTTTTGTTGTGCGTGCGTGCCTGCAGCTGCCCATCTGCTCCGCGAGCCCCCGCGGGGCCAAGGGCCGATGTGATTTAGTGGCGCGGGTCAAAGGTCAAGAGTCCCCAGTCTCCATCTGCGGCGGAAGAAAAGGCTGTCAGGGAGGGATTAGCGCCAGAGTCAATGATCCTGGCGACAGGAGCGCCGGCGGCTCACTTCACGACTCCACGCATGACACACGCAGACGCGCCATCCTGTCCGCAGGGGGCAGCGGTCCTAATGAAGTCGCAGGAAGTGTTTGAGTTCCCACAGATGCGGAGATCCTTGGTCCCGATCACATGGAAATATTAGCATTAGGCGTCTTTAAGCTCCTGAATTTTTCAAAGCGGATACTCTTCATGAATATGAACTTTAAATATGAATTGATCGAGATACACGGAACCAAAAAACAACGACA
Source organism: Nelusetta ayraudi (assembly GCF_046127955.1). Lineage (NCBI taxonomy): Eukaryota > Metazoa > Chordata > Actinopteri > Tetraodontiformes > Monacanthidae > Nelusetta > Nelusetta ayraudi. Next base: position 5,061,424 of record NW_027466066.1, on the reverse strand, counting down.
CCACCAAAAAGAACGTTCTTGTGGAGTTCCTACAAACCAAAACTAATAATATCTCCAAGGTGGGGCGTGACAGAGAAAGTTTGAGAACCACTGCCCTAATGCCATGCAAGTCTATGGGGTCAAAAGTCAACTTTGTCCTAGAGACATGGGGCCACTTGCAGATTCATCGGGATCCCTGAAGACACAGCCACATCAAATTTGGGGCTTCTAGCCCATGAGGAACCCTGAAACCCTAACCCTAATTCCAGCAGTAACCCTAACCCTAATTCCAGCTTTATCGCTAACCCTAATGCCATGCAAGTCTATGGGGTCAAAAGTCAACTTTGTCCATGGGGATTACACTCCTGTATACAGATAAAGAGGTGGGAAAAAGATTTTTCAGGCCTCAAATACTGTAGTGCAGAAGCACTCCATACGAGACACGCCTCTCTAGTTTCTCATTCCCGCTCATTTAACTTGGGCGTGGGCTGGGGGGGGGGGTTGTATCCTAGCGGTTGGTTTTCAGCATTAGCATGCAGTAGCTTAAACTCAGTAGTCTCGAGCTCTAGAGGATTCTCTCTCTCTCTCTCTGTCTTCCTCTCCCCCCCTCTCTCTCTCTTTCTCTCTCTCTCTCTTTTAACCTTGATATCCACATTTCAGAGCAGAGCGGTGAGAACCTGAGGAAAAGTGCTCGGCCTGTTTATGAGCAGGTGTTTGACTGACAGGCAGACCTGCGACGGTTGAAGACAACGCGTTTGATGAAACATGACAGGAGCCAAATCCCACTCAGCCCCTCGTATTGAACCTCCTGAAGGAGGGGCGGTGTTGTGAAGGGAAAAAAAAAAAAAGACCCCCCCGCACCCCCCAAAAAAAAGAAGTGGCTCAGAAGAAGAGGCTGTTTTCTCAGCGGGTAAGGAGGAAGACTGGCGAGTCGTGGGGTTGGTTGGGGATAATGTTTATGTATTAGATTTCAAACGCTTCCTTCCTGCGAGGAAATCCAGATGTAAAGGTGTGTTCCTCCGCCTGGAGGATCTGACGGATTTTCACTCTCCCTCCCCTCCGATCTGTTCCTCTCCGGGCCGTGATGGAGTGACAGAGTTGGGCTCTGCCTCATCCCATAATGCCTGAGCTAAATATGCATGCAGGTTGCCACCCGATCTCTCGCTCGGAAGTTTGCGCCACGGAACATACGGCGTGTTCAGTGAGGGCCGTATCGGTTCAACGTGCTCCCTATAGGCTCGCCAATTTCCCGGCCCATTTAAGAGCCTTTTTTCAAGAAAATAGCCGGCGCTGCGATGACGGCAGAACTTTTAATCTTCAAACCAGACGTCATTCCGCCTCACGGTGGCTCCTCTCAACCGCTCTTATCTCCTTCACCGAGCGCCGAGAATTTCTATATATTCTTACTTTCTTTTTGTCAGCACATATAAACAAACCCCAAGTCCTTTACAAATGCGCACCTCGCCGCTTCCGGGGGTCCGATTAAAGTGACCACCCCCCACCACCACCACCACCCCCCTCCCCCTTCTTTTCTTTTCTTTTCTTTTCTTGTCTACTGGCGGAGGAGGGGGGAGAGGAGCCGCTTCGCTACTTTGAGGCGGCTATCAGAAAATCCGGGGGGAAAAAATTACGCTGAGCGCAGCAGCCGCCGCCGCCGCAAAGGGGTGATTAGGAATTCAAATGGATGCTTTTACATCAATGGGGGGCTTTGAAGACCTCTTAATGAGCAGATAGCCAGAGTTAAACATTTACGGAAGTGCCAGAGATGGCGAGGAAGGGTGGGGTGGGGCGGCAAGAGGAGAGAAAGGGATTTTTTTTTTTTTTTTTTTTTTTGATGCGGGCAGATGTCTGCAGGGCAGCGCCGAGCAGCTGTCTATCGCTGACAAGTGGTTGTCTTCTGAGAGCGCCGTGTTCAAGGCCCTGTTTGGACAACCGACGCCGGGGCCCGCTGAACAAACTTGCAACAGGGCGGACGGCTACCACCGCCTGATCAATGCCTGTCAGAGTCCAGAAAAAGCAGCGAAAAGCTGGATTCAGATTCAAGTCGATAGAGAAGGAAGTGGGGGGGGTCTTCAGCGAGATCCTGGGGACCGGCACAATGAAATATTGAAAACAGGAGCAGAAGTCGGCACTGTGAAGAAGGAGAAGAAAAGAAGAGAAGATTTTTTTTTTGATTTTTACCATCACGATAAAGAGAAAAATCAGCAGGAGGAGGGATGAAAGGGACAATCGAAGGAAGGAACAAGAGGAGAGAGAGTTTGTGTGCGTCTGTGTGTGTGTGTGTGGGGGGGGGGGGGGGGGGGGTCGGGGGGCGAGCCAGAGATGAAGGGATGAACAAACAAACACAGGGAGGGGGGACGGAAGTGTTGTTCCTCAGCGGAGCAGCAGCAGTCCTGCGGAGCTTTGAACTCGGCCCCCCATTAGAGGCCCATTGAAAGCAGCCGCAGCATTTGAAGATGTTAATTTGCTTTTGCTGTGTGTGTGTGTGTGTGTGTGTGTGTGTGTGTGCGCGCACGCAGGCGAACTTGCCTGCGTTGCGTAGCTCCTCGTCGTCCTCAAGGCCTCGGAATCGTTCCTAGTCACACCCAATTTAGCACAGCAGGATAAAGTGCTTCCTTTAGCTCTGCGGCTCTCTGCTCTATTGCTGAAGTTTGCTCCTCTCCTGTGCGGTTGCGGTGCCGGATGAAATGCTTCCCGAGTCGTGGCAGCAGAACTTTAACGTTGATTCCAGAGAAAAAAAAAAATGGGGGCCAAAAAAACCCAGAAAAATGAGTCTGTGGGGAGGGATGGAGGGAGGGATGGATGGATGGATGGATGGATGGATGGATGGACAGAGCCCGGCGCGATGCTTCCTGCTAAACGCTCTGGCGGAGGGTTTTCTTTTGTCTCTTTTTGTTGGTGGGCGAGAGCAGAAGAGCGAGCGAGGGAGAGAAGCAGTCAAAACAATCACAAATTCTCATTGTGATCTCATTCGCCTCGTCTTTCAGCGACTCTTCCGAGAGGCTCCTTGCTATTTAAAGATGGAAACGACGCGTTTCGGGAGCTTTTTAATCTCGCCGCCCATGAAATCACACCCTGGCGCTGGAATAATGATGCGTTTGGGGCGCGACTTCTGCCAGATTTGTGACTCCGCTCGCGGAATGGCTGTAATCACGTAGGTTAAATATAGAGAAGGGGGGGGAGGGATGGAAGGGTGGGAGGGGGGGCGGGGGGGGGGGGGCGGCGATGGGCCCGAGTCACAGGAGGAGGTCAGCTGACTCCACACCGCCCCCACCCCAACGCCCCTAACCCCCCCTCCACCTTTTTTCTTTTCTTTTCTGACCCTCTTCTTCTGGGTAGCGCCAGGGCCCTTTGACCTTTGACCTCTGGGAGTGTCCCCTGTCAGGACGGCGGCAGATCAGAGAGCCGGTGGCACCGCCGCCGCCTCTAGGTTGACTCCCACCCCCGTCTGGCCGACGAGTTCTTGGGGACACGGCTGGACTGGAGTGTGTGTGTGTGTGTGTGTGTGTGTGTGTGTTGGGCGGGGTGGCAGGGGGGTGTAGTTGGCGTCTCTGGATGGATCTGTCGCGTGCACACTGAGGGTCTGTGATCTGGTGACACATGAAAGAGCCTCCGCCAGTCTGGGGGGGGGGGGTCATGAGCCCCGTCGTCTATATGTCGACAACCCATACAACGCATGCAAACACACACACACACACACACACACACACACACACACACACACACACACACACACACACACACAGGCTTTCAGTGACACTAGATTTATGTATTTATTCGCGGCGGCGGCACAGCTCAAAGGAGTGTGTCGCGAGTAGGGGGGGTGTGGTCTGGTCTGGGGGGGTTGTCGGGGGTCTAACAGGGGCTGCAGACAGAGACGGATGGGATTCTGGAGGGGGGCGGGGGTTGTAGGGGGTCAGGCTGGTCATGAGGTGACAGGAGAGAGTGTGGGGGGGGGGGCATGAGAGGAGACATCTGCAGAGCGGCGGCGGCGGCACAGACTCGCAGGTACCCGGCGACAGCCGTCTTCTCCTTCACTTCACCGCTCCTTCAAAATAAGAGTCAGGTCACACGAGGTGAAGGTTCGCCACTGTGGAGTTGTATTGCTGTTTATTTTGTCACACCAAAGCCAAAGCCAAAGCCTTTTATTATATTCCTCTCTCTCTCTCTCTCTCTCTCTCTCTCTCTCTCTCTCTCTCTCTCTCTCTCTCTCTCTCCTGAGCTGTGTGGATAAACTGAGAGACTTTAGTCGCCGTGTTTGTTATGTCAGAAAGAACAACATTGTTGTGTAACTTCATGACAGGCCATTGTGCTGCATCATTACCAGGAGTGGAACTGCTTAAATAACACCATTTTGTCCACACATTCAGATCTTTGATATCTTTATACTCCACACATCAGTTTAGTGGTCCTGAGTCTACCAATGACGAATGGATTTGGACAATTACATGCAGTACCTGCAGTGCACCACTAGAGAGCAGAGCTATAACAGCGATCTGAAACGTTCATGATATAAAATAACAGTAAAGACTGTGTATGTATTTTAACGTGATATTCTTTTAACACTTTTCCTCTAAACTTTCTTCTCATCTCATCCAACTCATGCAAAGTGATGGGAAATTTTCACTTGAAGGTTCTGTTGTCAGGGCTCCGAGCCTCCACACCACTCTCCAGAATCCACCACACTGATCCAGGATTCAAGGAAAGAGAAAAGTAAATTAGCTTCTCGGGGTAGTATTGTTCAGCTTTTAAGGAACTTTAAAAAAAAAAGTGAGTGTCAGCACTTGCAGTGATTTTAATAATTAAGAAGAAAGAAAGAAAAGAAAAGAAAAGAAGAAATTAAGTTTCCAGCATTATATATTTTGGCTCTAATCGTTAAATAATTCATTCTCCATGTTGTTGGGGGGCTTTAATGTCAAACATTGTGGATTTGTGCAGCCTGAGCAGTCATATTACATCATGTTTGCTCGAAACCCAATGGTATTTTCATCCCAAAGACGAACACGGGAGTCATTTCAGCCCCCAAGACCTGTCTTTTACTCCCTGGTTGACTGGCGAACAGCTAAGCCTCCAGGAGTGGCAAGCGAGGCAGAGAAAAGGAGCGAAATAAAGGGGGGCGGTTTGGGTGGGGTGGGGGGTGGGGTGTCTGGGTAACTTCAATAGCCTCTCTGTGTCCATCTCATATGGAGAGCTAGCATGCTGGGAGTTGGCCCTTTCCATTCAGACAGACCCAAAACTCATAAAGACCTCCTCTATAGCCCCCCAACCTGAAACCCACCCACCAAAGCCCTTGCTGGTATAGGCCCGTTCCATGGGAACTTGCAATCTGCAACGTAATCCCACTTTGGCCCCTGGAGAAGCCTTTCCAAACAAACCATGTGAGTCCTAATACCCAGGGCTTCGCAAGTGGCTCCTGGCTAGACCCGAGCTCCGACGCTACCGACGACTTGGCCCTCTTCCTACCTTTTCTTTCCCCCCTCCACCTCCCGCACTCTCGCTTTTCTTCTCTCCAAGGATAGATGACAAAGGAAAGGGATTTCCTTCTAATTGCTTCGCAGATTGGAAAAACCGTGAGGGTCGGCTGTGGGCGGCTGCCCTGTGGGGAAATGAGCCGGGGTCGCCGGAGGCAGCGGGGGACCGTCGCTCTGGCTTTGCCCGCCCTGGGTGTAGCAGTCGCTGGGATGAAGGAGCTGGCATGGCAGCCTCGACTGCAGAGCCTGGGCCCGGGATGCTGGTGACTCCCGGCCTCACAACCCTGGCCAAAAGAGGAGGACTTTGCCGAGGCGACTCTGCTGGAGACCCTCCTCGACTCATGGGAAAGCCAGTCTGATCTTCCCAGCTGAAATTGAGAGACTGTGGGTGGCCAGGAAACGTGTGGAGGACGTGATGGAGAGGGCAGAGACGTCGCGCGCTGGTCAGGTGGCCACCAAGGACCACCAAGGCGCTCTTGATCAGTGTGTGTCTTTGACCTTTTGGATCCATAACATGCAGCAGCACACACACGATACACGACGACCGAATGGCTCTTTGTCCGGCAGTGCCTCCATCCATCAGGCCGCAGAGCGGCAGGTTCTTGACATTCAATAGGCGGAGCCGATGTTTTGAAACGCGACCAAAATGCAGAGCCGAAATCATTTTTGGCGCGGTGTTGAAGTTCAGAAGGCGAGAAAGGGCGCTGGCCCTCCCCGCGGCGATGAGACACGGAGGATTTTGGCCTTACAAGCCGCCGAAAGTTCCCCCGTCCTCCCCTCGCTGACCTCCTTTCATCCCTTCATCCCTCCGCCTTTCTTCTCTTTAATACAAATCAGCCACTCGACGCCACGCACATGTTTTAGTGTTATTTGAACTCTGGCAGAGAACTTCAAACGGCTCTCAATGTGGACCACGTTTGTTCCTCTCCTTTTTTGCTCCTTCATTTTTATTTTTTTTTTTTTACTTTTTTTTTTTTGAAAGCCAGTGCAGAGCCGCACTTCCAAGTGCACCTAAACCAGGAGGTCGAGAGATGGGGGGATTATGATATGCAAATGTGGCTTTGTTATCGCCGTTGACATTCGTTATTAAGCTGAACAGAGGGGAGGTAAGATGAAAAGGTGGCAACTGCACCCCCACCCCCACAGCCCCTTTTTAGCATAACCTCTCTTCTCAAACCCAGTGGCCTACCTAAGCCCCCCCAAAACCTTTTTTTTTTTCTAATTTTGATCAAAAGGTTACACACAACAAAGAAAGGCCTGTGTGCAAAGGAAAAGGCAGCCTGTGCACTCTTTGACTACTTTTGCACATAAGACTATTGATTGGTCAGCAGCCCGAGAGGTCTGTGTGTGCGCTTATGCATGTGTGTGTGTGTGTGTGTGCATGGCAGCTCACCTGTGTTCCAATGAGGTTATTGTCTTATTGGTTATTTAGGCATTGTGGAGATTTTTGCAACTGCCAAACACTATGTAAAGGTTTGCAGTGATGCCACACCCCGCTGCGATAGGATGGAAAAGGCAACACCTCACAGCTCTCAGGATCACTTCGGCTAGTTGGCTAGCAGAGCAGGCTAATACCTGGAGGAGCAACGCCTACAGTCATCTCACTTGGAATCCCTAACAGGAGGTCCCGCCCATGCGTTTTTGTGTGTTGTTTTCCTGTGTATTTAAAACATGACTGACAATGATCTCTCATTATGCACTGTGTGTGTGCGCGTGCACATGCAACCTCTTTCATCCGACTCTGATGGAAACAGCCGCGCACGCAGCTTCCAGTCTTCCAGTGTTGCTCGAAAAGCCATTGAATAGAATTAGTGCACTGCCCCTGGCAACAAAGCTGTAAACAGTGTCGCTACATGCTAACTTTGGATTTTCTCTGCAGTGGAGAAAATGAAAACACAACCGTGTTTTACCCAAAGTGTACTTAGTACCGTACTGTAGTACCCAAAGCCCCAGTTTACAACAAAGGTGAAACAGACCTGGGACCTTTCTATAGTGTTTGGCAGCTGCAAAAATTTCCATTCTGCCTAAACACCGTGTTTGACAGTCACCGCGTTGGGACACACACACGCATGTGCACACACACTAACACACGCGTACAAAGCGAGATTCAAACGTCTTTCAAATGGCCAGAAAAACTCCCAAGGATGACCTCCTGTTGAGAGGTCCTAGCGAGGTGACGCTAGGTGTTGCTACTCCAGCTGTTAGCCTGGCCCACCAGCTAAAGCGATCCTGAGAGGCGTGAGGGTTTTATGAAGTTGGCGGAGAGACGGCTATTAGCAGGCTGCATCAGGGGCTATCTGGCCTTTTTGAGTTGAGCAGCGGGAGTCCCGAGTGCTTTGATGTGGATCGCGGTGTTAAATGACTTGTGAAAGGTAGAGGGAGCTATTGAAACCTCTACAAAAGGCCGAGTCACTGTTATATAAGTGATAATTAGTAACTCTTTGCGTTTTTCTTCTCTTTTTTGCTATATTTCTTCATTTTCTCCCTTGTGACCCAGGTGAACATCCCCAACAACAACGCACGTCTGGTCGTCACGGTGAATGTGCAGCTGCACAGTGAGGCGGCGTATCATGAGAGCGAGCCGACAGCGAATATTCTCAGTGGAAATCAAAGCGTCACGTTTGACGTGACACGTGAGCTGCATCTGCACTGAGAAATTTCCCTCAAATTGTCCTGGAATTTCAAATGTAAACGTGTTCAGTGACAACCAACCCCACCACCGCACCCCCCACCATTCCCGATCTGAAAAATAGTTCAAAGTTCCCTCTTGACCTCGACGGCAGCAGTTCCAAAAGAACACTCAAGATCCAATTGAGAGGCACCCTGGGGTGTTTGATCATGTGACATAATCATTGTTGCCAGATGGAGGCTATCGGGAGAGTGAAAAGAAAATAAATGAATCTTTGTTTTCTTTTTAACCTCTTCGTTGGTTCCATTTTGTAAAGGTAAGACAGGAAAACACTTTTTTGGCGCAAATATTTGGTTTGTGTTACAACTATAGTTACCATTAATTTGCAAAGAATACGAAAAACTAAAATTAAATGCACAATGACACAACTCACCTCTTGTGTTCTTATTTTGCCCTTATTAGAGTTCAGTTAGTTAGTTCAGTTTGCATTGAGTGACGTTAAACACAAGGTGGCACTATTGTCACAGAATAGTAGGATGAGATGTTAGGCCCTAATGCCATGCAAGTCTATGGGGTCAAAAGTCAACTTTGTCCTAGAGACATGGGGCCACTTGCAGGTTCATCGGGATCCCTCAAGACACAGCCACGTCAAATTTGGGGCTTCTAACGGCTTGAAACTTTTTCTTCCTCCAAGGTGGGGCGTGACAGAGAACCACTGTGTTAGGGGAACAGTGATTGGAAGACACCTTGATAATTTACTGCACATCCAACAAGCTTTACGAGGCGCTGGCTTAATAACTATTTCTTTATAAAAAAAATAAATTTGTGTTCAAATGTTTAATCGTGTTAAACACATCGAAGAAGTCCCTTTTAAATATAGATCTATATAGCAGTTTTAGTCAGGGGACATTTTGTCCTTTTTGGATTACAGTGTGTTTATTTTTGGCTAACCTCGGGGTTAAGGAACCTTTCCCTCTAAATCAGCCTCCCGCTGTGCTCTTTTTCTTCCCGTGTTTGCGACATGATTACATAATATATTCAAAAATTGCTTTGAAAAAGCAGCGTGTTTATGTGTGAGAGAGGGGGGAGTGGGGATGACGGGGCGCACAAACAACATATTTTAGGTATTTCTGCAGGCGATCACCTACACAAGGACTAATTGGGTGCCACTCACACCACCACGGGAACAGAAACAAGTGTCCACTAGGTGGCTCACTTCCGCTCGGCACTCGGTTTGCTGATGAGAATCACCTGACCGACGGCTCGCTTGATAAATAAACCCCCACCCCACTCACACACACCGGTAATGATATTCAAATAATAAATAGTACTAGACTGTCAGACGAGATTTCGACACAGTCTTGATATCACATCCGTCCGGTAGATGGCAGCATCCCCCAAACAATGAGCTGAGAGACCCACGACCCGGAATTTGAATGGTCTGACGGCCACCGCCAGGTGCACCAGGTGGATCCGGGCCGACGGTGAATTGTTTTGAGTCGCTACTTGGACAATACACAAATTCGTAAAAGTGAAAATGGAGCAATTCAAGTGGACACATTGGCCTGATTTGAAGTCCGCAAGCAGCTGTTTTCCGAATGTGATCACGATGCCCGCAGCCTTTATTTACGGGGGAGTCAGCTGTGTGTGTGTCTGTGTGTGTGTGTGAGAGAGAGAGAGAGAGAGAGAGAGAGAGAGAGAGAGAGAGAGAGAGAGAGAGAGAGAGAGAGAGAGAGAGAGGAAGGAAGGGGGGAACCCGCGTCTGACGGCCGTACCGCAACGCCGTGACGCAACTCGCACTCGGCTGCTGCTGCTGCTGCTGCTGCTGCAACAACACAATAAAATATGAATCAGCGGCCAAGAGCCCACGGCTCTGGCGTCTCTGGCTGGAACCATCCTCCGGGTTGGGAGGAGGGGGTGTGGCGCTGCTGACCGTCGTCTCCCTCCCTGCCTCCCTCCCTCCCTCCGGTCAACCGGGAGACAAAACACAAGACGCCCTGGGAGATCCGGGGCCGCGCACTGTGGTGACGCGGATCGCCTTGGATCGGCTCCCGGTGCTCACCGCCGCCTTGGTTTATTATTATTATTATTATTTTCTCTTTTCCTCGCAGGCCAGCGAGCCAGCCAGCCAGCCAGCGAGCCAGCCAGCCTTCCCTTCCCCTCCTCCAGCTCCGGGGCTGCGGATGATAGGCGCTCCGGGGTGCAGGGGGGGGGAAATCCTCGTCGCATCGCGCTTTATTTTCGCAGCTCGGATGCATGGCGAAGCGATTTAAAGGTGAGTCCCGCTTTTCATTGACCGTCTTCTCACGCCCTCCATCCCGGCGGGTCCGTGGATCCGCGGAACATCCCGCCCTCCTCACCTGAGAAGCCGGAGCGCGTCCCTGCTTTGTTGTAACGTCATTCGTGTTTGTTGGGAGATGCTACTTGGGCAGCAGCCGCGGCTGAACCGGGTTTTTACGCTGGTGTGAAATGTAAGAAAAAAACAACCGACGGGCCACTGGTGGTCCCCCCCCCCCCTTTTAGAAGGCTGATAAATATGGTGAGCTGCCTCCAATATGGCTTAACCTCTCAGTGGATGTGTTGTAGATTGTCAACCGTGCCCGTGTTAGGATCGTGCAGCCTGACAGGTCCTACAGCTCCTGGAGCAGGCCTGCAGTGTTGTGGTCCCTCAGGAGACGCTCATCAGTCAGACTTTTAGCTCCGTGTCACCCGAATTAGACCCGTGTGACCGTTCTGGAGCAGTGATATAGAGGCTTCATACATGGTGTCCTCATATAGCCTCTGTGTGTGTGTGTGTGTGTGTGTGTGTGTGTGTGTGTGTGTGTGTGTGTGTGTGTGTGTGTGTGTGAAGTTACATTAAACCCCGTGTCAAACTCATTTTAGTTCATGGGCCAATAGAATAAATAAAATCATGGTATAATAATAACTTCAAATAACAAAAACTTTACATTGTTTTCTTTGTTTCACTTTGGTGGTGTTTTCGGAACGCTGCACTCTGCATGCACTTTTCTCTTTTTTGACAGAGACATTTTGGGGTAATGAGAGTGGCAAATAGGAGACGTAATAGGTTTAGGTAGGAAGACAACGTAGCTTCAGAGTGGCTGTACTTGGGCCCACTTGCTCAGCCCCGGTATTAACAGCTTGTTTGCATAGCAGAAAACGCTATTGCAACATCCAGTGGACAGTGGAACAGCAGTTTCTTTCATTAAACTTCGCAAAATCATCTTGCGGGCTGGAAAAAACACGTTCGTGGGCCTGCTCCGGCCCCCGGGCCGCATGTTTGACACCCCTGGGTTAAACGGTTGTTTCTCCACTTAAAGATATATTAAAAGCAAAACTGTTCAACTTTTTCCTCCACTCCTACCTTTGTTTTACAGGCATGTTATCGCACCATGGTCCGTGACTGTGGCGTTCATCCAGGGAGGATGCAAGACAAGATTCGATGCCTCTAGACTTTTAAGGTAACCATCAGTCTTCACCACCCAGTTTCACATTTGTTGTCCCAGATATGCAACGTTGCAACAATAAACGTGTGGATGTGGCAATACATTTTTTTAATTTATTTTTTATTATTATAGCTTCTTAAGTTTCTTCCTTTTTTTAAAAAAAAAAAGTTATTTTCTAGATGTTCTAAATATCTTCATCAAGGAAAAAACGTATCAGATCTCGAATATTTAGGAAGTGAGGTAACATTAAGCAAACACGATGACATGGCTGTGGAAGTTGAGTGAAAGAAGGAGAAACGGGCAAACATGCCAGACCGTTGTTGCAAAGCCGTTGTTGCAAACTTCTCCTTGTCCGTATCTGACTTGAACCAGTGCAGCTTGCACATACTGGTCTGTTTCTTTAGAAGACACATTTACTGTCGATGCATGTGCAGTTTCATCCATAGAATATGTTTCTTGATCTAGAGTTGGGGAAAAAAGTTTTGTCTAGGAAGCTGATAAGGACGACCGCCATCATTGCTTTGAGCCAATCTGAAGCGCGTCAGTTTAATTTTGTGTTCCAGTGCTGCAGTTTCTCAGCCTGGTTCAGTTGGGGAATAATAAGTTTCGCACTAAAAAACAGCCCACGCACTTTGAGTCTGCCTTTTAGAAAATTGCTGTCGAATGTGCCTGAAAGCTTCGCTTCAGTGAAGCTATTTGTGTCTGACACACCCACACACACACACACACACACACACACACACACACACACACACACACAATCAGTCCGCAATCCGTACAAATTCTCCAGAACAGCACAAGTCCTAAACTTGGGTAAGATGTTGGAGGAGCAGCAGTAGGTGTTTGGTGCAAAGTGGATATTTTTGGAGGAGAGAAGTTTTTTCACGGATGAAAGATTTTTCACTTGACCGTAAACTAAAATGTTGAATTATTATGACGACAGCAATAGAAAGGCCTTTGCCCTAATCACAAGTAGCGAGTGGAACCGCATTGACAGCGTAGGGGGGGGAGGGTTGGTGCTGACACTGGAGAGGAAGCCGGAGAAAGTTAAATGGGCGGCGCTTTCCTCGTATTGCTGATAACTTCGCCGAACAGGAAGTTGGTTTTGGAGAGGAAGGAGGAAGTCATTGTTTACCTGATGGCATATGAGATTTCACATTTGTTATGTCCAGGTTGCAGCAGATAATCTGTCTGGCTGTGGGGCGGTTACGCTGTTCCGGTAAAACCTCAGATTAAGTTAAATCAGACGTACGTTAAAGACGCCTTTCAAACAAGAAACAACAGGACAGTTTCTTCTTCTTTTCTTTTCTATTGTTGTGTTGAGAAACAGCTACAATGTTGTAAGATGTCCCTTGAGTATCGGAGGCGAGGGCTCTGTGTTCCGTTTGTGTCTGACTTGCACTTTCACCAGTGAAGGAAGTGCGAGAACATTTTAGGACAGAAATTCACCGGTCGGTTTTTGGTGCTCGCAGGGAATTTAACACCTCGAGCAGACACCGTTTGTGAGCCGGATGATCTGTTTTAACCACGGCAGTGTTGAATATCATGTAAAGCTCCAGTGATGTATTCTAGACGGGCTAAATGTGAGCTGACTTGCTTGCTGCTCGCTCGTTACAAAGAGAGAGGCGTCGACTGTTGCGCAGCTGTTACACTAATTCCCATCTTCCTCCCTCTTCCTTTTGGGCGGCCTGTCACTTTCAAGAATATTTTTCTTTTTTCGTGGAGGGAAGAAAAAAAAAAAGAGTCGAGGATATTTTTAGCCGCATCGCTGGAGTTTTTCCTGTGATGCTGCACAGGCTGTCAGGCAGGCGTAGCACCAAGCGTTCGCTTAGAAACACTTATTATTACTTAGAAATGACTGCCGTCGTTATTATTCATTGCGGAGCGTTTTAAATTTTATGAACCGCGGCTAATTATAAACTGATAAAAGCGCTTTAAAGCACAGTCTCCCTCCATGTGCCGTGACACAAAGGCAGGTTTGGACATCTGTCAGACCCTCGCGGCCACTTTGTGGGCCGTGGAGCAGCTTTTACATTGATCGTAAACCTCATCTTACGTCGAGGCGCCGGTGGGGCCTTTTGCGTGCGCTTCATCGTCTCTGAGCCGAGACGCTGGTTCAGGCGGAAGCGGCCACAATCGCCTTCCATCCATTTTCAATGGGGTTCTGCTGGAGCCTGTCCCCAGCTGTCATAGGGTGACGGCAGGGAGGCAAGTCGCCAGTTCATGGCAGGGCCACTTAGAGACAATCAAAGCCAGACAACCATTCGTACCCACTCTCACACCTCCGGTCAATTTAGAGTGTCCACTTCACATCACGTGTTTTTGGACTGTGGGAGGAAGGCGGAGAACCCGGAGAGAACACACACAGACACGGGGAGAACATGCTAACACAGAAAAGCCTCGAATCGAACCCACAACCTTCTTGCTGTGAGGCGACCACCAGTCTGCGGAATTCTCGTTCTTGTCTCGACTGTCCCCACTCAGGTTTTATGATGAGATCTTTAAGACGACGCTCCCCTGTCGAGCGACTTCCTCTCCAGCTTGCTGCCGCTTGTTTTTATGCCTTTACATTAAGCAGGGCTGGGAGGAGGGAGGTCGGGGGAGGGGCAGGGACGGGTTTCCAGCGACGGGGCCCCGAGTTGACAAACACTCGGCACACACCCGGCGAACCGCGGATATACGCGGTGACGAGCAGCTGCCGCAAGCCAACAAAGGCCGTGCGGAGATGAAAGCTTTCGCCGTTGGCATGGCAACAAGTGGATGGACGATGTGCGCTGCCAGGGGAGGGGAGGGATAGGAGTGGATGGGGGTAGATGTTTGACGCGTCGAGCGGCGCATCCCGGAACGAGCGAGGAGAGGGCGAGGTGAAGGAAACCGGTTCAATCCGGCTCTTTTGTTTTGCCGTCGTCATGGTCGCTCTGCTCCTCGCCTCCAGGGAGCTTCAGCCCGGTGTCTCTTCAGGCCGCGGGAGCTCGTCAGGTCGATGCGCTCCAGTTTGCACGTCCTCCCTGCGTCTGCGGGGCTTCTCTCCTGGTTCTCCGGCTCACCCCCACAGTCCAAAAACATGTGTTTGAGGCAAATTGGGAACTCTGAGTAGCAGAGTGCGAACCATCAGGGCCTTTTAAGCTTTTAGAGAAGCCCTAGAAATTTTCCGGACTAAAAAAATAGGAGTATTAGATGAAACATTTTTTAGCCCTTTTACTGTAACATCCTTCCGCAGAGGTCGCGTCAGTTTGTCCCCAACACCTGCTGACTCATCCAGTCACATCGGCCCGCTGACGCCGGATGAAACGTCCGCAGTTGATTGAGAGTGCAGTCAAGGGCCAACAATGACAGATTTTATTGGCACGCTTGGTGTTCCGCTTGTTGCGTTCATGAGATGTGTCAAACGAGAGATCACTGGAAAAGATTGCGATGATAAAAAATAAGATTCCTCGGAGCTAACAGTCAGTCGGGCATTTGGACGTCTCAGCGAATGTTGAAGCAACTGTTGAGTCACTGGTTGTTGAGTTTAGTTTTGAGGGGTTTACGCATCTCAATAATTTCCCTCGCGGTTGGTCCACTTTTAGATGCATAATTGTTTGTGAGATGCAATCAGCACTCAGTGGAGCTTCTGGAGTGTGCAGGCCAGCCAGCAGACTGGCCGTATTTGAGTCTAAATGTCTCTATCACTACACCCGTCATCTGTTGCCCGTTCTTGCTTTGCCAGATCTACGAAGAATGAAGCGCAGCCGCAACATGCTGAAGCAGAATTTGTCCTTTGTGAGGTCACAGAGGAAAATGTTTCTTTCTCTGTGCCCTTACTTAGTCTCTTATAGCCTCAGGGTTGCTGCCCTCAGCTGATCAGAGTGGCGGTGCTCACTTTGATTAACGGGACGAGCTTGGCTGTTGCTGCTTCCTCTTCAACCTTCATGCACAATCAGCTAAAACAAACACTGGGCTTTCAGCGGACATTCGGACCAAAATAAGCAACTCTGTTGGTTGTTGGCTGGAGCTAAATTCATGATTCAAATTTGTGTTTTAAAGTAGTCGTAGTTTACAATTTTCAATCCATCAGGTTTTTACCCACCTGTGTGTTGGCCACCATGAACCTAGATTTTAGTCAAATGTGTTGCATAGAGGCCATCAGGGTAGGATTCTGACATGCTGCCTCCTCTCCTCCATCAAACTCTCCATCTAATCTTCCTTATCCGCCCTGGTTCTCAATGTTCCTCATTCCAAAGAATGCGTACGTGCGCGTCCGGACATGACTCACACAAGCTGGCCAGCCGAGGGAGTTGCTGTCTGGGAATACCGAGTGCTCTGCTGCCTCGTCCCCCTGGATGCAGCCTCAGTAGGTGCAGCGCCGGCCAGAGAGCCCTCGGGGACTTCCTCACAAAGGCAAACAGTCACTGGAGTTAACAGCTCTGTTGTTTACACTCACCCCCCTTTCCTTAGTTACAGCAGGCAATTATATGTACCAGCTGATTTGAACAGCTGTGTGTAATGAAAACAGCATGGTTCTGTGTGCTCTCTTTCTCTCTCTCTCTCTCCCTCTCTCCATATGTGTGTTTGTTTATATATAAATATGAATATATATATATTGGGGATGTTAAGAATTTAATTGAACATTTTTTACATCGGGTATTTTTTGTTAAATGGTGTGCTGTGGTGTATTGCATCCCTAATATACGTGTGTGTGTGTGTGTGTGTGTGTGTGTGTGTGTGTGTGTGTGTGTGTGTGTGTGTGTGTGTGTGTGTGTGTGTGTGTGTGTGTGTATACATATCTATATACATATATATGTAAGTGTGTGCGTGTGCATGTTTGTGTGCACTTCATTTGCTCCGCCTCTTTGATCGCGCCAAGCGGAACTGATGGAGCTCTTACACGCCGCGGAAGAATAAAGCGGCCCAATAACTGAATAACAAATTAAGCCCTCGTTCAGCGAAAATCGGCTGCATGATAAATAGAGGCGGCTCTGCTGCGCTGAGATTACACAATGAGACGCCGTCTTTCTGTGATCACTGGAGCCAAACAGCCCATGGTGTGATTATGTTCCCGCGTATTGTTATGATTGGTTGGAGGGGGTGTTGCGGTGGGGTGGATGAGGCAGTGGGGGGTGTTTGCCACATTCACTCGTCCGTCTTTATGCGCATGAGGATCCCATAAAGCAGAGAAGCAACGTGGCGGCTGACGGCCAAAGCCGAGGCCAATTTGAAATGGAAATGACTGAATGTCAAATGTGACAAATAAAATGAGCAAAATCATCACTATAGCACGCGAGATGAGAACTGAAATAACTTAACAATAAATTAACGCCTGCATGGTTTCAACTGACCAATTGCACAACGGAAAGGAATCCCAATCTTGTCACGGTTGGAACTGGTGAGGATGCTGAGACGGACGAGGCTGAACGTTGGCACACACGCGGTTAATGGAGCGGAGAACATACCTGTTCAATCTGCCTTAGCCAGTGTTTCTCAAAGTGGGTGGCATCAACTTTGTCCTAGAGACATGGGGCCACTTGCAGGTTCATCGGGATCCCTCAAGACACAGCCACGTCAAATTTGGGGCTTCTAGTGGCATGAAAATTTTTCTTCCTCCAAGGTGGGCTTGGTGGGCTTTGACAGAGAAAGTTTGAGAACCACTGGCCTAAGCGCTGTGGGACTCAATCCCTTTTATTGAAGCGTTTGTGGACTGAATTGTTTTGCCCTACTATAATATGCTGCCTCTGTGTTTACCTTTCTCTCCCAGGCTGTGAACCCTGTGCAAGGGTGGTGATGAGCAGTCAGGGCAGCAGCAGCAGCAGCAGGGGAAGTGGCCATCATGCCGACGCTCGCCCCCCTCGCCAAGCCCCTGGGCCCAAGCTGCAGGTGCAGCGCTCCGTCTCTCGCGACACCATCACCATACACTTCTCTGCGCTGGGCAAGGAGGAAGACGAGGATGAGGAGGAGCTCTTTTGGGCGCCAGGCGGGCCCACCGGGGACGGAGCAGGGCGGGACGGCGCCCAAGCCTCGGAGACTGATGAGCAGTTTCTGGTGGCCAAGGAGGAGCTGCTGTCCGAATCCGCCGCTGCCCTGTCCGCCTCCTCCCCCGCGCTGGACGCAACGGACCCTCTCTCCCACGCGGCCTCTCCGGCCGTGACCATCATCCCCTCCGCCCACTCCCACCTCGCCTCCGACCCCCCGGCCAGCTCCTCCTGGCCCTCCGATCGACCCTCGGCGAGCTCCTCCTCCCACTCCAAGTCAGCGGTGGTGGCTGCGGTGCCCTCCTCCAAACCATTCTTCAGCCTGGTCAGGTCCTTGTCCAACGAGGTCGAGTCCCGAGAATCCGCCCCGGCCGCGACGGCTCCGTCGCACGCGCGCCACCGCCATCTGATGAAGTCTTTCGTGAAGTCTCTCTCCACGGACACCTCCAAGTCCGACCATCAGGACCTTCACCACCATCCTCAACAGCCAACAACGCAGCAGCAGCAGATGTCGCCATCCCAGCGGCCGCCGCCCCGCAACATGCAGCTCTTCAAGCAGTTCTCCCAGCCCCGCCTGCCCTCCTGCTCCGTGGTCGTCACCGGCGCGGTGGGCGGGGACTCCAAAACGGCCCCTTCGTCCCCCATCATGTCCCCGGACGGCAGGTCTTTCTTCAAAGTCCAAGAGGTGGAAGCCAGGATAGAGGACACCAAGCGGCGGCTGTCGGAGGTGATGTCCGACCCGTTGCAGCTTTTCAGCAAGATCATGGGCGACGAGTCGGCGACGGGCGGGTCAGGGGGGACGGCCGCTCACCGTGCCAGACTGCTGTCCTCCAGCGCGTCGGAGCTAAGCGGCGTGGCGGCCGTGAATGGGCACATCGCCGAGGGCAACAGCAGTTACAGCATTAAGGAGGAGGAAGTAGCGGAGGGCGAAGAAGAGGACGAGACCCCACCGGGCCGGGCCCACGACTCCGTTTTTTTCTCCTTCCCGTCACTGACACCCGCGCCGGCCAACGCGCAGCCGACTTTCCCCAAGTCTCCCTCGCTCACGCTGGGCCGCTGCTCCATGTCGGCTCTGGTAGCCCGGCAGGAGGACGAGGACTTCTGTGAGCTCTACAGCGAGGATTTTGAGTTGTGCACGGACACGGAAACGCCAGACGGGGATCGTTCCGGGTCCCGGCAGCCCCACACCGGCAGCACTGGGCTGTGCAGTGAACTGGACACAGAGGAGGAGGAGAAAACTGAAGAGGAGGAGTCGGAGGCGCTGCCGGTCACGACCCTCATCCTCCTGGCCCAGTTGGTCTACTGGTACCTGGTCTTTCCCGTGCCACCGTACGTGTGTTCGGTGGTGCACGGGGTGGTGGTCGGCTTTGCCTTGGCCTTACTGGTCCTCTGGCTCTCCTCTCCTGGACACTCTTCATCGAGATCCAGAAAAAGCAGGCAGAACACAGAGCCCTGGAATGTGTCCCAACTGGATATCAAAGAACCGGGAATCTTCAAGGTGGGAGAACCTCTTCCTACTCCGTGTCGTGTCTGATAATGATGTTACTTCAAAGACCATGGTGGTCAGCTTCCCTGTCTTGTCATACCCTTCGCAGTGTGCTTTGCCCATTGAGGTAAAGGAAGATGGTTAAACATACAGACATCGTTTCAATCCTCCGTGTACAGGATCTCTTTGAGAAAGTGGCCCAATATAACATAGAACAGAAATTAGATTAATACATTTCCATCAAAGATGAAAATGAAAAATAAATGTATTGTTTGAGTCATCAGGTCCTCCGTTGAAAATAGACCGTCCAACATTATGTAAGCACGTGTTTTTATTCAAGCATACCGTCAAGGCTACCAAACTGTTGCACCGGAGAGCCTCGAGGGCTCAGATGTTCCAAAGAAAAGCAGCACAGCGGCAGTGGAGAACATGATAAACACGGATTACAAACAAACCCCAGGAGCAGACGAGCGCATTGCAATATCAGCAAGGGTTCAAACTTACTTCTCCGTCTCCTGCTTTTCATCAGAAACCAGATAAGCGCGAAAACCAACACAAGAATCCGTGTCTAATGAGCGCAGAAAAATTGTGAAAACATAAAAAAGACAACAAAAAAAAAAATCGTAGATGATTCTCTTCCTCTCTCCTTTCAAGGGTTGGATGAACGAGATCCACAGCTACGACCCCGAGATGTACCACGCCACCCTGACCCACTCCATCTACGTCCGTCTGGAGGGCTCCGTCCTGCGCCTGTCCAAGCCCAACCGCAACATCTCCCGCCGGGCCGCGCACAACGAGCCCAAGCCTGACGTCACCTACATCAGCCAAAAGATCTACGACCTGACCGACAGCAAGGTGCGGCGAGTGCGAGTGTTAAAAAAACGAAAAAAAACAAACACGTAAAGGCGCGGAAATGCTGCGTCATTGGGGGGGAACAAACAAACACAAGAATCAACAAATAAAAGGGCGTGAGGTGAGGTGGGGGAGGGTCAGGGTTAATGTGTTAAATGTGTGTGTCACCCGCGGCTAGCCGCTGCGCGCTGGCGCTGACAGATAGTGACATCGAGCACACGTCGCCTCGCGTTTGTCTTTGCCTCAGTGCACGACCGCTAATGGGCCACGTTGCACGACAAAGCAGCTCAGCGTCACATGCGGTGCGCAAGCGGGGGGGTAAATAACACAGGTCAGCGGCACTGCGCACCCGGCTCTGGGCCCTGTGGGACGCCAAGGAATGGCTCCCTTAAATCTGTACAGTGCTGCTGCATTCGTATATCTTCCTGTCGTGTAAAGATGTAACTTGTACTCAAAGTGTGTGGGTTTTATACACCTGTGGAAGGCCACTGGAACTCTGAAGTTTTTAATATGTTCAGTTCTCTGCCTGAGGGATGCTGCCTGGTGAGCCAATGGGATCCCTCCGCCGGGATCAGGCGGACCGGGCGACCACCAGTTGTTGCCACGGTGGCCGAGTTCATTTCAGGCTCAGGCCTGTGTGGCTGTGTGACCCCGCGTTACCCCTCGTCATGAGCTGTCACATTCAGTAATGGCAAAAAAAAACCTGAAATCTAATGTAAAAAGAAAATCTGTGTCAAAGGGTTTCGGGCTCTTGTGATATATGTACGCTTGACTGAATGCCAGCTGAACAAACGGAGAAGCGGTTTTGGCAAGTTTTATCAGTTTTCTCAGCAAGAAAACAGAGCGAGTGTTCCAACAATCACCGAAAAGGATTTGGTTTCCCAGTTGCAGCCACTTGTATACCAAGTGAAGCTCCATATTTACTGTTGTTTCAATGCTTTCAGACGCACGCGATCATCATTATCAACAACATAATTTTTAATGACCGTCTTCATCTCGAGACGTTTCAAGTACATGGGTATTACGTTTACCCCCCCCATCTAGATCGAGCTGGTGCCTCAAGGTCTGGCTCGGAAACGGGTCTGGAACAAGAAGTACCCCATTCGCATAGAACTGGCCAAGCAGGAAGACTTCATGTCCAAAGCCGAGGGGGAGAAGTGCGACGGCGGGGAGGACAAGCCGGCGGCGCAGGGTGAGAAGCCGGAAGGGAAGGACAAGGCGGAGAAAGCCGAGGCGCCGGGATCGGCGGAGGCGGCCAAAAGGCTGACCCCCGGCGGCGGAGACCTGACAATATACCTGTTCGGGAGGACCGGTCGGGAAAAGGAAGAGTGGTTCCGAAGATTTCTGCTAGCGTCGCGGCTTAAGTCGGAGGGGCGGAGTGGGGGCCTGCCTGGCGTCTGCAAGAGTGGTGAGTCACATTTCCACTCCACCATCGCTTCCCACTGTCAGAGCAGAATCGTAAAGACAGTACTAGTGTGTGTGTGTGTGTGTGTGTGTGTGTGTGTGTGTGTGTGTGTGTGTGTGTGTGTGTGTGTGTGTGTGTGTGTGTGTGTGTGTGTGTGTGACTGCGGAGCCATCAGATCTGTGCAATAAGCTCCGGCTTAGCGACTGCCAATCCCCCAGACCCGGCGTACGGATGAGTGTGAATGGGTCAGCAGGATTACATGCACGGAGAAGCAGTATATTATAATATCGGTCACCACAGTGAAATATAAGCCCGCGTGTTTAAGGACCAGTTCAAAAAGAAATATCAGCGCTGTGTGGCTATATTTACTAAATACTTAATATTTATGTTTTCTTTATGGACATTGTGATTACGGTGACAAAACAAACCAACCTGATTAGCTTTTTTCCTTTCTTAAAGTGTCATATGTAGGCAAAACCACCGACATGCTACCATGTATATCATACTGACCTCCTCTTGCCACATCCTTCCATCCCCTCCCCTCTCCTTCCTTCCTGCCGATATCAGCCTTCTTGTCCTCGCATAGCCGCAGTAGCAGCGTCCAATCAGGCGCCGGCGGCCTGGAGGCCGACAGCAGGAGCAGCAGCCGAGGAAGCCTGGAGGAGCTGCCGCAGCCTCGGCACAGGGACGCCCCCTCGGCTCTCTCCGCCGGCATGAGGCAGAAGATGCTGCTGGACTATAGCGTCTACATGGCAAAATACATCAACTCGCAGGTGGCATCCAGCAGCCCTACGGCCGCCGCTGCCACCACCGCCACCGCCGAGAGCCCCGGGCACAGCCCTGCTAGCAGCCCCAGGACTGCTAAGAAGGTATATACAAAGACTCAGTCTGGTGAGGGGCATCCTGGGCTCAGCTAGAAGTCATCTCATTGATTGATTTGTTAGCAGATTAGTGGGCGTAACAACCTGACAAGCCAGATGGAGCCTTTTCCCCCAAATGAATTGGCCTGATTGGCAATTCGGAATGGGATTCTCTGCAGTCCAGCTGCCTTCCACATGTAAAGGACATCTGTGAACAAAAAGACTTTGTTGTATTTTTCACTCTGACAAACCTGTGCGAGATCTGTTTTCAGAACATTAAATTTTCTGCTATTCACATCCTTATTTTGCTAAAACGCAAAACCCATCTGTGCCTCCCATCTGTGTATAATTTGGCTTTAGCAACCATGCGGCTATTAATGGAAAGAATGACAGTGACATGAAAAACGCAAGTTTCAGTCCTGTATTTAAGTTGGATTTTCCTTTGATTAAATAAAAAAAAATCTGAAACGGTCTGATACATTTTCCAACGAAGCTAAGCAGCCATCCGTTGTTGCAAGTCAAGTGTGGGCACGCTCACAACTGTGCACGCTTGCGTTGATGTGTCTAAGATGCAGGTGTTAATTATGTAAACTGCCAGCCTTTATGATTATATTAACCCATATAGATCTTGTTCACTGTCACTGCTTGCAGCCTGATTAGTCAGTAGAAGAAGAAGGCAGAATTGGGAGATCTGTCAAATGGCTTGTTCAGACATATATCTATGCTACATAGAAGGTGTATCCCCATTGGGACACTCAAGTATTTTTCTAATCCAGGTATAATCACTATTTTGCTGGCCGTGTCATGAAATTTGATTTGCCTCAAACTGAAGCTCAACCATTTTAGAATTTGACATCAAGGGGACTGATGACTCTGTCCTTCAGATCCGCAGGAGTTCAGGGGAGTCTGTGGAGCCCGAGGCCTGGGTGAATGCTTTTCTGGGAAGGATATTCTGGGACTTCCTGGGAGAGAAGTACTGGGCCAACGTTGTCTCCAAAAAGATCCAGATGAAGCTCAGCAAGATCAGGGTAGGCGCTCACTCGAGCTCGCAGAATCCAGAAGGCCGTGGCTTTTTTTTTTTTTAATGTCTCTTCATCTGACTGATGTATCTCCTTCATATCTGACTGTTCAGCTGCCATATGTTATGAATGAGCTGACTCTGACCGAGCTCGACATGGGTTTTTCCATACCAAAGATCCTTCATGCCTCTGCACCTTCTGTGGATCACCAAGGTAGGAAAATAAGCTACAAGGGGTGGGGGATTTTCATGTTGAGCGGTGTGCAACACCAGAGGTTTCAGTTTCCCAATTCCCTAAATATCATCAGCATTTTGCTAACCCTGCCTGGCAACAGCAGTAGGTCCTGACATAGTGATGCCTGACGTCGTTCGCTCGTCAGAAACACTGAGTCATATCTTAATTGACTTGCTTGAAGGGTTGCTTTAATTGTGCGCATGAATTAATGCAAACATCCTCGTCCTGACTCATCCGGCCTGATGCCTGACGCCTGCCTCGAGCCCCAGAGAAGCAATCAGTTTAACACACAAGCAACAGAAGCATTTCAGCATTCATTTGAGTGGAATTCACAACAAGATAATAGAAGCATAAAAGTGGAAAAGAGGGAATTTCTTAAACTTTAAAATCAGGGTGTCGACATTGAATGATCGAAAATGTATTTTTAGGCTGCGCGTTGGATAATTTAACCTTCATCTAAAGCTGCTGCAACATGCATGAGGTGGTGCTTCATCTGCATCCACCAGTCAGTTATGATTCATCCCCCTTCCAGGCATCCTTCTATGGCTGAGTCTGCAGTGCTCATTAATGTGATCTGTCTCACACAAAGCTACACCCAAGTTGTTTGCAAAGCATCTTGGAACTTAATTAGTCCTCCGAGGAGTGTCCTCTCCAAAAGTTCTGTTCTCCAAACCTGCACGGACCAAGCAGTCTGCCTTTCGACATTAGCTCAACTTGTTTTACTCTTCATGGAATTTCTTTTTTTTTTTTTTAGCACAATTTTATAAGGGCAATAAGAGTGCTTCATGTCCATTGTTGGGAGGACATTGATTTATTCTGTGGCCTGAGAGGATGCTAATCAGAAACAGAGTTTGACAATGTTCAGCCAATTATGTTTTAGCCAATAGTCCAGTGCACCTTGCGGACCTACCAACTCCTTTCACATTCAGCCATTCATACACATGCAAACCCTGACGCCAACCTCCAATTAGGAGAAGTGACCTTTTTTCCACAAAGATGTGGACACTCTCACCCACTTACAGGCTGACCTGTCAGTATCGATCCACCTGCAACTGGCGCAAGGAGAAGCTTTTCTTTAAGAGGCACTGTCTGATTTTAATTACCTGAGGCGTCCATGTTGTCGGCAGTAATCTGGTTTTGCAGGCAAAAACTTTGTGTGTGTAAACTACACGCTGGTTTTGAGTTGTAGATGAACTATGAAAATATTGAAAATATGGAAAGCAGTGCACTTGTCATCCTAATATCCATCTTGAAAAAAAACAACACTTTTTTTTTTTTTTTTAGCTTTTTATAGGTTGAGGGCTTCATGCCAAAAACACTGGTGGCCACAGCATAAATGGTGCAAAGACAGTGCCTCTCTTTTACACGTCTGTGGCAAAAATACATGCATACAAATAAAAACATTCATTTAAAGATCACAGACTTGCTTGGTGGGCGATTTGTGAAAGCAATGCTTGGCGGCTGCAGCATTTAGCAGCTATTGAGCAAACAGCGGGGGTAGCTGAAGCCCCATTAACCTCTCTGGAGGTGTGCGATGTGTCAACAGGAAGCGACCTGATTAAAATTGGCCAATAAGATGGCATTCCTGCCTGTTGCTGACCTTTCTCATGTTTCCTCGAGGAAAGGTCTTCTTCCTGGCAGCTTGGTGGGGTGCCTGATGGCAATTAGTGGAAAGTTCCTGTTTGTTCGCAGCAGCAGCAGTATGGGGAGAGCGCTTGAGAGGGATGACTGCACTTTTTGCACGTCTGTTTTTCAGGTCTGTGGTTTGACCTGGAGATCTCCTACAGCGGCTCCTTCCTCATGACGCTGGAGACAAAGATGAACCTGGCGCGGCTGGGGAAGGAGGGAGAGGGGCTCGGGGAGCACGGGAAAGAGTGGTGAGCCCTCCGCTTCCTCTCTGCAGCAAAACAAAAAAAAATTAAGTGCAAATGTTTCGACAGATTGAGCTACCTCATTTTTATAAAGCAAGGGAGGGTTAGATACTAGTGAGTAAGTAAGTATTACTTGCTAAACCGAAAAATACGATCAGGAGCTGTGTTATTTTTCTTCTCCCTCTACAATTGTTTCTCTTGGCTTTTCTTCCCTATTCCTAATGAACTATTCTCTGGACGCTTCCCATTTTGGATTT
The DNA here is from genome assembly GCF_046127955.1 of Nelusetta ayraudi. NCBI lineage: Eukaryota > Metazoa > Chordata > Actinopteri > Tetraodontiformes > Monacanthidae > Nelusetta > Nelusetta ayraudi. Next base: position 5,035,967 of record NW_027466066.1, on the reverse strand, counting down.
GTTCCAATGCCCGGTGAGTTTGATATGGATGCCTACCAGTAAAACAATACACATAGTTCTGCATTAAAGATTTTTGACACATTGTATATAAGCATGAAGGTATTGAATAGAACTGCGCCTTGAGTGTTGATGATTTGGTACAACGCCACTGCGGCCTAATTATGTATCACTGAGGGGATTTCTAATGCGTCTGTGTCTGTGAGACAGGCCAAGGCCACGGACGTACTGCCTGGCAGACAGCGATGAGGAATCATCTAGTGCTGGCTCATCAGATGAAGAAGATCCTCCGGAACTCCTCAGTGACAAGGCCATTCCTGCTGGAAGCGAGGGGTGAGTAGCAGCGGCAGCAGTATTTCCTTTGTCATCACACATCAGTCGCACAGAGATCTGCAATGCACAAGACAGACGTTGTTCTGGATAAATGACAAACCTCTCATTCCCCACATTGCAGCTTTGTGGGTGGCCATAGGCCGAGCAAGATAATGCGCTTCGTGGACAAAATAGCCAAGTCAAAGTACTTCCAAAAGGCCACAGAGACGGAGTTCATCAAGAAGAAGATGGAGGAGGTGTCCAACACGCCGCTGCTGCTCACTGTGGAGGTTCAGGAATGCCGCGGGACGCTGGCAGTCAACATCCCACCTCCCCCGACTGACAGGATTTGGTATGTTCAGTGCACTTGAGTCAAGAATGCACACAGTGGATCCTGGCTTGAAAGTGCACATCAGCTCCCTCTGCTGGGAAAATGATGACAAACGCAAAAAAAGGCATTTGAAAAAGAAAATTGTGTGAATGCAAACCCAAAGAGGTTTTAGGATGATTAGCAAGAGTAACTGCATTTCATTTTATCTCTTATGTTTACCATGTTAATCTGAATGAGTGAGGATGATGTCATGAAATTCCGCATCAATGTGCCGCATCAATAGAGCAGGAATGTGCACATTGGAATGATGTCACACTGATTTAGACGTCTGTTGTCGCTTGGCTGTCAGGTATGGATTCCGGAGTCCACCTCACCTGGAGCTGAAAGCGCGGCCGAAACTGGGTGAGAGGGAGGTCACTTTAGTCCACGTAACAGACTGGATTGAGAAGAAACTTGAACAGGAGTTACAGGTATGGAGACAATTGAATCGACTCTGTCAGTGATGTAAGGAATCAGCAATGCGATTGTGTTGAACTATTTTTAATTAACAGTGGGCAGGGTGCCTCATACTGGGCGAGAATTAAGCAAGTAAGATTTGATATGGCATGAGATGTACTGCAAAGGAGCCACTTTGTGGCTTTCCCACATTTCCCCACATCTATCGGAGGCCAACACCTTGAAGCACACTTGTAAACAGTGGTTTGCCTGTCAGGTGGACCACACACCTGCACTTATCTCCAGCAGGGAGCTGAGAGGAAGCTCTTCTCAACCATACCTTGCCAAGAGTAAAATACAGCGCTCCATTGCCCCCTATTGTGATCTGTAACTGAAAGTGCACATTTTATATGGATGTCTATGAAGGCCTCCTACCTCAAACATAGCTTTATACAAGAGTAGTGTACTAACATTTACTTTTATGCTGTGATTGTCTTCTGCAGAAAATCTTTGTGATGCCAAACATGGATGATGTATACCTACCCATAATGCACTCTGCCATGGACTTGCGCTCAAATGCCAACTTGGTAACTGTGACAAATGATGCCTTGAATGACCCGGAACCGGAGGAGTCTGACTTCTCAGACATGTGAAGGTCAAAAGGTCTTTAAAAAAAAAAAGAAAACATGGAAATGTTAACACATTGGCAATATGACATGACACCCGTGCACCCAAAGCCAGGGTACATCAGTCGGTGGGCCCAACTCTCCAGTATCTTTACCCATGCACCAGACACATTGTCGCTCCAAAGTGCAGTCAACAAAGCTGGAAGTGCTGCATGAGCTTATGATCATCAGTGGCAACTGGAGGGAAACTGTGACACATGAACCCAGTCAAACTGTTTTTTTTATTGTCTAAAACAAAGCTGGCATTCAAGAAGTGTTGAAATGAATAAATGCGTGTGGAAGACCAACAGCCATCACATTCAACCCCAAGACCCATGACACCTGTGATGTATAGCAGCAACAAATGTGAATGCATTCAGTTTGTTGTTTGTGCAAGAACCTACTGGCTGCTGATTATGATGAGGCTGCAAGCCAGAGTAGGAAAACTTGAAAGAGAATTATGTTCAGAATGGCAACTTAGGTCTACTTTACATAAGGGATGTTCCATTTTCCGCGAGTGCTGCGAGGGGCCTGGCTACAATATGCAAATAGATCAACGGCACTGTGTCCACTGAACACTCTGGGTCAGTTCATGAAGATGGACGGACGATAGAACAAGACAGGTTTTATTTGTGTGCTATGGATTTGTGCTGAAGTCAAGGAGAAATTGAACTTGTACACACAGCAGCTGAACATTGCCCAGGTCTGATGAATGTACAGAGTTTCTCTGGCTGTGCAAGAAAAAGGCTCGTTCACGGTTCTTCTTCACATTCGTTAAGCCCCCACAATTATCTGGAAAATTAATCAGTATTAATTTTCCATTTAATTGCAATAGCATTCATAGCTCCTGACTGGCTTCTTTATATTTCAGATTTTTTTTTTTTTTTGCAATTGAAAGCAAGTCGTACTTATATTTAAATGATGATGCGAATATTAGCCATATTACCAGTTTTGTCATTGACATCCAGCTAATGATTGTTCTTGTTTCTTACTGTACTTGCTGTTCATCTGTTTCGTTACCACTAGGAAACAACATCAATAAACAACGGTTGTAAGGTTGTTTCTGCCATGACACTGAGCTCTTCGGATGCCTTTTACGTTACGTTTCATCATTCAAATGTGAGGGTTGGGAAAGTGTATGAGGCAGAAAGTGCCTTTTAAAATAATCAAACATTCCTCCGTAGTGAGCTGACATGCGTTGCATCAGATGGGAGACAGGGAACATTGTTTTTGTGCCATTGCTGTGACTGTCGAGTCCCCTCCCCCGACCCCCGTTTTATTGATATTTATTTGCACAAGATTTGAAATATGAATCATTGTTGTGTTCAGTGATGTCATAGAATGTTCTGATCATTGTGGGATCAATTAAACTTTTTCGCTTGGAAAAACATTTATGCGGCTTCATGGTGGTTGCATCTGAAATATGAACTCTTGCACTTAGCCTAACTGATCCAATGCAATTCTTGCAAGAAGAGGTTTTAATTATTTTCTCTCAAGCTACAAAGGACAAACCCATTTTTAGGAAGGTGTTTGGAGTGGTGTCAGATTTATCAAAGAAACAATTCTAGATAGTTCATAAATTGAATTTTTAACGTTTTCCACTATGCACAGTTCACATACAAAAACATTAAATGTTCTTCATGCTCAATTTTGCCTAAATCACACTGGTATTTTCATGTTCATCAACTGTGTCTTGCTTTAAAAGAGAGACTTGGGGGGAAGAACCAAGAAACCCCAGTTATGACAAGACTGGTTCATCTTGCACTGCTCTTGACTCGAAAATGACAAAAGAGGTCATTCAAGTTTTAATGAGCAGTGCTAAACAAAGGGAGAAAAAACCCAAACACAAATAAGTGACGAGGTGACAGACATTGTGGTTTTTATGAGTCGTAAAGTCTTTATTAACAGGTTTCATTTATATACAATGACATCCCCCGCCGGCCCCACACTCCCTCCCCGGTGCATGTCCACAAATCAGGCCAGTCTTTAGGCATGACTGAAGGCCAGTGCAGAATTGTGCTCACTAAATACTTACCATATTATACCATACTATCATATTTTACCCTATTGTTCCAGCAAACACCGTCACAGCTGTAGATTTCCTGTAAGGGGGGGGTTAAAGAAAAAAAAGGGGGGGGGGGTAAGTAGGACGTATACCACACGTGGCAATGAATAGTGAACGGATGAGGGGTCATGTCAGATATAAAGGTGACTTTCATATTTTCATCAGATGTCTAACGCAAAGAAAACATCATCCATGGACCCAAATTATTATTGTATGGTGGTCTAAACGTGACAAATACTCACGGCCTTCGCTGAGCGTCGCCTTGGACCAGCTTCAGTTGCACGCCACTTCAAAAATAACTGCATCGAGAAACTTCTGTGGAAAAAACACATCGGTGGAAAATAGTCAGTCTGATGATTATCGGTTACCAAGAAAAAGGAAGGGGGAAAAGGAAACAGGACGTACCTCGTTGGTCTAAAGGCCTACAGCAAAGTCCGCCTTATACGTTACACATCCACGATTAAAATATATTTACACAACGACATGTTAAATGGAGGTATAAATATATTACCTACATACGTTCACGAACCCAATAATTTAATTTTCCGGACTAAACTAAAAGTTTCTAAAACTAATCTTTCCTCGTGGCAGAGAACCGCGTGGTGTCAAAGCGTTACCGACGCCGGAGTTCTTAGAAGAAAATGTCCCCCGGATGCAGTTTATAGCACATCCGGTTCTCGCGAGCTTTCCCCTATTGGCTCACGGCTCTTCCCCCTCCTCCACTCCTCGCGCATATCCATCCCAAAGTCCAACCCCCACATTTTCATCATTTCAGGAAGAAGCGGATCCAACGCTGCCGTACCTTACGCACTGCTGGCTGCCTCGTTCAGCGCTCTTTCAGCGTGGCAGCGTTTTATTTCTTTATGACATCTCGCTGTGACCCAAATTACGTCTTCTATGTAGTCAACGGCCGCCCAAACCTGCTGTCTGTCCCGGTTCGAGACCATAAAATATGGAATGGAGATCGAGAACGCGGATCCGGTTGTGGTGCATTTTAGCGTTGCTCTGCTGCGCTGGGCTCCCACAAAAGGTAAGAGGGGCTAAATGGATAAGCTAGCTCAAGATAGATGGTATTACCGTGGACGTGCCTGGCTATAGTGAAACATAGAATTTTGTAGACCTTCGCTCTTATAGCCATTGTAAAAGGAGATGTGTCTAGGGCGGATTTCTTTCGGTCTGCCTGATGGTTGACTTGACTGAGGCAGACTTATGTTGGTTAACGTTAGCTCTCAAGCTAAAAGCATGCATCATGAATAATATGTGCGTTGGAAACCTTGTAATTATCTACGTCACCGTGTCATTATTATGGAAAGCTTTTAAGAATCAGAAAGCGCAGCCTCTCAAATCAAGGTAGCATTTCCTGCCACACGCAGACATTCCGCCTGTACCTTTTTTGCAATCATGTGGTTGATAAGCCAAGCGTTAGGTATTTCAATTGTCACCTTCAGTCTAAGTATTCCGTCATGAAGCCATTCTATTTACAACTAATTTTTACATTTTTATTTCATGCTAAAAACCACCAATAATTGGCGATTTGTCCAGGGTGGAACCCGCCTTTGCCCGATGACAGCTGGGGTTCGGCTCCAGCACCCCTGGGTGCAGGAGAAGCGCTGTAGAAAATGAAAGAAACATTTTCAACCCATCTATCTCTTATGTTGTGGTTAAACCCGGATGAACGGGTAGATTGTAGTTCTGATTTATGTTTTCAGAAGTATTTTGTGTTTTCCTAAGAAGCGTTTGACTGGAAAGGGTACATGGGTTATTGTTTTTGTGGTAAGTTGTGGTTTTTGTAGTGAGTTATGGTATTTTATGGGCTTATCATGTCCTGGCAGGGGGAAAAAACAAACTAATTATTGCAATTAATAATGAACTGTTTAACCAGGAGCTCACTTAAAAAAAAAAACAAAAAAAAAACACCACGTGTAGCAAAGGCAGACCGCACAATATATTTTTTTGATATCAGTGGGGTTTTTTTATTTCGTTTTTATTTTGTTGAAGGTTTAAATCAGCCATGCTGTTGTGCACGACAACTTTTCCCACTTATGTTGATTCAATTGAGCAAACACTGAAGGTATTAACAACTTTGCAAAAAAAAAAAAAAAAAGAAATAATAAAGTGTTAAACAAAGTGGTTGAGATGCCTACTGTTGCTCACCCAAACGATTGATCTATATAGATTCCATTGTGAGTGAAACAGGGAGAACAGTGAGCAGGGGAATTCTCAGGAGAGAGTCAAAGCTGAATGGTTAGTTAGCCAGTCCAGTTGAATTAAGCAGCAGATTAAAGTAGCCTTTTTAATCCCCCCCTATCATCTCTCAGGAGTGGCTCCGAGCCTGTTAGACCGTCTGCTTGTCCAGTGGACCAAGACACATGGCTGTCAGCCATCTATCTATAGGTTGTTTTTCAAGTTGTGTCTAATTATGACACGTAATGCAGTTTAGCAGAAATCTCACCTCAAGCCTCTGCACAAATGACTATTTTTAAACTTTTGCAGTTTAACACTGGACTTTTCACACTGGCTCCATTTATCTCAGCACAATCACGCCAGAGGTTGTTTACCTCCTTTGTGCATTTCGCTTACACGTGTGTCGAACCCTGCAGACGCAGCTGCGCGGTCCAAAGCCGGACCAGAAAGGGGGCCTGACTTCTTTGCCTTCGGTCCAGGCTTAAAGAAGTCATCTTCTAATATCATAGCACCTAGCGAACTCCCAAGAGCCGTTTGCTTCATTGCTCAATTCCGTTTCCTTTTTGTACTCTTGAGACTTGAGACTCTTCAGGCCAAGACAAACAGCATCAGTTTTGTTACTGCGGCACTGGTGTTTGCAATGGGCGAGAAGGAAACCAAACAATTACCTGTGTCATAACATACAGCCCTGAAGCACAACTCTGCCTACCAAATTAGATTGGTCTCCATATTTCGGTTCCGGTGACACTTTTGCAGTCTGCTTTGGAGAAGTGATCCCACTCAAGGCCTGCTTGCATGCTGCTGTGCCAGGTTTCCTGAAAAGTGTTCCCGATTCGCTTGATTCTCTATTGGTTCTTGCCGTTAGTCAGGCTGGCTTTTGAACAGGACTCTACTCTGCACAGTAGGTTTGCTTGCGATTTCTTGACGTCCCATTAAAACGTCGATTTTAAGTCCGTTTTTGTCGCTGGCTGCTCTCCGTCGCTGTGTCAGACCTCTCTGTGAGGCCGTGCAGCAGCATTAACCGGCTGATACGGAGGCTGCCCATGGCCGGCTATTACACCGCAGTGTGTTGTCGACACATCAAGTAAAATGATGAACCTGCTTTATTATCAGAACTCCTGGTGGAGTCGTTCCGTCTGGCACACGTTGTTTTTCCGACGGCGTGTGATTAAGTTGACCTCTCCTCTTGCTTGTTTCCTTGTGCCCCTGTTGTTGATTTCTCTATCTATCTCTCCTGACGGCGCCTTCTCTGTTGTGCAGAAGGCCCTTGTCTGTCTGTCTGTCTGTCTGTCTGTGTGTCTGTCCGAGTCTTGTCTTTTTCTTTTCAAAAACCCCCCTTGTTACCTTAAACCCACAGCGACACTGGGTCGGTCCTTCACATCTGTTCATAATGGGTAGGTAATCAGCTGTCAGGATCAACAGCCAGAGGTGCTATCGGCGATATCCTGCTTATTGTGCGCAGTGTCCCTTTAAGCCACGTTTGGCCTGGTTGCAGACAAGAACGTGAAGACCTCAGAACTCTGGTTTCTCCCACTTCTGTACTATTATGTAACTCTCTTACGCAACGACAGAGCATGTCCGTTACTCACAGAATGAGGAAATGTGTGACCCCCCCCCCCCCTAATTTTAAGTTGCCCTATAACGGGGGCTCGGAGACTCAGGGACATTTTAAACCAGATGTTGCACAGGTCGGGCGCTGCGCTGTGCGCTTGTCGAAAGCGCGGCAGCCGTCCAAAAAACCGACGAGGCTCACAGATGTCAAAGTTATTTTGCTTGCGAAACCAAGAACTCCGATCGGGGTTACGGGAGACTCGAAAAACAAAGTGCAGTGCGACGATCGTGACCGCGGCCCAGTGGGAACACTGGCAGGTGCGCGGTATTGACACAAACGCTTGTGAGGGACATGAGATCACACAGCATGTGAAACTGCCACGGCGCGCCGCTGCTCCGGTTCCTGTTTGTGTCGCGTTTCGCCCTCTTGAATTTGGGCATCACCGGATGAGAGATCAGAGAAGCGATGTGCGGCTTGTGGCTCTCTTGAAAACGTTCTCTCTCTCTCTTGTGTCGTGATGGGAGTTTTGCAAGGAGCTGCGAGCCTCCCGACTGACTCGGTCACGATGGTTGCATTTGCTCATCGGACCCCACGCCAGTGCCTGACCTGAGGGCTCCAGTGGTTTTTTTTTACCAAGTCTGACTGAAGAGCACTCAAACGGCTCCTCACCCGCCAGCTCCTTCTCCTGCCTCAGAAGCGGCTGAAAAGCTCAGGCCTGTGTCGGCAGTGCACGACATGCTAATCTGCATTTTAAGCGAGGGCTATATGCGCCGCCCCCGGGCAGCTGTTAAGAACAATGACTCAGGCTTGTCGATCAATATCTCTTTGGTTTAAGCAGGGGAAACGAGGCCTCGGTCTGCCCGAGCTTTCCCTGTTCCAATCCTAGACTTCGCAGTTCAAAACCCTCCCTCAGATCTCGGATGAGATCTTTGCCCGGCCGCGTTGGGTGATGTCACACGGGGCTCCACTCCACTTCGAGAACAAGACGCCGTCAAGTTAATTGCTTTCAGGCCGCACAATGAAAACACAAACTGAGCCCTGGACCGTGATGCACCCGAACCAATCGGCGACTATAAAACTTCGCCAGCGTGAGCCGTCCGTCCAGCAAATGCTCTCGATTAAAAAATATAGGAAGACAAAAAAAAAATCGGAATTGAAACCGTGCTTGAACAGAGCCGCCGTTCTCAATTCTCCTGTTAATCCAGACCTGTGTTTTTGGGTCACATTTTGCCGACATGACAAACTGCAAATCATCTGTTTGTTTAGTTTAGTCCCTCTGCTGATCAGGTCGCTCTGACATTTTTTTTTTTGATGCTTTTCACCCAGCTGGCTGATGGAAGTAGGTGGCAGCAGCAGCAGCGGTATTCTCGGAGTGAGATGGTCAAAGCAAAATTTTTGTGATTTATGTGATAAAAGTTTTGCATGAGGTTTTGATGTTGTTTTACAGTACATCACCTCACGTCGGAGCACTCGGACAACAGGACGGTCCCAACGGCCGCGAAGGCCGCTTTTAACCCTAGAAACTCCGCCCGGCGGTCCACTTACAGCATGACAATGCCAAAAAAAAATAATCATACAGCAGCCTCCACTGGCATTATTTGAATTCCATAGTGGTTGAAGGGAGCACACATCCGACCGCAGGTCCGTTAATTCTGGCATAAGCCAGGTCACAAGGCGGGATCAACGGGAGTCGCTGCCGTTCCCGTTTTGACCACTTTCCATTGTTTTTTGCTGCGTCACCTCACTTTTCCTCTCTTCTTCATGGCCGCTCTCACTGTTACATCTCTGCGCTGTTTTTTTTGTTTGTTTGTTTTGCGCCCACTTTTGCCTCCAACGTTGTCATCAGTGCACGGGTGCGTGTTTTTCCTGGCGGTAGCTAAAGGTTCTGGGAAGGAGAGTTCCCGCTTTGGTTTATTGACTCACTGCCTCATCTGCGCACGGAGAAGCTGAAGCGCCTCCTCGGTTCATTTGCAATTTAAAAAAAAAAAGTTATAAAGGCCAGAGAGCGAAGAGTCTTGGCTTTCTCAGCTTCACTTGCCAGGAGACTGGTTATTTTTGAATGGACATATTCATCGCCTCCTACACGTCCGTTGGACAGATGCATGAAATCATGTGTTGCATCAAACTTGAGAGGATTAGATTCTCCAGTTGGGGTTCTTTAAAAGAGACTTGGCAACCTTTTATAGACCATATTGGTTCAATTGGTGAGAGGCTATGGGCATACATTTTTCTCCTCTATTTTTTTTAGTTTTGTTTTTTGTGTTTATTTTGTAGTTTTACATTTACTTTTTTTAAGTGAATTGTACCGTTCCAGCTGTAAAACCTTTAATTTTTTTTTTTGTAAACTTTATTTCGGACAATTTCATGAAAAAACAAGTGGCTGAAATAAATAAAATAATAATGTATTTTTTTTTTTTAATTTTAAACCGAAATGGACAAAGTAATAGGAGGAAGTAGAGCTTATCTAGTCCTGTCCCAATGGTAACATATATCGCAATTACAAATTACAGAAAAAAAAACAATACTTTTTAATTAAGTAAAGAAAAAAAAAAAGGCCCGGGCAGCCGCATGGGAGTCGGGTGCACGAGTGGAGTGTGAAGCGAGCGCACGTGCTCGACTTCTACCCGGCTTGTTTACCTTCCTCCACATGGCGGCCTCTTCCCGGCTAATCAGCCTCCGACCTCCCCCAAAACCCCCTCCTCCCCACCACCACCGCCCCCGCCTCCCCCTCCAAATCGCTGTTTGCTGTTCTGCCGTCATCGTAAAGTATCGATTTTGCAAAGCTGCCCACGTTGTCGTGTTTGCCAGCGGGAAGTCATCACCTCCGCCTCCTCAGAGACGGCGGGACAGCGGGCCTCTGGCCAGGCAGGCACTCATCCTCTGTCCAGTTTCACTGTTTAAAAATAATGACACAAGTATGTTTTCAGTCACACACGCCTGCCCCCACGACCCCTTACACCTGCTGGCCGTCCAATTCCTCTGCCTTTTCAATAAAAGTGTTTTTGTTGGGTTTTTTTGCTGGGGATGTGACAGCTGGCTGAGCGCTCACCACCACTTTTTGTCTCTCTTTTTTTTTTGTGTTGTGTCCCCGCAGTGGCTTTGCAGCGCCAGCACGGTCTCCCTCCCTGAAAGCCTGCTGTTTGTGTCCACGCTGGACGGCAACCTGCACGCCGTCAGCAAGAAGTCGGGCTCTATCAAATGGACTCTGAAAGAAGGTGAGAGTGGGTGGGGGTGGGGGATGGGGGGGGGGGGGCAGGCAAAGGTCATCTACTGGGTTCACCTTTGCAATGGCAAAGCGTGAGATCCCGCAGGTGTTTTCGACACCCTGAAAATCAGATTTTTGTTGAAGGGGGACAGCAGATAATTACAGCGAACAACAACACACTGTAAAAAAAACACGAATGCTGCACTGCTTGTTTTTTGTTCTCTTTCTCTCTCGCTTTTTTTTTGACCCTCTGGTGTACGTGTGAGTTCATTTATAATTCTTCCTGCCTGTGATGCCTTCCCCTTAATGTATTATTAATTAAGAGGAACCCCCCCCCAGGCTTGAGCCGAAGGAAAATTCTGCCAGATGTTCGGCCAGGCTTGGAAAATTGGTTATTTATTAACCGAAAGAGGGGCAAATATAGCCTGTAATCAGGGTCAAAGTGGGCGAGCGTGCGGGCGACTTCGCTGTAGTATCAGCCGCACACAGCATGGACTGTTTTTTTTTTTATGCATGTGTGTGCGCACGTGTGTGTGTGTGTGTGTTTGTGTTTTTTCCCATCCTAATACTTGGGAGGAAAAATAGACTCATTTCAAAAATCTGACAATGCGTATTTCAAGTTCTCTCGCCATCATTACTATTTGTTTATATGAAGCTGCTTTAGCCGACTCGGTGCCTGTCAGCTGGAGTCAGTCGCTGCTTTCTCTTCATCATCCCATTTTCCTTCAGGAGGCGTTTGATATCAGCTGAACCGGGATCTGTTCAATCCATCAGTCAATCAAATTTTATTTGCATAGCACCTTGCATCAGCCAAATGGTGCACACGGTGCTTTCTAGAGTAAAACATAATAGCAATATTCGTAAAATATAGTTTCAAACACAAGATTACCGCAAATGCGGTAATAACGCAATTATAAGACAAGAATTAAATGCAAAATCAGTGAAACGTAATAAAAACACAGATGTAAAACCAATAAGCAGCAGTCCAGTCAGTAGCTATGTATGCAATGCCAGCCTGAACAAATGAGTTTTTAACTGAGCCTTCAAAACTGTGATTTCAGTGACGGCTTGTAACAGAGCTGGAGGGCTCCTTACGCTCCCCTGTCACTGATCTCCAGTCGGGAGACTTAACACTCTCACACTGAGGGGGGAGCAAGCCTATCTCTCTGTCTCCCACCAGCGCTGTCCATCTCAGCTCACACACACACACACACACACACACACACACGTCTCCTCACTGCCTAGCAACCTGGTGTGAACATTTTCTCCACAGCTGCCGCTTCTGCGTGAATCCGCGTGACACGACCAATCACCCCCACCATTGCCACTTGCTATCTGTTTAACTTCAGGTGCTTCTTGATCCCCTTTGTGACCACACATACTCCCCCACCCCCACCTCTTCGAAATTGTTGACACCCCCACCCCCAGGCACCTCCACAAGTGCCTCTCTGCCGTCCACACCCTCTCTGCTCACACTGGGGGGGGGGAGGTCCATGTTTGTCTAGTCACAGTGGCGGTTCGGGCGTCGTTGGAAGAGAGCCGCCGTCGTCGTCATGGCCTTTCCATTGTATTCCCCCCCGCCCCGCTGTTTTGTTTTCATAGCACATGGTGTTAAATAGAAATGACGGATCGATTTCCCTCGAATTCAGTTATGCAGTGTTCTCACAGGCGGGGGGGAGGCGTTGTTCCAGCCTCGTACCGCACCTGCATCAGCTGTGCCTTTTTATCACGACAGCATTTAAAGACTATACGGAGTTTAGCTGTGACAAACTCTGCCTGTTTTTCCCATTGTTTAAAAAGTTAGTTCAATACTTTGTCACAAATTGTCACTGCAGCAGTGCATCATTCATTCATTTTGTTGTTCACAACAACAACCAAAATAAAAACCGATCCATCACAAAACTAAAACAGCTTATACAATGAAATATACACATGCATGCACATGTATGTACATCTATATATGATCTGAAAGCATGCAAATATAAGGCTGAACCAAACTCAAAAGTTAAGATTTTCCTTGTTGCAGTCACTGGTGGTGATGGTGGCTGAGGCACTGCTGTGCTGTTTGACTTGTACGTTTTGTTTGAGTGTTGTTGTTTCAAATTATCATTATTATTCATCATTTGAACTCGCCGGAGCCTCTCCAACGCTCCCTCGATTGTCTTTTTAGCTGCTTGTGCACTGGAATGCCAACGAGACAATGTTTTCCCGTCAGTCCCGAGCTGCATCTCATTTTTTCTTTTCTTTTTTCCTTCCTCACAGATCCAGTTCTGCAGGTCCTCACCCACGTGGCAGAGTACGTACCTTTTCACTCGCTCTTCCCTGTGTGGTTAACTGCTGCACCCGTCTCTTGACACAAAGGACGATGTTGGAGGCAAATGGTTATCTTTGTCTTTGCGGTTGCCTTTTGTGTCGCCTGCTTTTACACGTGATAAACACGGTCGGCCGTGTGCCGTTGTTTTCCGCAGACCTGCCTTCCTGCCCGACCCAAACGATGGCAGCCTTTACTCTCTGGGAGGAAAGAACAACGAAGGGCTGACGGTAGGGGCCGCGAACATCATCTCTGCTCTGTTTTTAAAAGATGGAACCCGTCCCCGGCGGTCATTTTGCGTGTCTCACTCAAACAGAAACTGCCGTTCACCATCCCCGAGCTGGTGCAAGCTTCTCCCTGCCGCAGTTCGGACGGGGTCCTGTACATGGGTAAGGACACCTCTCAAACAGGAGTGGCGCCTTTTGAATGAAACGCCATTGTATTCATTCCCCTGCGAGCTTCCAACAGTCAACATCCGGGTGTGCTCACCCGAAGCCGTTTTCACACGTGCCCTTTTAACCCAAACGTTTGCGGTCGACCTGGAACGGCTGTATGCGGCGCGTCCGACGCCCGTTATCTTCTTTGCTTGCGTTGCTTCAATCGGCTGTAAAGACAAACACGGAACGGGACAGTAAAACGTCCCCTGATTTGCTTCCCTGCTGAATCGAAATTCTGGTGCAGCACGTGGACATATTTGAACAGAAAAAGATATTTTTACTATTCCAAAGCTGTATCTATTTGTTTTTAAATTATTATTCCTTTTGTTATTATTAGTTTATTATTCTAAACACCTTGATGACTCAGAGGCGGGTCACGGATGAGATTTTCTCTTTGCCAATTACAGTTTGAGTGAATTTCCTCATCACTTTAGTTTGCATTTATCCTTTAATTGCTTCAAATAACACCAAAGCAAAGCCTGTGATGCTGAACTGCTGAACTGCTGTAATTACTTGTTGCTGGACACGCCTGTCCGTTCATCTCTTATGTGGCTGAGGTTGTGAATATTTCACCAAAGTGTGCTCGTGTGTTCACCAGGTAAAAAGCAGGACCTGTGGCACGTGGTGGACCTGCTGACCGGAGAGAAACAGCAGACGCTCACGTCTTCCTTCGCCGAGATGTTGTGTCCGTCCTCGTCCCTCCTCTATCTGGGACGCACAGGTAAAGCGGCGCCTCTGGCGGACCTCGTTTTTAAATCTGCTGCCGCTACGGCCAATTCCAATCAACAGGCACGTTTGTCTTGGATGTTGTAATCCCCAAATGTTGACAGATGTTTGTTTACCCCCAGTGTCCCCACCCCACGCTATAGCCTATAGTTCAGACTGCCAGCCAAAATCCGATTTTCAGCCCATCCAGATTGAAACTGGATGGCTCTGTTGTAGCCCGAGCAGTCGCAAATCACATTGCTACAGCAACCCGTCAGGTGGGTCAATAATGTGGCCAAGTCTGAACACAGCCAGATCCCATTTGGACAGTGTGGACAGTCAGCCCTGAAAATCGTATTTGAGAAGGAATCAGATTTGAATCAGATTCGCCTGCAGTCTGAACACAGCCTAAACGTAGCACGGACCTTTATTTATATGACGTTGTTTTGCGTCTCCTTGCTCGTGCTGCACTTCCTGTTTGGACAGCGCGCTGATGCGGAGCCGCTGCCTGAGGGTTTGCAGCCCACTCACACGCCGCCCTGCCACGTCTGGGACGGCTTGCGATGTTTCGAACCTTCCACCGGAACGTGCAAACAAAAGGAGGAGGGGGGGGGGAGGAATTTGAGAGAGGGGATGGGGTTGGGGGTGGGGGTCGGGTTGGGGTTTGGACCGTGGTGTCGGAGTCAGCAGAGCTCGTCGGATTTAGTTTCCCATTTTTTTCCTTTTAAAACGCGGGACATCCAACACCTGTCAGCGTTTTCTCCCAGGAACGGATACTTTCTCTCTGTCTCTCCCCCTTTCTGTACGTTACATAAGGAAATACTATTGCCCCCCGCCCCCACCCCCACCCCCACCTCCCTTTTACTTTTTAAATATGCCATTGTCTGTCTTTCCCTGCTCAGAGTACACCATCACCATGTACGACACCAAGAGCAGGGAGCTCCGCTGGAATGCCACCTATTCTGACTATGCCTCCACCCTCCCCGACGACGACACCAAATACAGTGAGACCCCGAGACCGACGCGCTTGCGTTTAATCCGCGGCGCCCCGTCGCTCACCGCCTCTTTGTTTCCAGTGATGGCCCACTTTGTGTCCAACGGCGACGGCCTGGTGGTGACGGTGGACAGCGACTCCGGGGACGTCCAGTGGGTGCAGAACTACAACTCGCCGGTGGTGGCCATGTACATCTGGCAGCGCGAGGGCCTGCGCAAGGTCCCCCACACCAACGTGGCCGTGGAGACCCTGCGCTACCTCACCTTCATGTCCGGAGAGGTGGGCCGCATCACGCAGTGGAAGTACCCGTTCCCGCAAGAGAAGAAGCCGAAAAACAAGTTCATGTGAGCAGCCTTTCCATCCGCAGGCGCCCCCTGCTGGCGCCCTCCTCCTAGTGATCGAATACTGCAAGTCTCGCTTGCTAAGAGGGTGGAATCAAACAGATAATCCTGCAAATATGTGCGATTGCTTCACGCTGAGAGGGTGTCGGGACATGTCTTGACTCTTGGTTTCAGCTCGGTTTTCGCAACGTGGTCCGGCTTTCGGGTTTATTTCTCGCCCTCGCACCTGCCGCAGCCAAAAAAAGGCCACTGGGGGCTTTCAGTGGCTGATCTGTGATTGTGAGAGTTTCGCTGACAAGTTGTGGCGACCTAGGGCTGCCAAGGTGCCTGTCAGTTCTCCCTGTCAGTTCTCCCTGTCAGTTCTCCCTCAGTAGTGCATCACGCCATTGGTTGTATGTTGCTGATTAATAAGCCTGTTCACGTAAAAAGCTAAATTTTCTTTGTCTTTCTTTTTTTTCAGGGCCACTTTGTACGTGGGGAAATACTCCACCAGTCTCTACGCCTCTCCCTCCTTGGTGCACGACGGGGTCACAGTGGTGGTGAGTGACTGTTAAACACGTTTCATCACTTCTGCAAAACACTTTGCCAGTTGGCAAGACGTGATGATAAAAAAACATGCCCTACTTCTCCAACCAGAGGCAAAGCTTTTACCCTCGATGACACAGGAAGTCTGCACATTTTGTTGTTGTAGCAGGATTTCCTTGTTTAAGCCTCTTTGACTCTGTTGGGCAGGTTAGAAACATCTGCTAAAGTCTGTCTGTTTGTGTGTGCGTGTGTGTGTGCAGCCCCGTGGCAGCAGCTTCCCCATGCTTGAGGGTCCCGACAGCCGGGAGACGGAAGAGGACAAGGAGTGCGTCATCACACCCAGCACCAGCGTCAAGTTCAACGCTGCGCTGCGAGAGCGAAACCGGATCAACTTCATGAAGAATCACCTGCTGCTCATAGGTTGGCATCAGCAATCACGAAAGCCGCGTTCAGGCTGCCAGCCAAAATCTGATTTTCAGCCCATCCAGATTGAAACCGGATGGCTCTTGTAGTCTGAACAGTCACAAATCACATGAAATCGGGAGGTAGTTTCAAACCGCATTTGAAAAGATGCGTCTCAGTGTGAACAGCTCCAAACACACCGGTTTTGACTGTCCATAACGCCACTCTCGGCGACGCAAGACCCAATGCGCCAGACCAGAGAGCGCCATTCCAGGTGCAGAACAACAGAGCCAGATCCCATTTGGACACTTGCTAAAAACAGTGTGGACAGTCAGCCCTAAAAAAAAAAAATCGGATTTGAGAAGGAATCTGATTGGAATCAGATTCGCCTGCAGTCTGAACGCAGCAAAAGTCAAACACAAGTGCCCTCATGCAAGATTTCCTCAAGCCCACAGTGCTTTGAGTCACTGCTGTGCAGGGCCTGCCCTCTGCTGGATGATAAGATGAATTTCGCGTACTTGCGTGTCTTTTGAACAATAAAGTCAATTTCGTCATTGCTGTTAGAACAAAGCTGTCTCGATATTGTCGATATTGTGGCTAAAACGTATTAATTATGTAGCCATATGCAAATCAATTATTTATTTTTTTCCAGGTCATCACGAGATACCGCCTGAAGCTCACAAAAAGATCCTGGAGAAGTTTCCTGACAGTTTGCCCCGCAACCCAGGCAACGTCATTCCACCGGCTGCCGACAACAAAGCTGAGGAGGTGAGTTGCTGTTGTTTTTTTGTTGTTTTTGGTGAGTTGACTTTGTAGTCCAACAGCGGATTTTCTCACCGCTCCTTCACCCCACCGCGTTGCAGAAGGTGAATGATAGCGGCACAGACGACGGCTCCCCTCCTCCCGTCCGCGAGACATCCATCCAGGAACCCGGGGCCGGCGGTCGCACCACTCGCCCGGAGGCTCCGGTGGACTCCATGCTCAAAGACATGGCCACCATCATCTTCTCCACGTTCCTCTTGGCCGGCTGGGTGGCCTTCATGATTACCTACCCGAAGGTGAGTCGAACAGTGTAGCCATGTGGCCTCCGTACACCTGCAGTTTTTGAGAGTGAGTCAGCTTATTGCTTTAAAGACTCGGAAAAACTGAGTGGCGCTTTCATTTGAACGTTTAAGATAAGATTTAGCCTTTATTGTCCCACGTGGGGGAAATTTGCATTTGCATGATACACTTTGTGCATTCTGTCAACCTCTGAAGTCAGAGTTCAGGGCCATTGATGGCAGCCCTGAAGAGTGGGCACAAAAGCAGTACAAAAACAAATCAAGTGGTTAATAAACGGTGTACTACACCATAGTCCGCTAGCTGTGCCTTTAAATTCAGAAATTTTCCAACGATGTAACCCAAGTGAAAACAGAAAAATCGACTCCTGTGGTGAAACGAAATACGCCAGTTGTTCGTCGAGGTTCACCATGTTGTCTCGGTCGCCACCGCAGAGCGTCCACAAGCAGCAGCAGCTGCAGCACCAGGAGTTCCAGAGGCAGATGGAGGAGAGGCTGGAGATGCTCCAGAGGCAGCAGCCGTTCCCAACCGGCGATATCGTCCCAGACAGCGACTTCCTGGACGCGGCTCATGGCCGCTCGGAGAGCTCAGACCACAGCACTCCCAACCTCACCCCGCGCGCCTCCAACCATTCAAACCTGTCCTGCTCCGAGCCCGGAAACGCCATCAGTGAGCAAGACGATAATGGTGAGACGCACTGAAATTACCATCACCCAAACTGCAGCAACATTATACCTCCGTACAGACTAGTTTGAGACCAAATGCCAACACTGGGAAGGAAGAGGCGACAGGACATTTGGACGCACTTCACATTTGATATGAATGAAAATAAAACTCCTTTAAAAAGTCCTTTACAAAGACCCTAAAAACCCTAACCCTTCTAGCCCATGAGGAACCCCAAAACCCTAACCCTAATTCCAGCAGTAACCCCAACCCTAATTCCAGCCTTATCGCTAACCCTAATGCCATTGCAAGTCTATGGGGTCAAAAGTCAACTTTGTCCTAGAGACATGGGACCACTTGCAGGTTCATCGGGATCCCTCAAGACACAGCCACGTCAAATTTGGGGCTTCTAGCCCATGAGAAACCCCAAAACCCTAACCCTAATTCCAGCAGTAGCCCTAATCCTAACCCTAATTCCAGCCTTATTGCTAACCCTAATGCCATGCAAGTCTATGGGGTGAAAAGTCAACTTTGTCCTAGAGACATGGGGCCACTTGCAGGTTCATCGGGATCCCTCAAGACACAGCCACGTCAAATTTGGGGCTTCTAGGGGAGCATGAAAAATTTTCTTCCTCCAAGGTGGGGTGTGATGAGAAAGTTTGAGAACCACTGGATTAGTCGACTAAAATGATTGTGATATTTTGTCAACTAAAACTGGGCTAAAACTAAAACGATTTAGATTAGACTAAAACTAAATAACATTTTAGTCAAAAGAGTATGACTGAAACTAAATCAAATTTTGCTGTCAAAATTAACACTGACTGTGTGCTGGTTTTTCTCAGACGAGGACTCCAGTATTGTCAGAGTGGGAAACATTGCTTTCAACCCCAGAGAGGTCCTGGGTCACGGCGCTGAGGGGACAATTGTGTACAAGTAAGACTGAGCGATCTTGCCGCAGTTCGCGGCAACTTCGTCTGAAGCGTAAATGCAAAGTATCGCCAACTTCCGCTGACTGCTCTTCCTGTCGCCACAAGGGGGCGTTTTGACAACCGGCGCGTGGCGGTGAAGAGGATCCTCCCGGAATGCTTCAGCTTCGCAGACCGGGAAGTTCAGCTGCTGAGGGAGTCGGACGAGCACCCGAACGTCATCCGCTACTTCTGCACCGAGCGGGACCGGCAGTTTCAGTACATTGCCATCGAGCTGTGCGCCGCATCACTCCAGGAGGTAAAGGCCGGCGTTCTCAGTCGGTGCCGCGCACAGCCTGCCTGGTGAGACACACAAGTCTAACTTCGCTTTCTTTCACGTTCCCAGTACGTGGAGAGGAAAGATTTCAACCGCCACGAACTGGAGCCGGTCGTGCTTCTCCAGCAGACCATGTCGGGGCTGGCACACCTGCACTCGCTCAACATAGGTATCCACCGGCAAACACTGGCGACACAACGACAGCCAAACGGCGAATGATTTCATCGTCGTGAGCTTCTTCAGCGGTGTCATCCAATCCAACCGTCTCTCCCCCAGTCCACAGAGACCTGAAGCCCCACAACATCCTGGTGTCCATGCCCAATGCCCACGGCCGCGTCAAAGCCATGATCTCCGACTTCGGCCTGTGCAAGAAGCTGGCGGTGGGCCGCCACAGCTTCAGCAGAGGGTCCGGCGTGCCGGGCACCGAGGGCTGGATTGCGCCGGAGGTGCTCAGCGAGGACTGCAAGGACAATCCGGTGAGTCGCAAGTCGCTTGCTCGTTGTAAGGGTTGAGCACAGAGTTAAAAAATTGACAATTTATTTTTTGATATCAAGGAATATAAAATTGTCACTAAAAATGAAATTGTTTTACATGACACAATAACATAGTTTGACTTTGATCAGCTGATTTGCCTGCAGATATTGAGCTCACAGCTCAGCTATAGGTTGATTTCCACTTGTTGCACATAAACTACATTTCTTATTTTTTATTTTTTTTGGAGAGCTTTCCCACAAAATGACTGTAGGTGGCAGCGATGATATTTTGGTTCGCTTGCATTGGTGTAATCCAACCCAATGATAGAAAGATACTCAGTTTGTTAATGCTAAATTAATCGTCCACAGGAAACCGACTTTGATAACGTGTGTCCAACGCTCGACAGGTCAGTTCTGATCAGGGTTTTGCAGATTCTCACTGACCTTCCTGCCTTCTCGTGTTGTGGTTTAGACCTGCGCCGTGGACATTTTCTCCGCCGGGTGCGTGTTCTACTACGTGGCGTCTCAGGGAAGCCACCCTTTTGGCAAACCGCTCCAGAGGCAAGCAAACATCCTACTGGGCACCTACAGCCTCGACCATCTGCAAACAGATAAACATGGTGAGGATGAGAGTTTGTTTGTTTGTTTAATCTCTGAGATGGACACAAATTGTCTCTCGTCACCAGTCTTTTCTTCTGGGTTTTTTGTCTTTTAAACACATTATCTGACGTGCACGTCTGTCGTGTTCACCAGGGGACATCGTAGCCAGAGATCTCGTCGAGCAGATGCTGAGCGTGCAGCCGTCTCGGAGGCCTTTGGCAGAAAGTGTTCTCAAGCACCCCTTCTTCTGGAGCCAGGAGAAGGAGCTGCAGTTCTTTCAGGTCAGAGAGAAGTTGTGAACTATCGTCTTCTCCCGTTACACAATGCATGTTTTTCTACTCTAGAACTAAAAAGGGCAGTAAACATACCATGAAAAAATACAAGTGCCTTGCGTAAATGTATGGATTAAACCCTGAATACTCAAGAAGGATGTGCTTTTACTAAAAGTGGGAAATGGCCCTTTTTTTAAACGATCAACTTGCATCCATTTGACTAAGACACTTCCAACTGCTGTGTTTTGATAGAATTCCTTCATGTTTTCTTTGTTGCTCGCAGGACGTAAGTGACAGAATAGAAAAAGAAGCTCTGGACGGTCCGATCGTGAGGCAGCTGGAGCGAGGAGGCAGAGCTGTAGTCAAGGGGTGCTGGAGGCAGCACATCACAGTGCCGCTGCAGACAGGTACATTATGGAGTTACATGGAAATGCAGCCTGGAGTCGAAATGCGTGGCTGGAATATAACTGTCAACACTGCTTGCAGACGCATTTCACTGCGATTCTTGCAAGCAGGAGCCTGTTGCTGTATCAAATCTTACTCTTCCCCTTTTTTGGGATGCAGACAGCTAAAGCAGAAGGCGTTCTTATTTTTTTTTACTATTATAATTTTTCTCTGCAGATTTGCGGAAATTCCGTTCCTATAAGGGAGGTTCAGTCAGAGACCTGCTGCGCGCAATGAGGAACAAGGTAGGTTGCACTTGCATGCCCTGTCCTGCAGGAGCGCTGTTCCTGCACACGGCTCACTGCTGGTCTTCTGCTCCACAGAAACACCATTACAGGGAGTTGCCCGCGGACGTACAAGAGACTCTGGGTTCCATCCCTGACGAATTTGTCTGCTACTTCACGTCCCGCTTCCCGCACCTCCTGCTGCACACTTACCTGGCAATGCGGACCTGTGGCTCCGAGAGACCATTTCTGCCTTATTATTCCCCCGCCGAGCAGCTGTCAGAGACGGCGGCGCCCAGCACAGATGCCAGGCCGCCGCCGCCGCCACCGCCGCCGGGCGGACCGCACACTGAGCAGCTGCCCCCCTCGCCCTCCTTGCAGCTGGAACATACACATTGTTTACAGCCACCGCACGTCCCTCACACGTCACCTGCCGGGCCGCCTGTCGAGTCCGCAGCGTCTCCGCACTCGGCAGCGCACACGGAGCCGCCAGTACTGTCCGCAGAAACCGACTCTCACAGTCCGACAGGGGAAGCTGGGTTTTCCTCCGCGTCAGACGCAGATCCTGTCAGAGAGACACCGTCCAGTGTGTCTGAGACGCGCACACAGCCGGGTCCTCCTCCCGCAGGACCCGGCCAGAGTGAGGAAGACTGCATCACTGAGGGGGGCATCGCCTGAAAGTGAGAACCGGGCCTGCAGTGCCTGGGGATCCACTAGAGGGCTCATCAACCGCTCCTGTTTGTTAAGTGCCTTTCGCCCAAACTGGGCTCAAATCATAAAGGTATTCGCCTTTTGCTTCTGCTCACCAACTGGACGTACTCTTGGGATCTTGTAGCTGGACTTCGCAGAGGCATACATATATGTATCTTTTATATTGGCATGTCCGGGGGAAAAAAAAAAAGTGTTCCAGTTATTTTTGCCTCAATCCTGAGTCGAACGTGTCTGGATGTTGTCGAACACTTGAGTAGTTGTGCAATGCTGTATTTTTCTGTGAGCCTGTTAACTGCACAGATAATGTTTTATATATTTTTGTAGCAACTGATTCAAATTTTGGATCATGATAAACGGTTTAATGTGGCCAATGTGCCTTTTTTTTATAATATATCTCCCTCTATATAAAAAGAAATCACTGGGCTTTGGCGGTACAGATCTTTTAACGTGACCTTGCTCAACGTGTTTGATTCCAGTTAATGCTGCTAGACTGCTTTTACTGTTGCCAGTTCAGACTATCACGCCCACTCGCCAGGAGTGGACTGTTCCAAAGGTGGTTTCAGTGTGGAGTCTGAAAAGTCGGCGATTATGGTTCGCATGTAATCACGTTGTCGGTGGCTGCAAAAAACATCCCGTCTAACTTTTTGAGGGTGTCAAAATGAAGATACTGTCGTGCACATTAAATTCTATTTTTTATTTTATTCAGAGTATGTGCATTAATTGAACACAGCGTTTTTTTTTATTTGCTTTTTTATTTAAAATATATGTATCACCAATGTTGAAGTAAAGACAATTCAACCCACACTGAGGAAGTATTATTATTATTTTTACAAAGCAGAAGTAAGTCGAGTTCTCTTTGCAGCTGAGCTTCCTGACTCAGGTCAGTCAGTTCAGTCTCTTCCTGCTTCTCATAGTGCTGTATGAAAGACCGTGAACAAGTTTCAGAGTTCAAAAACTAAACATTTTATTAAGATTATTGATCAAAAAATGCCAGTAAAGAATAATCAGATAGACTTCTATTTTTTTCCAAGTGTATTTAGTATCAGCACCTTTTTTAAGAGACACTGATGGTACCAAGCTGTGTGTGTGTGTGTGTGTGTGTGTGTGTGTGTGTGTGTGTGTGTGTGTGTGTGTGTGTGTGTGTGTGTGTGTGTGTGTGTGTGTGTGTGTGGCCCGAAAACGGAAAGCGTACCTTCTCTTTTATCAGAAATGAAACTCAGCGGACCGCGCAGCCGCAGTAGTTTCGGAGGAATCTTTTTTTGTTGTTGTTGTTTTGTTTTGGAGGAAACTGCTGAGTGGGAGCGGTGAATGTGACGGGTACCTTTCCGTACTTCTACGTTGCGTTTCTCAAGCGCAATGTTGTAGTCATTATTATTTTTCCCTATCTAAAGGAGTGTCTTCTCTGCAGTTCTTTCAGGTAAGAACAAGGGAAGGGAAGAAGCTTACCCGACTTGTATGAGCTGTCATGAATGTATTTTGGGGCGCTATCCACTGCCGTTGCTAGATCGTTGAGCGAGATGTCGTGTATAAACCGTTTAATTTGAAATTGCCATGGAACTGGATTTTGTAGTGGGGAAATTCCGGCATTGAGTGCGTTTGATGTTCAATGATGTCCGTCCATTGACGGAAATAGTTAAGTAGCTGGTTATGTCCTATAGTTAAAATTACCAGATTACATTCAGGGTGCTAACGCTAGCTTCGCCCTGGCAACACTTGCATGACGTAATCAGCAGCCAGCAAAACTCGTTCCCCGAGGTAGTTCAAATCATTGCTGGAGACTTTAACCGTGCTGACTTAAAGCAATTGCTGCCAAAACTCCACCAGCATATTAAATGTATCACCGGGTGGGGGTGGGCGGGGCACATTGGAGACGAGGTCTACTGTAACGTAAAGAGGGGCTACCGGACAAAGTCACTTCCACATCTGTGTTGGTCAGACCACCTGCCCTGTTATTAATTCCAGCGTACATCCCCCTCAAGAAGAGGGCTTCCATCACATCCAGAAGTGTTAAAACCTGGCCTGAGGGTTCCTCTGAGATGCTGCGGTTCTGCTTCGAGTCCACTAACTGGGATGTTTTTGAACACCAGGACCTGCAGCAGTACACCAGGACAGAAGGTGAACAGTGCAATAACTGCACAATGTGAATGTTGTATGTGTGTTGTCATTTTTACTATGGTTTTTAGTATTAATTGCTTTTCCTTTTTTTTTTTTTTTTTTTAATTAATGCAGAAGCACCAAAGGAAGGCACATTTAACTGTCATTGTAGTACTCCTGTACAATGACAATAAAGAATTAAAGTTCAATTTCAAACATTGCTACGTACTGTCTGCTACTAACACACGCAACTAAACTTTAGCCTAAAAGGAATAGGTAGTTTATTGCTCAACCTTTTCATTGTTTCATTGACTTAAGTATTGCGTCGTTGTCGTTTTCTTTCTTAAGAATTAAGAAGTTGTATTATGTATTCATGTTATTAAAAGATGCACACTTTTTGTGCTACTCTACATTTTTGCATCACAATTGCTCCTCTTGGGACAAATCAAGATATTGATTGAAGATTAAGAAACTGCATGGATCAAAACTTGTGGTTGTCTTTATAGAGAAGGACAACTCATGGTGACAAGGTCATACTTTAAGCAGAAATGAGTCTATGATGGAAGATAAATGTGAGTCATGGAACTGTGTGAAATTAGCTCTTTAAGTTATGTTTGATTCTCTCCGCAGTGTGATCTGCTGCCTACTGACAGACATCAGCTGGACCACCCCACACTACCAAACTCTTGTTTTGCTACCTGACATGAAGACAAGTAAGAGACTGATGTTGTCATGTCATAACAACCTCCCACCCAACTAAATGAAAACACTTTAACATTTATTTTTGTTTTTTGCAGGAGGAAAGTGACAGGGAACATAATGGGTAAGTAAAGAGACATTTTTTTTGTGTCAACATTTATTGCCATATGCACAAGTAACATGAGCATTGTTTAGTAGGATTTTTGCCTAGTATGTATTTGAATTCTAGGCAGTAACAGGGACCTCTTGGTAGTGTGTCTGCCTTGACAGTGGTCTGACTTTTGATCCTACCTGGCGCTTAAGGTCACCATAAATAAATAAAATAAAAACAAACAAAAAAACCTCTGGAGAAATCAACAGTATACACACAATTGTAATATTTTTGCGGGAGTTCCAGAGCCTGGGAGCAGCAGCTGAAGGCTCTGCTTCCATGGTGGTGAGATGGGTAGAGGGAAGAGGAGGATGTTACAGTACGAGAGGGAGTGGCAAACTGAAGGAACAGGGTTGACCTTTTTTATTTTATTTAAAAGTGTGCTCAGGAAAGGCATCTGATGTGAGGTCATGCCAAATAAAATATGTGAATCATTTCTACTATATGTGATCCCCACAAGGATCAACGGAAAAGAAACAAATACTTGACTTTAAAGATTTTTTTTCTATTGCTTTTTTCTCCACATAATACAGCTGAAGAACAGCCACCCAAGAACTGGAATGAATCTCAAGTAAGCACATGGCTAAGATCTATTGGAGTCAAAGAGCCCTACATAAAGAAACTCTATGATGAAGAAGTAGATGGACAAATTCTTCTTGCACTGACAGTGGACTTTCTTAAGGAAAGGTTTGGGATGAAATTAGGTCCCGCCCATTTAATCATTCAAAAAAGAGATGGGCTCATTAATTCCAAGCAACAGCATCAACAAAAGAACAAGGCTTCCAGTGGTAAAAAGACAGAGTTGGATAAAAAAGGCACTAACGAGGAATCAGTCACATTCTCTGTTAAGACAAGCGAGGGTCTTCCAACAAAGAATGTTTTGACAGATCAAAATACACAAAAGGAGACCAAAAACACCCTGGAACAGAGTGTGCTGACGTCAAAGGAAGACTGCAGACCACGGCCTTTTGATCAAGAAGCGGCTGATTTCATTTATGTCAAACACGGAGTAATGCAACCAGAGTCAGGGGCTTTCGACCTGATATCCCCATGCCATGAATATAAATCTTTTACAGTGGCTGCTGATTTAGATCGGACAAGGCTCCAAGCTAAGTTTGCCAAAGAGGTCCTCAAATTTGCAATTGGATGCATGAATATCAGATCCAATGGTACAATACACTTTGGTGTGGTGGACAGCAAGGAGAACACAGAATATGTGCATGGTGAGATTATTGGTGTCCCTGTGAAAGACAAGGACATTTATGTGGATGCTTTGGACTATGTCGAAAGGAGTGTCAGTTCAGACGCTGAACATGTCCGCCAGTGTGTGCGACCACCGAGGTTCATTGAGGTCATGGACAAACATGGTGCAGAAAAGAGCTTTGTGGTGGAGGTTGACATTGTGCCGTTGATCAGCATAGTTAAAAATAAGGTGTACGCTGTACGACTGCCAAATTTCAAAGAGTCGACGAACAAAGTGGAACTTGAGAAACAAGCAATTCTGCGCAGGGTGGGTTCAAAAACAGAGCCAGTGAATGAACAAGTCCTGGGTGACTTTTATCACCGTGTTCAAGATCGAGATGCTCAAAGAGAGGAAGCAGAAAAAAAACAGTTCCTTTTTTCCCCTGGCAATTGTCAAGACCTTGGAAGGAAACTGAAAATGTTCATGACAAGTGGGAAGAAATTAATTGAGAAGGGGAAGTGGTTTATACTTGTCACCAACAAATTCAAACCAGAAGACCTGGACAGTCTTAACTGGCTGCTAAACATGAACTTATTCTGTGTGTTTGATTTTGACCCTGACTCAAAGGTCTCTGGTCTCTGCAGTCGATATCTTGAATGTCATGCAGCAAATATGCATTTCCCGCAAGACTATAGAATGTGTGGTGACAAGACAGTCCAGGAATTTACGATCCATATGCATTTGTTTGAGCAAACCAGTTGGATCTTTTGCAATGGCCGCAATGACTTCAAAGGAGATGAAAGTCCATGTGATGAGATGACATGGATAAAGACAAAAATGACTTTCCTGCGGGAATGTGTTTCCCTGATCTGTAAGCAAATTTTGCCAAAAGGGACTTTTCAAGTCATTTTTCTTCTGACATCACCAGTTGAGAAACCATTGTTGCATACCTTTAATGAGTTTTTCACTGACATGAATGGCCATGAAGACATCATCTGCATCTGTGAATCGGAAAAATATTTTGAGAAATGGCAGAGCTTTGCAGAGGGGTCATGTGGAACAGAAGTTCTGAACAATTTCAGCGTTGTAGGAATGAAAATGAGTCACATTGATGCAACTCTGCAGCAAATACAACATGTAACAACATTAAACAGTAAATACCTGCCTGTTTATGTCAAAGGGACATGTCTTCTTCAAACACACTTAGAGGAACAGATGTATTCACTGGAAATTTTAACAGTAAACCACTGTAATGAAACAAGTAAAGATTTTATCAGTGAGGAAAAGGCAAATATTGAGCAAAAGTTCTACCATGGTGGCAAAGTAAACTGGTTGAATTTTTGGCTTGCTGACCATGGCCATGTTGGAGAGGTAATTAAAAGAGATGCTTATGATGAACTCTCCAAACTTCTCAACAGTGCATTGAGATCGAGTGTAGTTCATAGTCCGGTTGACCGTATAACCATCTACCATCATCCAGGAAGTGGTGGAAGCACTGTGGCGAGGCAGCTGCTGTGGAACAACAGGAGAGAATTAAGGTGTGCAGTTGTGAAAGCATCTTACTCAGTTGGTGACGTTGCTCGACATGCAGTTGAACTGAGAGAATATGAAGAAAAAGACCCACAGAGATGTCTACCTGTGCTACTTCTCATTGAAGACCAAGGCCAAGAGTACCTGGACGAGCTAAGGAATGAGCTAGAAGTTGCTATAAACACCAAACAAATTCAAAATGGAACTTTGTGTTTCATTTTGTTGAGCTGCAGACGATCTCACGATCCAGAGAGAAAATGCCAAGAATCTCTATTACAGAATGTTTCCATCACTCACAAACTGTCTCCCCAAGAGAAAAAAAAGTTTTTTGAAAAGAGAGAAGATCTAGAGCAACAGTATGAACCTGACTTTATCCTCACATTTGTTTTGATGAGCGAAGAATTTGATGTTAAATACATTCAGGAGTTTGTAACAAATTTGCTTCAAGACATTGA
This sequence comes from Nelusetta ayraudi, assembly GCF_046127955.1. NCBI lineage: Eukaryota > Metazoa > Chordata > Actinopteri > Tetraodontiformes > Monacanthidae > Nelusetta > Nelusetta ayraudi. Next base: position 5,007,706 of record NW_027466066.1, on the reverse strand, counting down.
CCGTCAATCTGCTTCCACCCGCCTCATTCAATATGTGGCTCTGCTCAACACTTACGTCCCAAACTCTTTCATTTCTCAGTCTCACTGCGAAGCTTTTCTTACCTTTACCGTCCACTTGGAAAGGTTTCGCCAGCGCGAGTTTGAGAAAGCACTCGGTCCCCAGGCTAAACTGGTCCTCTTGCACCTCAGGGATGAAAAGACCCACATTAATTCAATCAGAATAATTCATCCTCTTGTCGCAAAAGAAATACTTCTACAGCTCCTTGGGAAAGAAAATACCCAAAGCAGTTTGGCAATGGATTTCCTGCGTGAAGATGTGCTGTTTGAGCATAGATTTGGAAGAGATGAGTTTCTGCTACATTTGAGGACTCTTTTCATTAAAAGATCACAAATCAGCAAAGGTGACAAACGTAAAACTTTGTTCTCTCCTTTAATCGAGCAAGTGCTTAAAGATACGTATCTCCCAGATACAGCCATTGACTTACTCAAGGAAGCTTTCCAGCGTTTTCATCATGACGCATTTGTTGCTCAGCAACTTGCTCGCCTTTATTACACTTACGAGAGGTTTGAGGAAGCAAAAATTTGGGCAGAGACAGCAGCTCGAAAGCAGCCAAACAATTCATACATACTGGACACAAAAGGGCAAGTGTATAGAAAATGGTTCCAAGCAAAATGCAAGGCATTAGACAGCCAGAGTGTGCCAAAGACAGCACATAATATGGCAGATGCTGTGGGAACTGCGCTAAAAGCCCTGGAATGTTTTCATGAATGTGAGAAAGCTGCTGCTGCAGACAGGGAGGATGCAAACAATTCAGGCTACTTTTCTGAGGTAGAAGTTGGGATGGGTCTGCTAAAGCTGATTTCCTCAATGGATGCTTTTGCAGAAAAAACCAATGGCCATGCAGAATTTATGAAGTACCTGATAACAGATTACATTCCAAAGGAGGTTGAGGAGGCCTGGCAACCCTTTCATGAAAGTTTGAAAATACTTCACCAAACAATGAAAAATGCCTTGGAATGGATTTCAGAAGACCTGAGTTACTTTCAGACAGATATTGCTGCAGATGAAGAGGAGACCCATGAGAGTATTGAGGAGAAGATTGGTCAACCACTGGTATGGCTGGCAAGGAGGTCTGTTGAATATGGAAAGTATTTCAGTGAAGTTTATGCCAATACGTTGAAAAAACTGGAGCAGTCAGTCCCTTCCAGTCTCACTCCCTTCCAGAAACGCATGATAATCTATCACCTTGGTGGGGGAAACATTACCTCCATCCTCTCAAAGCTGACAGACCAGAGGGATGCAATCCGCTTTTTGGAAACTATCCTTTCTCTTTACCCAAGCGATCTAAAAAGAGCAAAGTGTAGCCAAAGGGATATTATCAATTATATCTTTACCCAGATCACTCTTAACTGTTTGTCACCACAAAATAAAAGTTTGGTGCCTCTAAAAGACCTTCAAGCACTTTGCCATCACTTCCCAAGCAACAAGAGGAATTGCTTACCGAATGCCCTGTTTTTGCTCACCTTGTTATTTTGGCCAGAGGATGACGACAATGATCAAGAGAAAGAGAGAAAGTATGAAATAGTGCAATCGGCTGTCGAACATCTGGATAGAGGCTACAGGGGCAAGAAGAAGGACATTCCTCAGAGGAAAAGAAGGATTTACACCCATTTTTTTCTGGGCACTGGGATTGGTTTGGATAAATTTGTCCACAAGAAAAAGTTTGAAAGTGTCACAAAGGGGTTCTCAGTCTTAGAGAAGCGGATGAAGTGGTTTCGGGGTGAGGCGTGGAAGAAGCCTCAGCTTGCCAAGATGTTGAAAACAGTTTCTGGATGGACTCAAGATGGAGATGTGTATCTTGAATGCCCAGAGAAAAAGAATTTCAGAATCTTGCCTCTTCACGTCCTCTCAGTCCCTCATGGTAATGAAAACATCACTTTCTACCTGGGGTTTACATTCAGAGGTCCTGTTGCCTACAACATAGTTGTAAAAACTTAACCTTCTAGTTTGGATTTTTTTTGTTTTGTTTTGTCTTGTCTTTGCAGAGTTGTGTTTGACATTGCTTATGCGATCAACTATTTGTACAATTTATAATCAATGACAAGTGTATTCCAATTGATAGGACATTATTAAATTATTGAATCATTTATTGGTATATAAACAATATTTGAGAGTGGGTGACTTATCTGTGTAATGTATGTAAACAGTGTCATCAAATAATCCTCTTGCCCACATCAAGCTGCATATTCTGTAACCTTTCAGAACAGCAAAGTGACCATTGTATTTGAATTTTATATTCAATTCAAATGTATTTCTATAGCCCTTTACAATAGCCAAAAGGTACCCAAAGTGCTTTACAACAAAGGAAAAACTCAATACATAGGAAATAAAAATGTTGTCTGTTGGTTATTGACACTAAAGGTGTCAACTAAGAACTGATAAGTTATTTATTAAAAAAAAAAAATAATAATAAGGAACGGACTGACCCACATTGGGTCAACAGCCCACCAGGCTGATGCCTGGTATGCCCGATGGCCAGTCCAGCCCTGCATACACGAGTGCAAGAAAATTGTGGTACATTTTCAGAATTAAATAACAATTATATGTGCTAACAATCTATTTTTTTTATGACAATCTATTTTTTATAAACTACCTGTTGTCAGTTATTCAGTTCTGATACACTGTTTTTTATATTTGTTTATGTA